>NC_080393.1:32203072-32549168 GCF_028751815.1 Salvia miltiorrhiza | reverse complement strand
CGTTATCTATTACTAAAAGTGCGCTCATAGATAACGGTTTTTGAAAAAAACCGTTATCTATGCACTGCTATGTATGTAAATTTTTGTAGTAGTGTCTGCAGAGATAAGGAGATCCTGAGATCTCTGCATTTAATGCGGCTGTACGTGTAAGCACGTGGCTTCCTTTGAACGTTGGAAGTTCAGTCCGAGGAAGAATGTTTAACTGATACTTGACTTTAGTATCAGTCTGTTGAGTCCTCGAAGCACGCATTAAGTAATCAGTTCTGAACTGATTCTTCAACTGATACTTCAGTTGGTATCTTCAGTCTTCAGTCCTTCAGTCCTTCGGTCCTTCAGTGTTCAGTCTTCAGTCTTCAGAACTGCTAACTAAACTAGAAACGAACTCTAACACTTGAGTTCAAAACAGTTCTAGTCTGTTACAAATTAAACCTAAGGATTTTGGTATCATCAAAATAAAACCTGATATTCCATGGGGTTTCCAACAATTTCCTCCTTTTTGATGATGCCAAAACCTTACAACAGTTCTAGGCAAAACAAAGACTGAACTCAGAGCACAAGTTCTAAAACAGGGTGAAAACAGTTCCCCCTTAACAATAGAACCTAATAACTTGTACTACAGAGTTAAGAACACAACAGTTCAAAACAGGAACGAGGAAGATGACATAAAACCATAATCAGAGCCTGGACAAAAAGTTATTGTCTTCAGGTTGAGATCAAAAAGAAGTTCTTTTCATTTCAATAAACTGACTGATGAGACATCAGTCGAGGTACAGAGCAAACTTACATTGGAGTACAAAAGTAAATACAAAAACTCATGGGAAAACCCATGGACTCCAGCAGTCTGCTTGGCTGCGCCTTGAACTTCTTGATCTTCATCTTCTGTCTTCAGTCTTCATGTTCCTAAGTTTGTTCTATTCCCACTTATTTTCCTTCAACTTGAGGTCTTTCAGGCTAATCTTCCTCATGATCATTGATGATCATTTTGCTTAATCGACTTCAGTCTCAAAGAACTTTCCCCCTTTTTGGCAACATCAAAAAGGTAGAATTGACTGAAGGATGCAGCTAAGACCATGCGAGGAAACCGAATCGCAGAATGGTCCAAAGAAAGAAGCCTTGTATAGGATGGAGATGGAGAATGCGGAGCTTTAGAGAAAGAAAGAAAGATGGAGATAAGGAGAGAGAAATGAGGGAGACGAAGAAAGGGGCATGGGTTGATTTGCATGGCTCTCAGATTGGGAAGAGAAGAGAGCTGCTATCATGCAAACCGAAGAGGGCTGATGAGAGGTTTCTGGAGGAGAGAGAGGGAAGTAGAGAGAGGTGTGTGGGTAGAGAGAATCGAGTCAGTGACTATCATGAGGATAGACACTGTCGATGACCCAGCACTTGGCCCATGAGGAGAAGACCTTGTGCAATGGGTTGCGCCGGTTGACAATGAGCTTCTGCTCATCGCTGTTGCTCCACACGGGAGCTTTACAAAAGGGTGAAAAGCTCGCCTGAGGAACAGGTGAAGACCGTCTTCTTGAGACAGGTACTTCAAACCGTATGGTCCGGGCATGAGGATGGAAGACGCTCGTGTCGATGGATACAAGTGAGAACAACGCAAGCTTTGACGTCGGGGGGACGTTGAGTTCCAGTGGAAGGGTCCGGTGAAGACCAAGTATGTGAGCGTCATTCTTCCACTCCATGACTTTGTAGTCATCGAATTCTCCTAAGTCGGAACAAAAATTTTCTCTGCAATTTTGAAAGAATTTAAAATTTTCTCACAGTGAAGGCTGTGGAGAGTTGTTAGTTGATGCAGAAAACTATCGAAGACACCAAGGTATAAATAGACACAAATACCAAGTGAGAAGATGAAAAGGTTTTCAAAAACTGTGCCTAAAATATTTTTGAAGAAAATTCACGTCCGCCGTCACTGCAGGGGACGGAAGCTTCAAAAGGTTTTCAAAAAGGCTGGAAATATTTTTGGTAAAGATCAGGGCAGATCACATCAAATCAAATCAAATCCCCGTTTTCCAAAGATATTCCA
This sequence comes from Salvia miltiorrhiza, assembly GCF_028751815.1. NCBI lineage: Eukaryota > Viridiplantae > Streptophyta > Magnoliopsida > Lamiales > Lamiaceae > Salvia > Salvia miltiorrhiza. Next base: position 32,547,142 of record NC_080393.1, on the reverse strand, counting down.
TGACCCAACAATCAAGACAAATCAGTTAATGATTTTGAAAGGTACTGATCAGTCAGAGAAAAGTTTTGATTTGAAAACACATAAATCTTGACTGAAATAACTGATTTTAAATAGTAAGCTTAAAACAATACTTACTGATCGACTAAACATTGTGGTCAGTCGATACCACTTGATCCTGGTTGACTCATCAGGGTGAGTTTTCTTCATTGCTTTCCACGTCAGCAGTCGTAGAACAACAGTTGGTTGACCACCAGTCATCATGACTGATTGAGAGAAGTCTTAAAACACAACAGCACTCTTCAGGGTTGATGAGGCCGATCCTTCCACAGAGATCGATGAACCTTTCTTCTGGAAGAGCTTTGGTCAGCAGTCTGCTCTCTGAACTGTGGTCGGAATCCATTCAACAGAGATATCCTTATTCTCGACGTGATCACGAATGAAGTGATGTCGAATAGCAATATGCTTGACTCTGGTGTGATGAACTGGATTCTGGGATATTTCAATAGAACTGGAGCTGTCGCAATAGATTGGGACTTCCTTTTCTTCGATCCCATAGTCCTTCAGTTGTTGGACTAACCATAGGAGTTGTGAACAGCAGCTTCCCGCAGTAACATATTCAGCTTCAGTTGTGGAGGTGGGGACTGAAGTCTGCTTCTTTGAAAACCAAGAGATGAGCTTGTTGCCTAGGAATTGACAGGTTCCAGATGTTGATTTGCGATCAATTTTGCATCCTGCAAAATCTGAGTCTGAATATCCGGTGAGCTTTAAGTCGTCGTCAGCTGGGTACCACAATCCTAAATTGGGTGTTCCTTTAAGATATCGCAAGATTCGCTTTGCAGTATCCATGTGAGCTTCCTTTGGATCTGACTGATATCTCGCACAAACCCCGAATGCAAATGCAATATCTGGTCTGCTAGCAGTCAAATACAGCAATGCTCTAATGATTTCTCTGTACTTGGTTGAAGATACAGATTTCCCTTCTGATCCTGAATCCACTTTCCAGTTTGTATTCATTGGGATCTTGACTGATTTCATGTGCTGAATACCGAACTTGGTGATCAGTTCCTTGGCGTACTTGGACTGATTGATCAGTATTCCTTCGCTGGTCTGCTTGACTTGCAATCCAAGAAAGAAATTCATTTATCCCATCATGGACATTTGGAACTTGTTGGTCATGATGTCAGCGAACTTCTTGCACATGCGTTCGGATTTGGATCCGAAGATTATGTCATCGACATAGATCTGAACAAGTAGGAGATCTTATCCTTCTTTGAGAGTGAACAGAGTTCTGTCCACTGATCCTTTCTTGAACCCTTGTTCAATGAGATACTCAGATAGAGTATCATACCATGCTCTTGGAGCCTGTTTCAGTCCATAGAGCGCTTTCTTCAGCTTGTACACTTTTTCTGGACCTGCAACCTCAAACCCTTGAGGTTGTTCAATGTAGACTTCATTTGTGAGCACTCCATTTAGAAACGCGCACTTCACGTCTATTTGATGTACTTTGAATCCTTTGTGAGCTGCAAAGGCTAAGAAGAGCCTGACTGCTTCCAATCTGGCCACCGGTGCAAATGTTTCATCGTAGTCGATTCCTTCTTCTTGACTGTATCCTTTTGCAACTAGCCTTGCTTTGTTTCTCACAACGTGACCTTCTTCGTCTTTCTTGTTCTTGAAAATCCATTTCAAGCCAATCATATTTGCATCATCTGGTCGATCCGCAAGTTCCCAAACTAAATTCCGATTGAATTCATTGAGCTCTTCTTGCATTGCAATGACCCATTTAGTGGATTTCAGAGCTTCTTCAATATCCTTAGGCTCTGTAGATGATAAGAAACAACTAAAATTCTTATCTTCGTTGATGCAGTTCTGGTTGATATCAAAGACGAGGTTGCACATTGATCTTCGAGTCTTAACACCGTCTGATGGTTCTCCAATGATGTTCTCCTTTGAATGAAGTTCAAACCATCTTCGATACTTCTTGATCTCTTCTGGTGTTGGAGGAAGCTCTTCGGTCAGGATGGTTCTGAGGTGTTGAACATTGTTCTGAACTGGTGAGAGATGAGTTGGCTCATCTTCGGCTAGTTCAACTATGTCCTTATTAGTAGGAGTTCCCCCTTGACTGATGCCGTCTGCATTGGCTCCAGTATGAACTTCTGACCTTTGATTGATCTTCTGATACTGAAGTTTTTCAGCATCTTCATCTTTTCCGGGTCCCTATACCAGGACTGTAGAGAGTTCGGTGTCCTGCTTTTCAGTTCTGGAAACTTCAGCATTCTCCGTTTCCTATTTTCCGAATTCATCAGCAGACTCATAAAAGACAACATGAGGTGTTTCTTCAACACAAAGAGTTTGAGAATTAAACACTCGATAGGCTTTGTTGGATCTTTCCGTTCCAGAATATCCAAGAAAGATTCCTGGATCAGCCTTGCTATCAAATGTGTTTAATCTCCTCTTGTCATTGTTGTGAATGAAACACTTAGAACCGAAAGCATGAAAATAAGAGATTGAAGGCTTTCTGTTCTTCCATATCTCGTATGGAGTTTTTCCATGTCGTTGAGTGAGGAAGGAGCGATTTTGCGTATAGCATGCGTTGTTGACAGCTTCTGCCCAAAACTTCAAGGGGAGTTTTGATTCAGCTAGCATCGTCCTTGCTGCTTCCTTCAACGATCTGTTTCTTCTTTCTGCAACTCCGTTCTGTTGAGGAGTCCTTGCTGCAGAAGTTTGATAACTGATTCCATGTTCATCACAATACTCACGAATGACAGTATTGAGGAACTCAGTCCCACGATCTGATCTGATGTTGATGATGTTGACTTCTTTTTCCACGCTCAGTCTTCTCAGCAGCTTTGGCAGTTCTTCCAGTGTCTCCTTCTTGGTGAAGAGAAAGATAACCCAAGTATATCGTGAATAATCATCCACAACAACTAAGGTGTACTTTCTACCGTTGTAGCTTCTTGGAGAGATTGGGCCAAACAGATCCATGTGAAGTGTTCGCTATTTTATTTACACGCCACAAGTGTACGGGTGCAATTGTATATAGTGGCAAACAAGGTCGAATCCACAGGGACTAATGGTTATCAATGCCTACTCTTAATTATTTTACTCTATCTAGAAGAACGATTATTAAAGTTTTGATATTGGAAAACAAACTTAAATTAAAATAAAGAAACACTGAAAAGAAATCAAGCTGTGAAAATGCGAAGTAACAGAAGAAAGAGAGTTTCTCAAGGAAAAGGTTTCAACAGATTCTCCTAACTAACACGTTTGATTCAATTAATGAGATAATTCCTAAGGCAATCTCAAAGTTAATTCATACCCACTCCCGTGGCATACAAATCATTGATTACATGCAAGGTTACCATCCCTAGATCACACTTCTAACATGTAACTCCTAAAAGTTCCTAGGATTAAAGCCTTCACAATTATTAATTCCCTTTAGAATTAGAATAAATGTGTTCTATGTTCTTAGTTCAGGTATTAATTATCATCTCCCGATCTCAAATTAAAACCTATGATAATGCTAAATTGGTGATCAAGCAATAAAGCAAGCAATTATAACAAGAACACAAAAAGGAATAGAAATCTCAATTAATTAAATCAACAGTCAGAAATTCGAATCATGTTTACTCCCTAAACCCTGGGAAAAAGGGATTCTAGCCACACATAGACATATGAACTAGAATACAATCTTCAATAAAACAAATGAACATTAAACAATAAAAAACCGTAATGAAGTCGAGATTCTTCAGTCTTGCTCTTGCTCCGTGTCTCACAGCTCTCAGGAAAAGTCAGAATATGATAAAAGGTGTTTGGAATAAGCTAAAGGATGGTATTTATATGCCCTAGGTCGTCCAAGCTCGAAAATACTCCAAAAACGCGCTTTTAGTAAGAAAACGGAAAAATTGGGCAACACTCGGCGCCTCGCGCGGGCTCGTCGCGCGGCCGCATGGCTGGCCCGCGCAAGCTCGCGCGGCCGCATGCCCGGACCGCGCGACCTCCCGTCGTTCCTCCTCGCGTGCGGCCGCGTGTCCTTCGACCCATGGACTTTCCGACGCCCGTTCTTGCTCATCCGAGGCCCGATTTGAGCCCCGTTCGCGCCTATGAACTCGTCTCTTCATGTGCTTCATTATTCTTCATTCAAAAACTCCACAAAATGAGTCCAAGATCCTGTAAAAACAACACGAGCACGAACGAGTAGTCTATTCCACAAAATTGAACAAATCAAACCAAAGACACTCAAGAACTTCAATGAAAACACCCAAACATTATGAATAAACGCGACAAAGGAGATGAAAAATGCATGTAGAACAACCCCCCAAACTTAAACCATTGTCCATCCTCGGACAAAAACAAAGATGAACCACAGTTGAATCGACAAGAGTGCAGAGAAAAGTGGATAACCTTGTGGCTTCAGATTTATCAACAAAACAACAGCATGCATTTGTGTTTCCTATCATCAAGATATGACACTCATGACAAACTTCAAATTATGATCTCAATGACTCGCAATCCTCACCAAAAAGATAAAGAATATACGAACTCTCAACTCTTAAGTGTATCAATCAGAAAGGACGTGTATACGCTCAGTTCAAGCTAAACATGTACTCATCCATAAGCTTGTCAATCGTCTCACCTCTCCACCACTAAATGTGTGCTCCTATAACCAAGATCAAAAAGGTCTTTATTGAGGGTTGTAATGTAGGCTCTTTGGCAATGTAGGATATATTTGGCTAAGTGACTCAAAGATGCAAATCAGAGTAACATCATCACCAACCTTATAGCATTCTTGCTCAATTCTATCCTCCACCTTTTCACAATACCCAATTTTTTCAATATATAATCCACCACAACACAACAATTATCTCCCATGACATTATGACCTTCTAATGCATCCTATGTACCCATTTTTCAATTTTTTTTTTCTTCTCTCTTTTTTTTTTTTTTGTAGACTTGTAGGATACTAGGATTTTTTTCCAATCAAAGACAAAGTTCATAAACCATGATCACACACCTCCACAAACCAACTATCCCATAACAACAAACTCCAAGCTCCCACCCACGGCTAAACCAAATAAAATGGATAATAAAAGCTCAAAGGGGCGAAACTAGGATCATATAGAGTAAAGGGACAAGTATGGAATAAATGGGCTAGCAAAGATGGCCTTCTATCATCTCACAGTTATTAAGCACACTATGTGACCTCGAGGGAGAAACCAAGACAAGTTCTAGCGAGAAACAAGCATGCTTGAAAAATCACTCAAGAAACAGAAATAAGACTGTGGAACATAGTGACAGTCAAGGCTCAAATCTCACAGCTTATAACATTGATTGCGAACACATAGAGACCATGCTTATCATTTATCAATCATGCTCAATCTCAACAATGTCAACACAAACACATGCAGTTTTACCATTTCAAAACATAAATCATCATAGGCCAGTCATCCAACTAATCCATGCACATCTCATCTTTTCACCAAGGCATCAATACAGAGTGACAAACAAAAGCAAGACTGGCAACTTCTAAACAAAGCAACGACTCTAACCAAAGCAAAAAAGACTCAAAACAACTAACACAAACTAAAAAGAAACAAAGCAATAAAGATAGAGTGTCCACACAGCCACATCCCCCCAAACTTATTCTCCACAAGGAAGAATAAGTTTGAAAAGAAAGTGTAGGGCACGAAGTCGAACTCACCGGGGCTCAAGGGGCCGGCGGGTCCTAAGGATCCTGCGGCGGTCCTGGGAAGGCTCGCTGCCAATCATTCATCGATCTCATATATGCCGCATGTTGGCGCATGTACTCCTCATGTTGCCGTAGGCGGGCAACGCGCTCAGCTTCAAATTGGGCATCAAAGTAGCCCTGTTGCTGCCTCTGAAATGCAGCGAATTGATTGTCCACGTGGCCGTACATGTTGGTTTGCAGGTTTTGGAAACCTGCATCCATGTGGCCGTACATGTGTTGCTGCATCGTGGCAAAGCCGGCATCCATGTGGCCGTAGAGCCGCTGCTCCATGGCATTGAAATCGTATCCAACGGGCGGCGGAGGAGGTGCATGGTGGTGGGGAAAGTAGGATGAGGTCCCCACCTCAGACTCTTGGGGCACGTCGCCCCCTGCTTCATAAGCTGCTTCCTCCTCTGTAGCCTCGTCTCTTGCAGCTGCCCGTCCTGCCTATGCTGCCGGTGGGCAATGGACTATGAGGTTGAGGTGCTTCGGGGTGTTCATCAGCCAGTTTGAGTGATCTGCCACATCCAGCACAGTCGTCAAGTGCGGGTTGGGCAATGGGAAGTACAGCTTAGGCTTCAGGACCCAATATACGTTCCGGCCACCCGCAATGTGTCCCGCTGCTTTTAACACCTTTATATCCACCAAGATTTCTTCAAAAACCGCGGTCTCCGTGATCTCAAGTTCCAAGTCGAGAGCAAGGGCGGTGACAAATCCTCCAATGCCAATGGAGGCGGTCGGGGAAGTGAGCTGACTGTGAAATTGATCTAGCAACTGAGGGGCTAAGTCAATCTTGTCACCTGTGAGCATACAGTTCAAATGTAGCAATTCGTCAGAACGTAGGTTGCCCACATTCTCCCGAACAAAGTAGTTGTATGCCATCACCCGCTGTAGGTATCTGAATACCGGGTTTCTCAATGCTTTGGCCTTTGCACGGCCAGTGACAAAGTGCTTGGAGTCCTCAAGATTTAAATCAGCCATGGCAGCCCATTACGTCTGCGGTTGAAAACCGACAACACTATATATCCCGCTCCGCGGACTTTCAAGAACGTCATTGAAATTGTTACAAGTCAGCTCGTAGTCCATGTTGAGCAGGCGGAAGTGGCACTACGTGGGAATGGTTCGATCATATTTGATCTTTAAAGTTGACAGGAACTCGATCGTGAGAATCCGATAAGTGCGCCAATTCCCTGTGAAAACCTGCGCGATCGACCATAGCCCAAACATCATCCTGGATGCCCAACTTCGCCACAGTGGTTGGACAGATGTACTTTGTGGGCTTGACCGGGATGTGAATGAGCTTCTCCCAGTTCTTCAGTGAGGCATCATCTGGGAGTTCCACACCGAAGTGAGCCGGTGAGTACTCCGAAACCGGCGGCGCCACACGATTGGTTCTGGATGACGACCCAGTAACCTTGCCCTTTCCTTTGGCGGCCCGGGTTGCTTTCCCTTTTGGTGGCATGCTGGGAATACTGCAAAACCCAAACATGCTGCATTATAAACTATCCCCCAAACTTAAATTACACACACAAGAAGAATAAAATCAAGGCACATCAAGCCACCACCCAACACACCAAAACAATTCAAAGGCCAAACTCATGTGTTGCTTATGCTTAAAATATGTAGCATGTGATTAAGAACATAAGCTAGAACAATATAGAGCATAGGAATAAGGCCAAAGAACATCACCCCCCACATCATAGCATAGGAACCAAATCCACACCAAGAGCTCAAATTGACCAACAATTAAGTTTACCCATGATAAATAAGACATTCCTAAGCATGAATTCGTCCAAATATAAGCATAGAATCAAGAGAAATCAAGAGAAAACGAGAAATCCCCAAATAAAGCCCTAGTTTGGAACTAAGAAAATAAATCATGGAATTAAACAAAACAATCGGTCAAAAGCTAGTAAATCATGCCAAGAATTGAAAAACATAAGTAATTGGGGCAAGAAAAACATACCTTGGATGGATTGGATGGAAGAAACTTAGAGAAAAATATGAATTGGGGTGTTAGTGTATGAAAAGTGGGTGTTGTGTGTGTGAAAAACGTGAAAAGAGGGAGAAATAAGGGTAAAAACCGAGTTGGGCGGGTTAAAACGCGGGTCGCTGCCGGGTCCGGGTCGCGCGGGCGCGTCGCGCGTACGCATGGCTGGACCACGCGAGCTCGCGCGGCATCCTCGCGCGGCCGCGCCCCCCGACCGCGTGAGCTCCCCAGTTTTTACTGCTTCGTCGCGCGGGCACGTCGCGCGGCCGCATGGCGGGACCGCGCGACCTCGCGCGGCCACGCCCCTGGACTGCGTGAGCTACTCAGATTTCCTGCCTTCCTCGCGCGGGCGCACGCCTGGGCCGCGCGGTCTGGGCGTTCGACTCCTCGAAAAACATGTTTTTTTTTCTTTTTTTGGTTTATACCTGCAAAGACGCAGCAAACAACAAAAACGAACAAAAGCAAAACGAAACTAAAGTACTAAAACTAAAGAAAAACTCACAAAATTTGGGTTGCCTCCCAATAGCGCTATTTTAACGTCGATAGCTCGACGCTTCATGACTCAACAATCATGAAGATCAATGACGTCCACCGTGTGGACTTGATCCGGGCTGTAGTAAGCCTTCACTCGCTGCCCATTCACTCGAAACGGCTCACCTCCTTCTTTGCTCAACTCAATCGTTCCATTAGGAAAAACTTGGGAGATGGTGAACGGTCCCAACCATTTCGACTTCAATTTTCCCGGAAACAGACGAAGACGGGAATTGAATAAAAGGACTTGATCTCCTGCGGCAAACTCTCGCTTGAGGATCATCTTGTCATGAAACCTCTTCGTCCTCTCCTTATAAATGCTAGAGTTTTCAAAGGCTTGATCACGAAACTCTTCCAAAGCACTCAAGTGAAGCATCCTCTCTTTTCCAGCCGAATGAAAGTCCAAATTCAACTTCTTCACCGCCCAAAAAGCATTGTGGGCAAACTCCACCTGCAAGTGACACGACTTTCCAAACACCAATTGATATGGAGACATACCTAAATGAGTTTTGTATGCCGTGCGATACGCCCAAAGAGCGTCATCTAGCAATATCGCCCAATCCTTGCGACCTCAATTCACAGTCTTTTCCAGAACTTGCTTAATCTCACGGTTGGCGAGCTCGGTTTGTCCATTCGCTTGAGGATGATACGCCGTAGTGACACGATGCTTTACTCCGTTCCTCTTCAACAAGTTATCCAACCATCGATTGCAGAAATGCGATCCCCCATCACTTACTAAGGCTCGCGGCGCTCCATATCTTGACAAGATGTATTTTTGCAAAAATTTCATCACCACCTTTGAATCATTCTTGGCGGTGGGAATGGCCTCGACCCATCTCGACACATACTCTACGACCAAAAGGATGTATTGGTTCCCATAGGATGAAGGAAACGGACCCATAAAATCGATCCCCCATACGTCGAATAGCTCAACCTCCACCACGCTAGTCAAAGGCATCTCATGCCTTTTAGAAATACCACCCATACGTTGGCAACGATCACAACGAGACACGAAAGCATGGGCATCCTTAAAGATGGAGGGCCAATAAAAACTGCTTTGTAGGACTTTGAAGGCGGTTCTATTGGCTCCAAAATGGCATCCACTTGATGATGAATGGCATTGAGTGAGGATCGGTCCCCACTCCTCTTCTGGCACACAACGGCGAATCACCATGTCAGCGCATCGTCGGTAAAGAAACGGTTTCTCCCACATGTAGAACTTCACATCATGATAGAATTTCTTCTTCTTATAAGTACTCAAATCCTTGGGTGGAGGATATTTGGCGGCCAGGAAATTCACATAGTCGGCATACCATGGTATAGGCGAGCTCACTTGCAAAATTTGCTCATCCGGAAATGTCTCCTTGATTGGAACTTGAAGTTCCTCTCCTTCCACCGGATTCTCTAGACGAGAGAGATGATCGGCAACCACATTCTCACAACCACGACGATCCCGAATCTCTATGTCGAACTCTTGCAGCAGCAGGATCCACCGAATGAGTCGTGGCTTGGCATCTTTCTTATCAAAGAGGAAGCGGATGGCTGCGTGATCGGTGTAAACAATTGATTTCGTCCCAATCAAGTATGCACGGAACTTATCAAAAGCATACACAACTGCAAGCATCTCCTTCTCGGTCACCGTGTAGTTCGCCTGAGCTTTATCCAAAGTCCGGCTGGCATAATAAATGACACGAAAAATCTTGTCCCTCTTCTGACCCAACGCAGCTCCAATAGCAATATCACTGGCATCACACATCAACTCGAATGGCTGCGTCCAATCCGGAACAATCAAAACAGGAGCTGTGACCAAGGCTTTCTTCAAAGTCTCAAACGCAGCTGTGCAAGCATCATCAAAACAGAACTTGACATCTTTCTCCAACAGCTGACTCAACGGCTTAGCAACCTTTGAGAAGTCCTTGATGAAGCGGCGGTAGAATCCGGCATGACCCAAAAAACTTCGCACAGCTCTATCATTGGTTGGTGGCGGGAGCTTCTCTATGGCAACAATCTTGGCTCGATCAACCTCCAAACCTGCAGCTGAAACTTTGTGGCCAAGAACAATGCCTTCTCGCACCATAAAATGGCACTTCTCCCAATTAAGCACCAAGTTAGTTTCCTCACAGCGAGCAAGCACAACAGATAAATTCTCTAGACAATGATCAAAAGAACTACCAAACACAGAGAAATCATCCATGAAAACTTCCATCACACTCTCAATCAGATCATGGAAAATAGCCATCATGCATCTTTGGAACGTAGCAGGAGCATTACACAAACCAAAAGACATGCGACGATAAGCAAAAATCCCATATGGGCAAGTAAAAGCAGTCTTGTCTTGGTCTTCCGGGGCAATCATAATTTGATTGTACCCAGAATAACCATCAAGAAAACAGTAAAACTCATACCCAGCCAATCTATCAAGCATCTGATCAATAAAGGGGAGGGGAAAGTGGTCTTTCCTAGTAGCAGCATTCAACATGCGATAATCAATGCAGACTCTCCAACCAGTAACCACACGTGTAGCAATCATCTCATCAGACTCACCCTTCACAACAGTCATCCCCCCTTTCTTAGACACCACTTGGGTAGGACTTACCCACTCACTATCAGATATAGCATATATAATCCCAGCATCAAGCAATTTCAACACTTCTTTCCTAACGACTTCTTGCATAATAGGATTCAAGCGCCTTTGAGGTTGCGCTCTAGGCCTAGCATCATCATCAAGCAAAATCCTATGCATGCAGACACTTGGGCTAATCCCTTTCAAATCAGAGATCGACCAACCAATAGCAGACTTATGCTTTCTCAACACACGCAACAAAGAATCCAATTCACAAGAAGTAAGATGAGCTGATACAATTACCGGATACGTCTCACCATCACCTAGGAAGCCGTATCTCAAGTGATCCGGCAACGGCTTCAACTCAAGCTTTGGGGTGGTCCCATTTTCCTCCTCCATCTTTTTCTTCTCCTCCTCGGTGCGCAGCTCCAGAAATCGTCCTCTCCTAGGTGCAATCTCTGCAACACTCTCCAATGCACTACAACACTCAAATAACTCATCAGAAAATAAATGCATATCAAGAGGAAAATCAAAATCAGTAGAGAAAAAGAAATGAGAGATGTAAGCCTCAAGAGGGTCGCCGAGACCCTTCCATGAAGATGGTGTGTCACAGGAATCAACTAGGCTCAACAACTTGCACTCCTCCATGTCAATATCTTCATTCTCATCATAAAACTTCAAAGCTCGATATATGGAGAAGGTGTGGCTCTCATCATTCACTCTCAAAGTGAGCTCCCATTAGCCACATCTATCAAGGCTCTTCCTGTGGCCAAGAACGGTCTCCCTAGGATCAACGGGATGGTCTTGTCCTCCTCAAAATCCAACACCACAAAGTCAGCTGGGAATATGAACTCATTGACCTTCACCAACACGTCTTCCACTATCCCCCGTGGATACGTCACCGACCTATCTGCCATCTGCAACGCGATCGACGTCGGCTTCATCTCTCCAATAGCCAACCGCTGGAAAATAGATAAGGGCATGAGATTAATGCTTGCCCCCAAATCGCAAAGCGTCTTCCCAAACTGCTGGCCTCCAATGATGCAGGAAATAGTGAAGCTGCCAGGATCTTTAAGCTTTGTTGGGAGCTTCTTCTGCAAGATCGCACTGCACTCCTCATTGAGATTCACCGTCTCAAACTCTCCCAGCCGCTTATTTCTCGAGATGATGTCTTTCAAGAATTTTGCATATTGTGGCATCTCCTGCAACGCCTCCACCAATGGAAGATTGATGTGCAACTTCTTGAAGATCTCCAAAAACTTGGAGAACTGCTGTTTCACCTTCTCTTTCTGATGTCGCTGAGGGAACGACAAAGTCACTATTGCTGGCGAAGAAGTAGTCTTCTGCTTTTCATTCTTCTTTTTGCCAGAAACCTCAACGGTGACCTCCTCAGCTTCTTTCTCATCAACCGGCGACACGATCTCGTCCTCAGGCATCTTGGGTCCCTCATAAGTAGTCCCACTTCTCAAATTGATTGCCTTGCAATGCTCCTTGGGATTAACAATTGTATTGCTCGGAAACTGACCTTGTTGGTGTAGATTTGTAAAAGCATTGGCCAGTTGACCCAATTGGGTCTCGAACATCTTCATCTGGGTCCCCACAGCTGCAGCATTGGACTCCAACTTTTCCATCCTCTCATCGGACTTGGCCACGAACTTCATTAGCAACTCCTCAAGATTCGGCTTCTTCTCTTCATTTATCACTCCGTTGGTAACCGAGAAGCCTGGTGGAGGTTGAATTGCATTATTGGGATTCCCATATGACAAATTCGGGTGTGAGCGACCTCCTTGCTGATATTGTTGTCCTCTATTGTAGCCACTCTGCTGCCCACACTGGAAATTCCCGAAGTTCCTCCCATGAATGAAGTTGGCGTCTTCTACGCCTGTCAGATCCTCCACAGCTGGTTCAGGATTTCCCATAGACATTGCTGAAATTTTTGAGCTCAGCTCTGCCAGCTGAGTCGAGATCATCGTCAGGGGATCTGAGCTGGATGCTGCAGCAACTTTCTTCAGCTGCACCCTCTCGGACGGCCATTGATAGCTGGTAGCTGCCATACTTTCTATGATCTCCATCGCTTCTGCGCTCCCCTTCTTGAGTAGGGAGCCTCCAGCTGCTGTGTCCATGAACATCCTCGTGCGCTCTCCGCATGCATTGTAGAACATGACGACTAGAGTCCCTTCATCAAAACCGTGGGACGGGCACTTCCTCAATTTCTCTTGATATCATTCCCATGTTTCTGCTAATGATTCACCTTCAAATTGCTGAAACTAAACGATGTCCATCTTCAACTTCAAAGTGAGACCAGGAGGGTGAAATTTCCGCAGAAACAGGTGTGCCAACTCTTCCCAAGCAGGATTGGCACCCAATTGCAGAGTGTGGAACCATGACTTGGCCTTGTCCCGCAATGAAAAGGGAAATAGACGAATGCGAATGATGTCATCTGCTACGCCGTTCATCTTTATAGTACTGCATAACTCTAGAAACTGTCTCAAATGCACATTCGGATCCTCTATGGCACTACCTCCATATTGGTTCTGTTGTACCATGGTAATCAGCCCAGTCCTTAGCTCGAAATTATTTGCATTGACTCTGGGCGGCTCTTGGTACTGGTACAGTGGAGTAAATGCCTCATCAATAGGTGGCTGTTTCTGCTCAGCAGCATTTTTCTGAGCATCCAACACCGCCTGCAACTGCTCTCTCAAAGCACAAACTTCTTCCGCAGTAGCCATGTGATCCAATTTGACTTTGGTCGTCTGGCTGTTGTTATGGCGGCACGTAGCTTCAATCTCCGGATCAAAATCTACTAAAGGTAAATTTTTAGATCTTGTGTTCATACACCACCTAAACAATCCACCAGTTTCAAATTAGAACCACAAGAAAGAAGTAAATAACGTAAATAAATAACAGAAAATAAAAATCCAGAGTAGTATCAAACAATCAACAGAATAGTACTGATAAAAATCAGTCCCCGGCAACGGCGCCAAAAACTTGTTCGCTATTTTATTTACACGCCGCAAGTGTACGGGTGCAATTGTATATAGTGGCAAACAAGGTCGAATCCACAGGGACTAATGGTTATCAATGCCTACTCTTAATTATTTTACTCTATCTGGAAGAACGATTATTAAAGTTTTGATTTTGGAAAACAAACTTAAATTAAAATAAAGAAACACTGAAAAGAAATCAAGTTGTGAAAATGCGAAGTAACAGAAGAAAGAGAGTTTCCCAAGGCAAAGGTTTCAACAGATTCTCCTAACTAACACGTTTGATTCAATTAATGAGATAATTCCTAAGGCAATCTCAAAGTTAATTCATACCCACTCCCGTGGCATACAAATCGTTGATTACATGCAAGGTTACCATCCCTGGATCACATTTCTAACATGTAACTCCTAAAAGTTCCTAGGATTAAAGCCTTCACAATTATTAATTCCCTTTAGAATTAGAATAAATATGTTCTATGTTCTTAGTTCAGGTATTAATTATCATCTCCCGATCTCAAATTAAAACCTATGATAATGCTAAATTGGTGATCAAGCAATAAAGCAAGCAATTATAACAAGAACACAAAAAGGAATAGAAATCTCAATTAATTAAATCAACAGTCAGAAATTCGAATCATGTTTACTCCCTAAACCCTGGGAAAAAGGGATTCTAGCCACACATAGACATATGAACTAGAATACAATCTTCAATAAAACAAATGAACATTAAACAATAAAAAACTGTAATGAAGTCGAGATTCTTCAGTCTTGCTCTTGCTCCGTGTCTCACAGCTCTCAGGAAAAGTCAGAATATGATAAAAGGTGTTTGGAATAAGCTAAAGGATGGTATTTATATGCCCTAGGTCGTCCAAGCTCGAAAATACTCCAAAAACGCGCTTTTAGTAAGAAAACGGAAAAATTGGGCAACACTCGGCGCCTCGCGCGGCCGCATGGCTGGCCCGCACGAGCTCGCGCGGCCGCGCGCCTGGACCGCGCGGTCCTCCAGCGGGTTCTGCAACATCGCGCGGCCGTGGCATGCGGCCGCATGCCCGGACCGCGCGACCTCCCGTCGTTCCTCCTCGCATGCGGCCGCGTGTCCTTCGACCCACGGACTTTCCGACGCCCGTTCTTTCTCATCCGACGCCCGATTTGAGCCCCGTTCGCGCCTATGAACTCGTCTCTTCATGTGCTTCATTATTCTTCATTCAAAAACTCCACAAAACAAGTCCAAGATCCTGTAAAAAAAACACGAGCACGAACGAGTAGTCTATTCCACAAAATTGAACAAATCGAACCAAACACACTCAAGAACTTCAATGAAAACACCCAAACACTATGAATAAACGCGACAAAGGAGATGAAAAATGCATGTAGAACATGAAGAAGTTGAAGAATTCTTCCAGAGGAGTGTCCTGACTTTGACTTGAATGTCATTCGCGTCTGCTTTCCTCTTTGATATGCTTCACATTCTTGCTTCTTCTGGAACACAATAGAAGGTAAATCTTCTACCAGTTAATGTTTAGCAAGCTTGTTGATCGTCTTGAAATTGAGATGGTTGAGTCTCTTATGCCACAGCCAGTTGAGCTCCGAGCTGCTCTTGCTGATGAGACATGTTTCTGGAGGGCTGTCTTCCCATGAAACAATATAGAGACTCCCTTGTCTGAATCCTTTCAGAACTACCTTCTTTTGATTGTTTCTAACAGTGAATTCATCCTTCTTGATCTTCACTGTGAAACCGTTGTCACAAAATTGACTCACAAACAACAGATTATGTTTAAGACCAGAAACAAAACTAACATTACTGATACTGGCGTTACCCATATTGAGCACACCATAGCCTTTTGTTTCTCCGATTGAGTTGTCTCCGAATGCAACTTTGGATCCAACTTTCTCAACATACTGGGATAGATATTCTTTGTAGCCCGTCATGTGCTTTGAACATCCACTGTCAAGATACCACGTTCTGATTGATGCTTTGACTTATTCCTTCTTCTTGGATTTTCTGTTCTTGACCTGCAAGGAAGAGTCAATTTAGGTACCCAATCAAGATTTGGGTCCTTCAATGTTAGCTCGAGTTCCCTTTGGAACCCATATCTGCTTCAGAACTAGTTTTGCTGATCTCTTGCGCTTTGCTGGTCGTCTGACAGAAGTAGTCGTATCTTTGGTTGGCACATGAGCATTCTGATGTTGAGCTTTCCTTTTGAAGGCCTCACTCTTGTAGTTGTTCTGTCTGATGAGAAGTTGAGGTCTTCTTTGCTCGGAAAAGTATCTTTCTTGAGATACTCGAGTCATTCCAAACTGATGGAGACTTTACTGATGTCGTGGGACATGAGTCATGTGATGTCCAGTCGCTTGTCATCGTGGATGTCGCTTGGCTCGTCTGGACTCATCACTGCTTTGTCTCCATGGATGTTGTTCTTTCTGAAACTGGACTGTTTTCAGTTTCTGACTGATGTAACTGTTCTTCCTCCTGGACTGATGAAGAAGATTCTTCTTGATTTCGGATGTTCCTTCCCCGATCTTTGACTGAAATCTGCTTTCCAGTCTTCTCAGTAGAGTGATCTGGTTGGGTGCCTCATTTGCTCGTCTGTAGCTTCGTGGAGGTGGAACATTTGTTCTTGCCATCAGTTTGCATTTGCGAACTTCATCCATATCATGATCTCTTGATTCTTCTGATGTGGTGATTTCAGAAGTATCGTCCTTTGAATTGATCATGACATTCTTTCATTTATCAGCTGCAACCTTTCCTCCAATGCTTTCAACAAGACCTTTTGATGGAAAGTTGTTTATCATGGGAGACTTCATCATGCAGTCTTTAACTGTTTCTTCCAGTGTGTGATTGAGCCTCTTTATTTCATGAGATGCTCTCTCACATTCTGAGTTGGAGATTCTGAGTTTTTCTTCCAGTCGACTGTTCTCCATGATTAGCTGATCAAGACAAGTTTCATCCGGAAAGTAGATGACTGTCTGATTCTTGGCTCGTTCATCTTTAATCTCTTTTTCCATAATCTGATTCTGCTTGAGGAGATTTTCAAACATTTTCCTCAACTAACGGTGATCAGTCATGATCTAATCAAGCTCGTCAGCTTCATAGGTTGAGCCTTCTCCAGATTCTGAATGATCTCCTGTAAAAACCAGAGAATTATCAGTATATGGAGTTTTTGAGTGAGAGTTTACCTCTGAGCCATTCATTCCATTGTCGTAGCTGTTGTCAGCCACGCTTTCAGTTTCGTTGGCCATCAGAGCTTGGCTCTCATCATCTGAGCTGTCAGAGTCGAAGTCGGATGATTCTGATGTATCCTTGGAAGATTCAGCATCATCAGCAACCATCGCCTTCTTCTTCGTATACTTGCGATCTTTCTTGGCTTTCAACTCTTTGCGCTCAGACTGCGTCAGTTCAGGGCATTCATTTCGAAAGTACCCTTTCTTTTTGCATCCAAAGCATTCCATATCTTTGATGTCATAGGCGGCTGACTTTCTTTCACCACTTCGATCAGTGGAATGTCTGGAGTTGTTTTCTCTTTCCTTTCCTTTGTAGTGCTGCTTGTGGAACCTTCTGTACTTGCGGAATTTGGACTCCATTTTGTTGAATCTTTCAGTCAACAGAGCATATTGACTGAAGAAGTCCTTTGGTTTGAGTTCCGTTGGTTCCTTTGTTTGCTTCCTGCTTTCTCTTGCTGAGGCTTTCAGTGCTGCTCCTTTTGAGGTTGATGAACCATCTTCGTCTGATCCTCCAGCCTTCTTAATTCCAAGATTTCTCTGAAGGTCGAACTTATTTTCCATGAGATCAGAGAAAAGCTTGTTTGTCGGGAGCTGACTGAATCCAGGCTTATGTTGATGAGCGACTGAGTAGATCTGCCATTCTCCTCGTGGCAGTCCTCGAAGAATCTTCAAATTGATTTCTCGTTGAGTGTACTTATCCTTCGAGATGGATTGAACTTCATTCAGGATTTGATTAAATCTGAGTTCCATCTCTTCGACAGATTCATTCTTGAGCATGAGGAAGGAGTCGAACTTCTGACATGCAATAGATAGCTTGTTCTCCTTGATTTTCTCAGAGCCTATGCACATTCCTTCAAGAATGTCCCACATCTTCTTTGCACTTTGACACTTGATGATCTTGGTGACATGCTTGTCTGGTACTGTGCTGGAGATGATGCTCTTGGCAAGATTGTCAAGCTCATCTTGCTTCCTTTCTTCTGTGGTGAAGTCTGCCTTCAGCTTGTTCTGGACCTCATCATACGGATCCAGAGAAGGATCAACTGGAATTCTTTTGACAGTTTCGATGATGATGATTGGTCCATTGGTGATGACTTCCCACATTCGGCAATGTTGGGCAACGAGGAAGCTTTCAAGCCGAAATTTCCATATGTCATATTTTTCAATACTAAACATAGGTAAAGAAGATAACCTGCCATGGTTAGTCTCCATAACAACAGATAGGAGCGAATAACAAGCACTACTTGAAAGAGAGAGGTTTTTCTCGAGACCTTTGAGAAAAAGGATCTAGTTCAATTAGAACATAGTCAGAGATAGACTGTTCTTGCGAACAACCTGCTCTGATACCAATTGTTAGGTCCGGAGGGTCTCGAATAGGTGTATGGGGGGGGGAATACACCTATGGGCTATTTTTCTTGATTTCCTCTAAAACAGAGGGATCTCTAGAATGAGATCAAAACGAAACTTTACACGCAAACTTTGACACCTGCTGACTAAAAAGAGTTTTGACCAAACAGGGTTGACGACTGATACTGAAAACTCTTCAGTAATGAGTTATCAGTTAAGTCACTGGAACTTAACTGATGCACGTAAGGGCTTCAGTCGAGTTTGCTAAAACAGAGATGATATAAATCTTCCTGACTATCAGAAGATAGATCAGTCAGACTGATATCATACGCAGCGTAAATAAACTTATTTCGGAATAGCCTCGGTTGAGCACGTCGTTAGTCTTAGGTTTCTCTTTGTGGTTATTCAGTATTCAGTTTATCAACAGTAAGAACACAGATAAGAATGGAAAGACTGAAAGCTGTAAATAACACAGAGAGTTTTACGTGGTTCGGAAAACCTTTTCCTATACCACGGTCGGTTGATCAGACCAACAATTCACTCCACAAGTGCTTAACCGGTGCACCGCAAACCAAACCGTGTGCTTACCGGGTGCACACAACCATTTCACTGAAGAGACCTTACTTCAGTACCCACGCTTCACTCGCGTCGGATTTCTCACTCCTAGCACAACCTTGCACTAGGATCTCACGGAGTCAGAGTACATTCCTGAACTCCTTTTCACTCAAACACTCGGTTTCTTTCTTACGAAAGGAGGTTTGAAAAACTTGCCAACTAGACTTCAAAGAACAAGTTCTTTGGAGCAAGTTTTGACCTGGGCTTCTGGGTAAACAGATATATGCCTAAGGTCTAAGAGAATGTGTGTAATCAGTAGTGACTGATTTTGACTTTGGAATTCTCTTCTTCGATTCAAGCTTTGGGGAGATTAAGCTTTGGGCTGAGTAGCAATTTCGGCACAGCTTTAGCTTAGGTCGTTGAATCGGTGAAGATTGAAGTTGATCCTCGAGCGCTATTTATTGGAGAGGTCTTGAATATATCCTTTGACGGAGAACGTCTTCAAGATTTCTTTCGTTGGAGAGCAATTCGAATTTGGGCTGAGGGTTCAATCTTCGAGGTTCCTTGTTTGGTGGAAACGGCTCTCTTGAGGGACAAGAGATGTGACGTCTCTGATAAAGTAGCCACCAAATAGGAATGACCTCTGCAGAGATAAGGAGATCCTAAGATCTCTGCATTTAATGCGGTTGTACGTGTAAGCACGTGGCTTCCTTTGAACGTTGGAAGTTCAGTCCGAGGAAGAATGTTTAACTGATACTTGACTCAGTCTGCTGAGTCCTCGAAGCACGCATTAAGTAATCAGTTCTGAACTAATTCTTCAACTGATATTTCAATTGGTATCTTCAGTCTTCAGTCCTTCGGTCCTTCAGTCTTCAGTCTTCAGTCTTCAGTCTTCAGAACTGCTAACTAAACTAGAAATGAACTCTAACACTTGAGTTCAAAATAGTTCTAGTCTGTTATAAATTAAACCTAAGGATTTTGATATTATCAAAATAAAACCTGATATTCCATGGGGTTCCCAACATGAATTAACCGGTTCATTTTTTAAATTCCCAATTTAGGGCCACCTTCTTCTATCATGCTTAACTTTTTGATTAATGCATGTGTGTTGTGAAGGAGGTAGTGATTTAAATGATGAGTAGTTGAAAAGTGAGCTATTGAAAAAAAAATACAGAGGATGTTTGGACAGCCTCAAGTAGGAATTTGCCAAGAAAAAAACGACATATATCAATATCACAATTCACAAACACCAAATCACCATCTCCACCTCTTCATAATATATTTATGCTCTTATATCACAAACACCAAGTCACCAAACCCCTCACATACAATATACAATCTGTCATCATGCATGAACCAACAGGTCCAACACCAAGTCACCATCTCCAAATTGGACAAGGCGATGGCAGCCGGCGATGGCGGGCGGTGATGGAAAATGCAGCGGGCCAACAGGGCTGGGACCTGGGGCTGGGAGAGGAGCGGCGGCCTGCAGGCTGAGCAAGAAAAAGGGGGGCGGCGCCGGTGGGAACTAGGAAGCAAGGGAGGCGATTTTTGAAACTTGAAGCAGAAGGAATTAAGGAAATTAGGAAACATACGGGAACCCTAACTAATGTGTGGGATTTTTGAAATTTTAATATAATAAAATATAAATTAGTTAATTTAATAAATTTAAACCGGTTAATTGGTTTAACCGGTTAACTGATCGGTTAAATCGATTAACCGATTTATTGAATATACACTAACCGATAACCGAACCGAACTAAAAAAAACCTGTTATCGGTTAACCGATAACCGGTTTTTCCAGTTCGGTTACGGTTTTAACCGAAAAACCAGCACCGATTTTTCAGCCCTAGATAGACTTAGGGGTCTGGGATGTTGAGCTTGAAGTGGAGGCGCCGCCGGGGTTCAGAGGTGAGGGGGAGCGACGGCGGTGGCGGTCTGTAACTGTCAACGCCGGGAATCAAAATTGGAGGCGACAATTTTTGATCTAGGGCTGAGTGTTGAGAGGGAGATTTGGGAGAGTTACGATGGCAGCAGTTCCGCCGCTGCTCGCCTGAAAATCTGAGAGAATGGGGGAAGGCAGCGACAGTTGGATGTGTGAGTGCTGATATATGTCATGAGAGGGGTAGAATGTGCAGCAGTAGGGGTAAAGGTTCTTCTTTTCGATTCTCTCTCTCTCTCTCGCGTCTGGTGCTCTCTTTCTCTCTCTCTCTCTCTCTCTCTCTCTCTCTCGATTCTATTTCAGAGGTGAATTTGGCGGCGAGGTTACGGTAGTCCTTGGGGACGTCGGAGACGTGGAAGTCGTCGTGGTGGTAGCCGGTGAAGAAGCGGTCGAGGTGGCCCCAGGCGGAGGCGAGGTGGAAGGCGATGAAGGCGTCGGTAACATCGTTGCCAACGAGGTTGAGGAGGGGGATGGCGCCGTCGGGGTGGGTTTTAGCCCAATCGGTGACGTTGTAGACTTTGCCTTGGGTTGAGAGCCAGAGATCGTCGGGCTTGTTATGCTTCTTCAGCTCGTCGGAGGTGATCAGCTTTTTCTTCCAGCTGAATCTCGAGAATAATGCATTCGATTTTTTGTTTAATCCGTGCTTATCGGTTGCGTGTAGTTTAATTTGTTCTTTATTTTACTTTGAGGTTTGGCTTTCATGGTGTTCTTCAACATGTTATTCTTCTGTGATGTACTTTTGGATTGGCAATTTCACTATTTTAGTGGTAGATTATATTGAAATTTTCTAATTGTCTAGTTAACACATTTTACAAAGAAATTTCTTACTTGTGGGTGATGTCAGTTTCCTCATATAATGATTTTCGGTCCGCTGACTTTTGATGAACTTAATATTTTTTAATATTTACGAAAAGAACCAATTGTTTTTTTAATGTTCTTGAATTCACAACAAGATCTATAAATTCACAACTTAATATTATTGAATTCATAATCAACTCTATTGTTAGTTGTGAATTCAAGTAGTCGTGGATTTGAGTTTTAAAGCTTGAATTCATGACTAACAATATTCTTAGTTGTGAATTCAAACTTTAAAACTTGAATTCATGACTAATGATGTGTGTGATTTAGTTGTCTAGATTCAAGTTATTTATCGTGTGATGTTATTTGATATTACCCAAGTTTGTGGTGTTTTGGCGTAGGAATTGCATGGATCGGAGTTGGAGACTCATGGTTGAAGAAAGCTCCAGAATGGTGTGAATTTGATGAAGTTCGTGTGCTTTTGAAGAAGGAATTAGAGTTGAGCTTGGAAGTTATTTGTTTAAAATTTAATTAAGCCTTAAACTCTTTTTAATATATTTTGTTGGGCCTATTTTGAATTGATCGATCAGCCCATTTTATTAGTGATGGACGGCTGCTCAGTTAGGGAAATTAGGGATTAATTTAATTCCCTTGATTATGATAGCGTGCAACCGCCACTTTGGGGTATATATTAGTTAGTTTTGGGGGAACACGTTTTTATTACCTAGACTTAGACTTATTTTTCTTGCTTTTTGGAAGTTAATTGCTGGGATCACCAATTCTTGGCAGGCGACATTTTTTGGTTCTTAAATTGTGGTGACTTTCTTGTTTTTAATTCCAATTTATTTATTTAATTTAATGTTTGCCTTTATTTATTTGCCTATTTCTAATTTAATTATGAGTAGCTAAATTCTTAATTCGACGAGAATAATGAAGTACTGATTTAATATCTGTGAGACCTAATTGTGCATATAATTGATTTATGTTGATTCCAATTTATTCATTGTATTTAAAGACAATTCTGATTTTATTTAAGTCTGACCAACTTAGGTTTAATTGAATTACAATCAATTAGCACCTTCTGGTGAAGCATGAAATCTTACCCTAATTAAGAAACGATAAACGAGACAAGATGTACGTGGTTCGATCATAAATGATCTACGTCCACGGGAGTTCTTCGTTGGTTTCACTATACTTTGAGAGAGTCTTTCCATATTACAAGTGTTGCTCAGAAATAAATCATCCTCTTCAATGCTAATGCTAAGCTTCTATTTATAGATGTGAGAGTGAGCCCTAAAGGCCTTAGGCCCATGAACTCTAACAATTGGATTTAGGCCCTTTAAAGCCTTAATACACTTTAGTCTTAATTTGACCCATCTGCGTTGTCCTTCGTTGGTGAAGCGGATAACTCTGGCTCTAGCAACGCGGCGCTGCGTTAGTGAGGGAAAGAGGCGGCTGCGCTGCTGTTCTACGCTGCTCTGGCTGCGCAGCGCTGCTGCGCTGCTCTGGTCTATGCTGCTCTGGTCTGGCTGCGCAGCTCTGCTGCGCTGCTCTGGTCTAGGCTGCTCTGCTCTGGTCTATGTTGCTCTGGTCTGGCTGCGCAGCTCTGCTGCGCTGCTCTGCTCTAGTCTGCGCCGCTCTAGCTGCGCAGCTCTGCACTTTGGTCAAGGCTGATTGACTCTTCGTATTCATTTGTTAGCAAGTCTTTTTAATTAGACCTGCGCTCGTTAGTTCCTTTGATAATAATAACAATAATAGTAATCAAGTAAAATGTTCTTGTGTTGCCAAGCACAGCGCTGATGAGTATTCTAGTCCTCATCAGCTACTCCCCCCTAGTCTGGTTGAACTGTGTCTTCTCTGTTCAACCAGTGGTGCGTGATATAGAGTCGGCGCTATGCTGCTCACCCGAGTAGGGTCCAAGTGTTTTTTAGCCCTGCAGCCCTGTAACTTATCCCGAATCGAATACTTGTAAGCTTGCAAAATAATCAATGATAGAATATTATATCCCTGCCAATTTGTCAACATAAAAATATCCCAACTCTGTCAAAATATTTAGAATAACAACAAGAATAATAAGAGTGAAGCAACTCCCTTTCGAACGTGCTCGTTGAGCCGCTTTTTGATTATTATCATTGTGCTCGTGCTAAGGCAGCTCCGGGAGCTTTGTACTTAGGCAGCTCTAAATTTCTTAGGCGGCGAAATTCCCCAAACTTCTCAAACTTCAAAGCATAATCCCCTAATTCATCAAGAATTAACATAATGAAAGGAGATAACTTAGCTTCCTCTTGTATTAGTGTTTATCAACGCCGGAAATTCAGTGCAGGCGATGAGATGGACCGGTATATGGAATTGACCTGGTGAAGAACAAAGAATGCGCCGCAGCGCTGGTGAAGAGCAAAGCATAACATCACAGCGCTAGAAACTTCGTTGTATCAAGATCAATAAATCCCATAGAGTTGAGACGCTAGAGTAATTTGTTTGGCTTGGTGATCATAAAAACTGAGACTTTGTCATCCCAGCTAGTTCACCTCAGTGGTGGGTGTGAGTTGCCGACGACGTGATTTAGATTTCGAAAGGCGACATCTTCGTATGTCAAGGAGCTCTAAAGCTGAGAGTGCATCTTCAATAATATCAGCCCATCTTAATCACGAGCGGCGACAAAAGAGAGAGGCGGCGCTGGCTGCGTTGCCGAGCAGCAACAAGCGAGGAAGGCGGCGCTGCCGAGCAGCAACAAGCGAGAGAACAAGTTAGAGAGGCGGTCTGGTTGGTGAGCAGCGACAAGCGAGAGAGGCGGCGCTGCCGAGCAGCATCAAGCGAAAGAGGCGGCGCTGCCGAGCAGCACCAAGCGAGAGAACAAGTGAGAGAGGCGGCGCTGGTGAGCGGCGACAAGCGAGAGAGGCGGCGCTGCCGAGCAGCACCAAGCGAAAGAGGCGGCGCTGCCGAGCAGCACCAAGTGAGAGAACAAGTGAGAGAGGCGGCGCTGCTGAGCGGCGACAAGCGAGAGAGGCGGCGCTGCCGAGCAGCACCAAGCGAGAGAACAAGCACGAACCCCTTTCCCTTAGGTTTTGAATTTTTTTATCCCTAAAAAATAGGATATAAGAGGTGATGGGGGCGTACACCCCCTACTCCCCCCAAGTGTCGTGCGCGTACTTTAGAAGTCAAGCACGATTGTTGAAGACTTGGAAGAGTTGAGAATGCCCCCGAGTAGGGTTGAAAAGCCGGTGCCGAGGAGTGACCCGGGAGAACGGCTGAATTGCCCCTTAAGGCTCATCCTCAGTCTAACTTTCGCGGCTTACGATGTTTCTGCGCGGAGCATAGACATTGAGGCCTTCATCGTGCAATTAATGCCTTGAGTTGTGCAATTAATGCCTTAAGTTATGCAGTTAATGCCTTGAGTTTTGCAATTAATGCCTTGAATTTTGCAATTAATGCCTTGAGTTATGCAGTTAATGCCTTGAATTTTGCAATTAATGCCTTGAATTGTGCAATTAATGCCCCTGTCTAACTTTCGCGGCTTACGATGTTTTTGCGCGGAGCATAGACGATCAAATAACCTTGTCTAACTTTCGCGGCTTACAATATTTTCGCACGAAGCATAGACGTCGTGAACTGACCACGACTCGGACATTCTGTGCCGACCGAGATAACTGTTTTCCCTGTACTTGAAATAGATGCTCTGACTGCGCTGAGATAGTCACACTGGTCGCGCTGACATGATCACTCTGACTGTACTAAGAGTGCCGCACTAAGATAGCCACACTGGCTGCGCTGATATAATCACTCTGACTGTACTAAGATAGCCACACTGGCCGCATTGAGATAGCCACACTGGCTGCGCTGATATAACCGCACTGGCTGCGCTGATATGATCACTCTGACTGTACTAAGATAGCCACACTGGCTGCACTGGGATAGCCGCACTGGCTGCGTTGATATGATCACTCTGACTGCACTGGGATAGCCACACGGGCTGCGCTAAGAAAGCTCAGATACATTCTGAGGTTGATAGCTGCGTAGGCTGAGATAGCCTGTCCTAATTTTGCTGAGAAAGCTCAGATGCATTCTGAGTTTGATAGCTACGCAGGCTGAAATGGCCTGTCTTGGCTGCGCTGAGAAAGCTCAGATACATTCTGAGGCTTACAGTTCTGGATCGTGGTTGAGTTACCATTTAAGGTTTTAATATCCGCTACGCGGCTGAGTTGCCGTTAAGGCTCAAATATCTTGCTAAGTTTTTTGAGAAAACACACATGGTGGCATATACTCCACTTCCCCCCTTAATAACATGTGCATGATTCAACTAAACATCTTATGTGTATATTTGTGCTTGGTGTCTTTACTTGTGATGCTAGTGGCAGCGCTGACGTGACTATAGTCCCGAAGTAAGTTATTCAAATTATGTTTCAAGCCCTAGGCACATATGCGGAAGGTGTGCCGCTTCGTACTAGTTAATATGCAGAAAGTATGCAACTTCATGTACTTAGTCAATTCATATTCTAGCCCTAGGCACATATGCAGAAGGTGTGTAGCTTCGTGTACTTAGTATCAAATTCCCAAGTCCCATCAAAGATGATATAAATCACTAGTATGCCCAAGTGTTCAAGTAGAATATTTTTCAAATCCCAATCATGCTCACGTGCTTCGATAACTAAGATCATGTATGAGAGATTTTAGTTCTGCGAAGTACCTGAATCATCACTATTTAGTGGGTTTCCCGTGTTGTAATATAGCGTGTAATCACCTTTGTTCAAATGTTTTCCCCAAAATATGTTTAACCTGCGCCGTAGGAATTCTTAAGCAAAAGTATTAGTAACATATGAGAGCCCTTCCCAGGGCTGTAAACTCGTTAACAAAGAAGGCAGATACTCCGGACATAACTAATTTAATTAATCTCCAAATGACTCCCAAACAGATTGATCGTGACAATAGAACTAGAAAGGACTGAGTTTGCAAGAATTAGAACCGAATCAATCCTAAGATCATAGCAAAGTTATAGCATCCGTCCCGACTCCCGAGATTACCGCCAAATCGTAGTGAAGTCTAGCAATATTGGTCCCAAAATCAGCAGAAGATCATAGCAATATTGAGTTCAAAATTCTGTACATATACGTGTATATGTTCCCAATGCAGGTACCATAAAAGGAACAACAAATTTGATATTTGAACTACAAATTCAAATATTAAAGCATAGATGTCAAGTAATGTAATCAAGCTCAATCCCTCGGAAAATCATAATCAAAAGAAACTTCTTCCCGGGCTGAGCAGTAGTGCTTAATCTTCTTGTCATACCAGAAAGTTTCTTCGTATCAAGAATTTAATAAAACTTATGGGGCTGAGCAGAAGTGCTGCATTAGCACAGCGGCGCAGCTGATGAACTATCCCTCATCCTCCCTGCGCCGCATCAGCGCAGCGGTGCAGCTGGTGAACTATCCCTCGGATATAATACAAAGCAGGATACCTCTATCGTGTTGAGAAATCCCGAGCAAGGCTGGTAATCCCGAGCAAGGCTGGAAGATCCGTTGTGTGGGCAAACCCGAACAATGTTGAAAATTCCCCAATGCAGCGACAGACAGCACGCAGAGCTGGAACACAGCGAATATCCGAGTGAACATAGTAGTTTTTAAGGACGCATTCCCTTCCCGGTAATGACAAAGCTGAGCTTTGGGGCCCTTCCCTCGACACTGCGATTCTGGCAGAGATCGATGCATTGCAAAGCTCTGGCTTCTCTATCAATGCTCTGGAGTGCTTGAGCTGGTATTATCATGTCCTTGCACAAGAATTCAAACGAGATCACAAGCAAAGTTAGGAGACTGAAATAGTGGACTAAGTCCTTCACGAAAGTAATTGAGAAAGCTCTGATAAATGGAGGTCTTCCTGTCGATTTTCTGGAATACTCGAGCTGGTATTGGCATGTCCCCTCGGTTGAGGGTTGGCTGCGCTGCCGAGCAGCGACAAGAGCGATAGGCGGAACTGGCTATACTGTCGGGCTTCGACAAGGCCGCGAGGCGGCGCTGGCTATGCTGCCGAGCAGCGACAAGGGAGAAAAGCGGCGCTGTTGAGAGGCGGCGCTGGCTGGCTGCCGAGCATCAACAGAGGAGCAAAGCGGCGCTGTTGAGAGGCGGCGCTGGCTGGCTGCCGAGCAGCAACAGAGGAGAGAGGCGGCGCCGTTGAGAATCGGCGCTGGCTGGCTGCCGAGCAGCAACAGAGGAGAGAGGCGGCGCCGTTGAGAAGCGGCGCTGGCTGGCTGCCGAGCAGCAACAGAGGAGAGAGGCGGCGCCGTTGAGAGGCGGCGCTGAAATGCTTCCCTGAACCCGGCGTTGATGGATCTCCAGAAAAGAAGGCCGATTGGGAGGTTGATTCTTGGAATTCTTTTCTGGATTCTTACGATAGAGCAGGCAACTCTATTGAAGCTCTATCAACTCTGGGCCCTTGCTTCAAATCTGGTTTGAAGCACCTGACTAACGAGTACCCATCGAAGCTCCACGGAGCAGGGGGGACTTTGGAGACGGCAAGCTCCGCTGAGCACCTTGAATTCTCGTCAATGGTCCAGTTGTGGATGGTGTTATCCATTGATCCCTAGCGCCCAAAAATAGCAGAATCACAAGAGATTAGCAAGACAAGCAAACAAAATTTTGAGGATTCAGTTCAACATGAAACATATTGAGTTCGAATAACGTGATCAAGTTCAACTTCATAGGAAATCGAATGTAGTGCAAGCCTTTTCAACAATGTGACTCGTATCGTGCTATGTCCCATTCTTAGAATCAATCAAGTCGCAATGAAAATACACTATTAATCCTGAAATCTATGCAATAATAACCGCAGTTCATCAGTCAAACTTAGGCGAAGTCTCACGTTGTTTTAATGATTTTTCAAGTGTTCCCATAACCGAACCAATAATCGGCCCCGTGATGCGCCCATAACAATCCAATATGGGATCAAGTAATTCATGCATGAATACTTTGTACATGCTACTTGGGAAGTATATGTAACTTCATCTAGTTTAAAACAAACAAATGCCAACATGCGAATCCAAGATTAGAAATGGTAGTTTATTCAACATGTGAATTCAAAAGACATCAAGAAAAATTGTCATATACTTATAGCATCTGGATTTTCCCTAGAAACAATCAATCATAGTAGACCGCTTTCGAAACATGATCAAGAAGGCAAAGAACAAGAAATGCAAATGTTCATATGTCGATTAGTCCCAACAGCAGCAGTCTCAAGCAAATCACAAGAAGCAGAGCAAGATCAGAACATAATTAGAAATAAAATGAGCGTGCCAGAGCTGGCTGCGCAGCTGAGCAACCGTAGAGGATAAGAGCGTGCCCGAGCTGGCTGCGCAGCTGAGTAACCATAGAGGATAAGAGCGTGCCCGAGCTGGCTGCGCAGCTGAGTAACCATAGAGGATAAGAGCGTGCCCGAGCTGGCTGCGCTGCTGAACCGCGACGAGGGAGAGAGGCAGCTGCGCTGCTCTGCTGAACCACGACGAGGGAGAGAGGCAGCTGCGCTGCTGAACCGCGACGAGGGAGAGAAGCAGCTTCACTGCTGAACCGTGGCGAGGGAAAGTGGCAGCGCTGGCTGCGCTGCTGAACCGCGGCAAGGGAGAGAGGCATGGCTTGCCGAGCAGCAACAGAGGAGAGAGGCGGCGCAGCTGAGCGGAGAGGCGGCGCTGCGTCGAAGCACATGGCTGCGTCGGAAGTCAGAGCTTCTCCTCCATCAACGCGGCGGAGGATGCCAGAACTAGGTTGCCCAAAGCCACCGGTGATTCGCTGAGAAACACAAGGGAAAACAAATAATCATTAAGCTTTACCGAGATTTGTACGAGATTGTCGAGGGATGCATATGAGTAAGAAATTTGGGGATTTTCCCCTCTTCCAAGCGAATCGAGAGGTTCGGCCATCGTCACTGCAGGTGGAGGACCGACGAATCCATGTTCAAGCTGAATCCTCAAGCTTCCTTTGTAAAATTACTTCGATTGAAAAATGGCAGTCGAGCAGAGGCATAACAGCTCCCATCCCTAGCTTTCTTCAATTTGGATTTAGTGTTCAGCTGAGATGAAGGCACTTGCTGCTGTAACGAATCGCGGCGGAGTAATCGTGACGTGAAGGCCGACCCGGGGTTTGCGAATGGTTGCCCGCGCAGGCGGTGAGGGTTGCGTAGCTTGACCTTCCAGTATCTTCCGCCGGTGGCGACGATTGCACGGTGGCGTGCTAGTCTGGAGAAGATGACGAATGGTCGGACGATGGCCCAGTTGCCAAGAAATTGGAGGAAGAATTTATGAGGGTTTCTCCCATTTTTCGGAAAACAGAGAAAGACAGCCGACGATGCAGCAGCGGCGATTTTTGTAGAGAGGGGTTATCTCCGATTTGGGAGAAATTAGGGCTCAGTACGATGAGCGTCGATCTCAAATGGGACGACGATGACACTGGTCCCGCCGGATTTCAGAACTACCTCGGTGAATTCTTGGCGGAGATAGAACAGGTGAGACCGTGAGACTATGCATGATCTGGATCTGGGGTTTTTAAGAAAAGCAAAGGAGCTAAAAGATTTCGACCATCTAGGAAAAGTGGGGATAAGCAATAGGGATCCGACTTGGATCAGATCTGGTCATAGAATTTCTGTTTTTCTTCGATTTATCCTTCTTTCCCCTTTCTTCTTTTCCATTGAAACGATGAACAGTATCCTGACTTCCTTTATTCGATGAACAGTAAATCCAAATCTGGAAATTCCGAAAATCGAGAAGAATGTTCCTCGAAACTCACGCCTTAGCTCAATTTCCCACAGACGGCGCCAGTTGGTGAAGTATGAAATCTTACCCTAATTAAGAAACGATAAACGAGACAAGATGTACGTGGTTCGATCATAAATGATCTACGTCCACGGGAGTTCTTCGTTGGTTTCACTATACTTTGAGAGAGTCTTTCCATATTACAAGTGTTGCTCAGAAATAAATCATCCTCTTCAATGCTAATGCTAAGCTTCTATTTACAGATGTGAGAGTGAGCCCTAAAGGCCTTAGGCCCATGAACTCTAACAATTGGATTTAGGCCCTTTAAAGCCTTAATACACTTTAGTCTTAATTTGACCCATCTGCGTTGTCCTTCATTGGTGAAGCGGATAACTCTGGCTCTAGCAAGGCGGCGCTGCGTTAGTGAGGGAAAGAGGCGGCTGCGCTGCTGTTCTACGCTGCTCTGGCTGCGCAGCGCTGCTGCGCTGCTCTGGTCTATGCTGCTCTGGTCTGGCTGCGCAGCTCTGCTGCGCTGCTCTGGTCTAGGCTGCTCTGCTCTGGTCTATGCTGCTCTGGTCTGGCTGCGTAGCTCTGCTCTAGTCTGCGCCGCTCTAGCTGCGCAGCTCTGCACTTTGGTCAAGGCTGATTGACTCTTCGTATTCATTTGTTAGCAAGTCTTTTTAATTAGACCTGCGCTCGTTAGTTCCTTTGATAATAATAACAATAATAGTAATCAAGTAAAATGTTCTTGTGTTGCCAAGCACAGCGCTGATGAGTATTCTAGTCCTCATCACCTTCAATCCGTAATTGTTGGAATATGGCTGATTAGTGATAAAACTACCGTGTTCGTAGTAGGAATAAATTGGTGGATTGATTATTATTAGCGTATCTAAGATAATTGATCTAAACTGGGTTCCTTCCTCTTAATGCTATTAGAATATTAAATTTAGGTTTAATGTCTACAACTAGATTATATTTTAATAAGGGAAATAGACAGGTCTGGCGCCTACAGTTGTCTATCGACACAGTAAGTAGGAATTGGGGTATGTCAGTGCGTATCACGGTATCCTATAACTGGTTGGTTGATATGGATTAATTCATCTTTGTGTCGATGATCAGAGATTTAAATTAGTGTGGATTTATTCGAGTTGAGTTACCTTATCTGATTATTTTCTAGAGTTATTTTCGTTGATTTAATTATTTTCTTTGTAGATTAATATTTTCTTCTCAAACTTAAGGCTACACTGAATTAGATCTCTAGGAATTTGAAGTTATTACCCGTTCTCTGTGGTTCGACCCTGCTTGTTGTTATACTATTCTAATTCTTAGCTGATTGCAGGAATTATTTGGTGGTATACGACGTCCACCAACTAACAATATTTCTAGTTGTGAATTCACAACTAATGTTTTTAGTTGTGAATTCAAACTTTAAAACTTAAATTCACAACCAAAATAAATTCTGGTTGTGAAATGCGCGAATTTTTTAAAGGGTGATGTTTAAAGGGTAAAATGGTAAGCGTGGTTAATTTTTTAAGTTTTTATCTTAGTGGACAATTTTTAAATTTACTAAAAGAAATAGGCTATTTTCAAAATCCACTCTAAAATAAAAGCACCTCTTACAATATATATACTAGGAACTATTTCAGCCATTAGATCATCAAGATCTACTGTTGATTCATCACCTTGTTAGATGAATTCATGGTTTCGAGTTCGAAACCCATACGTAACAAAAAATTTATTTTTTACAATTCATACATTTACTGTTGAGTATTGGTGATACTCAAGTATTGGTGATACTCAAGTTTTGTAGTTGTCATTATGCAGACAAATTTGCTAGTTTTGCTATCAGAGTATCTGTCAGTGTTTGATACTTTGGCCGGTACAGTCCAACACGGGTTTGCAGCTACTTATTCATTTTTTATGTATATCTCGTGAGTTATAGATATACTTCCTCCCAGAGTTCTCAGTATGCACGACTTCTTGGTTATCTGAAGATAAGGAATTGTCAAGAAGAGTCATTGGTTCGATATATCTCTTCTAGGGTTTCAATCGCCTACATCTATAAAAGACGAAGAGATCATCACATGAAGGTGGCTGCGTTTATTACTCTTATTCAGTGTTTACAAGAGTTGTTGGTGAGTGTGTTTAATTCGTTCTGTGCGTGAGTGAACGAACTAGTGTGTGTTGCTTTATGCGTTTGTAAACAAGGTTGAGTAAGTTGGTTTTTCTTGTTTTCCCTTTACCAGCCTGTTGGCAAAGGTTATTTTCGTGGGTGTTGGTGGTGAGTGAGGTTCATTCACATTTAGAGAGTTGATTGTTGTTCATATCTCAATTATTAATGGTTGTGAGGGTTTGGGAAGATATTAAGGCTAGAAGGCTAGAGAGTCTGTCGTGTAAGTCATGTATATATCTTATTTTCATTAGTGGATAATTTACACTGGGCATGGCCCCCTAGATGTAGGTGTTTTACCACCGAACTGGTTGAATAATTCTGGTGTTCATTGTTCTTACTTTTTGCAATACGTTTGTTGTTACTTTGTGTTGCGCATATTCTGTTACTTTGTGTGTGCGAGGTATATGCAATTGGATAGGTAACTATTTCATTTACACAGCGAATTCTAGAATTCATACATGTTCTACATAGAATTCATACATTTTAACTAGTTTTTATTTTATATGTTAAGAAGTGTTTATACCGTAGCTCTCTAAAATAAAAAACACATTTTAGAATATAAAATAAAAACCTTTTTCAGCCTTAGATCATCAAGATCTACGGTTAATTCATCACATTGTTGGATGAATTTATGGTCCCGGGTTCGAATCTCATAGGTAGCAAAAAAAATTATTTTTCGCAATTAATGCATTTACACAACAAATTCATATGTGTTCTACATAGGATTCATACATTTTAGCTAGCTAGTTCGTATTTTATATGTTAAGAAGTGTTTATACCTTAATCCTCTCTCATATTTATAGGGGTGCGCTCTAATGAGACCTTTATTTTTCGTGAGACACTGAGAGTCTGAGACCCTTATTTTTCAATGAATAAGACATATATATTGATGAACAATGCAGTATATACTGATGAATAACGAAATTTAAAAAATTGGTAATGAATAAGACATATATTATGATGAACAAGGAAGTATATAATGATGAACAATGCAGTATATACTGATAAATAACGAAATTTAAAATATCTCGCTCCCTCCAGAATTCAAACCCAAGGAAAAAAATTCGCCCTCTAGGTACAATATCAGCCATAGAATTGATAAAATAAACGCACGAGATCGTGTCTAAGATCTCACTAAAAATGGGGGGTGTTATTGGAGCGCTCCCCTATATATGTATATATATTATCATTAATTTTTTATAGATCTTTCTTATCTATCATTATTTTCAACACCTAAAATAAAAAATATGGTTATAATACCAGCTACACATTTTTTTGATAATAATGCATCATAATATTTTATTATTTTTATTATATAAAATTAATATAAAAAATCAAAGAAAATAGGAGAGAAGTGAGAGAGAAAAAGTTTACTTTGAAACTTGAAATAAGCATAATTTATTGGTTTCAAATTTATTTTTTTATTATTTTTACACCAAAATAAAGATTTTTTGTCGTGATCTTTCATTTAAGATGATATTAAATATTTTTTTCATTAACCAAATTTGGCTAATTTTATAAATAAATGGTTGAACAACATTTTTTGAGAGATAATTTTACTCTATATATAAGATATTTATATTACATATAATTTTATTCATAAAAATATTCAATATGCATATTAAATTAAAAATTATGATAAACTATTTAATTAAGTATAAAAAATAATCAAAAATAAATTTAAAACAAATGAGATATAATTATTTAAAATTTCAAAAAAAAAATTATCTCCTTCTTCTTCTCTCTCCTCTATTCTATTGTATTCTCTTAATTTTTTGTCTCTCTCCTCTTCCCTTTATTATATTTTCTCTCCAAATGATGGATTCTATTTTATCTTCTCTCATATGTCCTTAATTTTTAAAACAATTGTCCTTAATTGACGATGCAATTGCAAAAATGTCATTAAATTGATGGGAAAAAAATTGCTAAAGAAATTGTGTATTCATATATTAATAGATAAGCTTACCCGACAGGCGACATGACAATTTATTAAATTGGGAACCCGTGACCGAATATTTGATTAAATATTCCCTTATTTTTTTGCAATTATCGACCTATTTTTCAGTTTCAATTTTTCACAATTCTCATATCGAATAATAAAAGAAACTATAGTCGATATTATAAAATCATAATCCCTCCTCGACAAATCCTCAAATCATAGTTTCGATAATCAAAATAATAAGATGAGGTTTCCTATATAAACGTCCGTATAATGTGGATAATTCACATACTTTAATCACAAAATCTCTTGTACACCTGGGTGTACCGTACATCCGGATTGACCCGTACCTAAATCCTGACTTGCATGCTAATCCAAACCCGTATTCTGACTATTCAATTATAAAAATGACACTACATAATTGACACTATTCAATTAAATAAATGACACTGTAACATTTTAAAATGTTATAGTATCATTTTCAATCTTATAGTGTTATTTAAAATATAATAATGTCATTTATAATCTTATAGTGTTAATTAAAGGAAGTGTCATTTATATTTCTGAATAGTGTTAATTATACACAGTGTCATTTACAACGTTATAGTGTCATTTATACGCAGTGTCATTTGTATAACAGAATAGTGTCAATTATAGGCAATGTCATTCGTATAACCGAATAGCGTCATTTACACAATTTGAGTCAGGATGCGAGTTTGAATAAGAATGCGGGTCAGGATCTGAGTACGGGTCAATTTGGATCCACGATACACTCGAGTGTACCCAAGACCACCTCTAGTTTAATAGAATATTTGTAATTGTTCTACTAGGCACTCAATAGGACATTTACAAGTAACCTATTAGAGTTTACTAGTCAACTCTTTGTCAGATATCTAAAGCGTATGTTCTGTTAGTTGACTTTGTTTTTGTTCCTGTTCGGCTTCCTACTCTTCTAAAATCAGAGTACGACTTTTTGTACAATATCACTATATAGGAACAAGCCGATGTAACATGAGTCAAGCGCCTGCCTGTTGTTCACTTCATGCAAGGACTGGTTACAATGTTACCTCTTCTTGGTCTAAGAATTCATCATGGTCAATCAGGACAAGGAACTTCTGCTACAGAACCTTCTCGATCATGCAAGGGAATCATCGCTTGGAGTCGTATTCCAACATATGCTACTGTAGCGCCTGAGTATACGTGAGAATTTGTGAAGTAGTAACTTGTAGCAATCAACAAATAAATTTCAAAGTTCAAAGTACAAATAAAATTATCAAAATGCAAATAAAAGTTCGTAACATAATCAGCACAGCACCACTCACAGTCCCAATCCATTCCACTCGATCAACTCAAACCACTCTCAACTCCGAGCACTTTGTGCGGTTTTCGTCTCTCTAAGTCTAATGGTGTTTAACACTGCTAACAAATAGAGAAACAAACAATGAATTAAAATTGTTAGTATAATGTGCATAATGTAAACAAATCACTTACTCATTTCAAACTCTTTCTCTAGTTCTTCTTCGAGTACGCTTTCTTCATCTTTATTCGCAAATGAACTACTTTTCAACCAATCTTCAGCGCAAATCAACGCCTCAATCATATTGGGAGCCAACGAGCTTCTATATGCAAAGAGAACACGACCTCCCGTGCTAAATGCAGCCTCAGAAGCAACATTAGATAAGGGTATAGCCAAAATATCCCTTGTCATCTCACACAGAACGGGATAGCGTGAGCTGTTCTTTGACCACCATTGCAAGATATCAAACTCGTCAACCTCATTCTTTGCTATTCTGTGTTGCTTCTCTGTGAGATAAAGAGTAATCTCCTTCGTATCAGACTCGTCGGGTTCTTTGTCACTAGCCTGTATAGCCAGACGGCTAAGAACACCTCGACGACGTGGTCGCCCAAAACTACGAATTGTAGTAGACATATCAACTGTTCGAGCTGGAGTTGGAGTCACCTTTTGTACTTTCTTATAGAACTCAAGCAGCTCATTGATTGAGTTTGTCACCTCTCTCATCAAAGCCTCTGCCCGTTGAGCCTCATAAATTGATTGAAAACATTTCTCCACATGTTTCATCTTTTGCCTCGGATCCAACACAACAGCGATGTAAAGAATTCTATTCATCTTCGGATTTAACTCTTTTTCCTCAGACCAGTACTTCCCGATCTTAATCCTCATCTTTGTGGTTATGGAACTTACTTCATGATCATCATTCATCTCAAACTCAGAGATGAGGTCAAAGAAATCACACATCTCTGTAAAGAACAAATGTGATGTTGCATATGTGTTGCTAAAGAAAAGAATAGTCAACTCGTAGAACTTCTTCAAATATTCACTCATCTTCCTCACATCAACCTAATCTACTGAATTGGCGGTCCAATAGGAAGATCATTGTACTTTTTCTGCTTCAAATCATCTACATAACTAGAATACATATCCCCGAAGAGTTTGAATGCGTCCTCATATGGCTGGGCTGACTCTAGCATCAAATTTGTTGAGTTCCATTGCGTTGGGACATCCAAACATAAGAATTTCTTGCAATCAATCCTTTCCTCAAGTAGATTCACACAGTCGTGGAATTGTGTAGATCTTGTTGTGAAGCTTTAATCCACTTCACAGCTTCTCTGATTCGTCTCACAGACAAGCCTATTTCCTCTTAACTCATCCTGGACAATCAAATTGAAGATGTGTGTTGCACAACGCATATGGAGGTAATTTCCACCCAAGACATTTGTCTTCAACGTGTCAAGGTAAGACTTGACATATCTAACTACCTCGTCATTTGCAGATGCATTATCCATAGTGCAACAAAGCACATTCGTCAATCCCCACTCCCTCAATGACGTGACAATTGTTTCACCAACGTCATTTGCCTTATGACTTATAATCTCGCAAAAACTGATAATCTTCTTGTGCAAGACCCAATCTTTCCCAATACAATGTGCAGTAACACAAACAAAATTTGTGCTATTATCTGCAGTCCAATAGTCCGTGGTGATTGACACTCTTCCCATGTCTTTTTTCTGAAAAATGACTTCAAACTATCTTTGCGCTCGAGAAACAACTTCACGCAATCTGTTCTTATTGTTTTTCTCAACGGAATCTGGAACTGAGGACATAAAAAATCAACAAACCTTCTAAAACCTTCTCGCTCTACAAATATGAAGGGAAGCTCATCGAGGATGATCATCTCGCACAATGCCTGTCTTATCGTTTTTTGATCAAATTTCCATCTCGCCAATGATCCAGTTCCAGATCCACCAGCACTAGTCTTGTAGTTCAAAACTATTTGACAAGCTGTTCTGGCATGTTTTCTCGAATATGAAGCAGTATGGTTCTTTAAACCATTGGTATCGTTCTGGTGCGAGTCGGCTGCAATTAAGGTCTTACAATGATTGCATCTTCCCTTGCGCATCTTAATTGGAGGATTACCTTCTTCTAACTTTTCTTGTTCTAACATGTCAATATCTTGCTGCTCATCTAAAATTCTATTGCTATCTTGATCTGAGCGAGAATGAGTTGCTTGAGAAGACTCCATCTATAAATTTGAGATGAAGATATCAAAAATATAAAATAATTAATAAGCAAGCTGCAAGCAGATTGAAATCAAGTAAGGTTAAAAGTTGCAAAGTTGCTTCACTTGCTTGTTTTCTGAATATATAGCATGCCTACTTGAGATTGAGAAAATTGAATGACTTGAACTTCTTGTTTTCCTGCTTCCATGGTAGAGTAAGAAGCTCAACAAAACAAATGGAAAGATTGGATGATAGTAAAATTTGGAATGATGATTTCTCAGTAGCATATAGAATCACTAAAAATTCACTAGTATAACACCATAAATTTGTAGCATAGAATTTGTTAGCTGACAAGTGAATTAAACTATGGCAGAAAGTTCTAAACGGGGCAAGGAAAGTTTGACGGAGAAAGTCCACAAATTGAAGCTAATTGCATCAAATTCTTCTTCAATGAAATTCTGCGAAATTGGATCAAGATATATATTAACTAGAGCACTTCATTCCTTCTTGCTAGTCAAAATCATCACCTACTGCAATCCTTCGACATTAAGATGTTTGTTTGGTGCAACTATCAACTGGTCCCAGCATAAATTCAAATTTTAGTGTCAAAGGATCAATACCATCCGAAACATGAA
This sequence comes from Salvia miltiorrhiza, assembly GCF_028751815.1. NCBI lineage: Eukaryota > Viridiplantae > Streptophyta > Magnoliopsida > Lamiales > Lamiaceae > Salvia > Salvia miltiorrhiza. Next base: position 32,508,491 of record NC_080393.1, on the reverse strand, counting down.
TAAATGATACATCACTAGTAATTAATTTAAGGGCTTTAAAATAAAAAAAAGTAAAAAAAAATACTCCATTAGAGCCCTAATTTGAATGAATGATTCGAATGAAGACTGAGTTATTGAATTACCTGCTGTTGTGAAGGCCGGAGACGCGGAGATGGAGCGGACTGGTGCACCTGCACTAGACTGCTGCAGCCGGAGGAGGCGGGGCGGGGCGACCGGCGGCCAGCGAGAGACCTTCTTCTGATTTAGCCTTTTCTTTTGTTTAATATACTTTAATTAATCATATTGTAATTTTAGTTTCAATTTAAATTAATTATTTAAAGGGATATTTGCCGTAAAATACATGAACTTTCAACTAATTCTGATTTTTCTCATAACCTTTAAAATTTGAAAAAAAAATACATAACCTTTGGATATTTTCTGATTTTTCCCACGACGACTTTTTCCGGTGAAATTAAAGATGAGGTGGCATAATAATGCCAATGTGGAAAATAGCCTTATTTTCTATTTAGTGAGGTGGCAGAATAAATTAAATTAAAGCCAATTTTAATTCCTAATGATTTTCTCTCAAAAAAAGAAAAAGAAAAATAACTTAAAGCTAATGCCTATCCTCACGATTAACTCTCAAATTTGGAATCAAAATAAACACAAGTCAACTGCTGCGATTAAACTTCTACTCTCTCAAGCTTAAGGTATCAAAAGAAAAAAAAATCAACTGCTGCGATTTTTCCTTTTCTGCTGCGAATATTCCTTGAGTTGCTGATTCTTCTTGGGGCGATTCTTCTTTGTTTGCGCATATTAGTCTTGGGGCCTACAAAAGTGGTCCTAGATACCAACTACGCAGCTCATATGGGAGACAGGTAGGTCCCTTAATAGAATTATTTAATGATTTTTTACTGTTTATTTCTAGGGTTTGGAGAGTATTGCTTTCAAAATAGAGTATAAAAATGAAGAAATTTGAATTTTTTACTGTTTTTTATGAAAAGGGTATAAATACGATAGGGTTTGCTGATTGAATTTTAATTAGAATAAATTTGATTTTTTGCAGTGACAAATTTGCTATTTTTATGCACCATGGTGGTCGATTTGAAAAAATTGATATGAGAGATTTTTATGTTGGTGGTAGTACAGTAGGGATGTATGATCTAGACCCTGATACTTTTGGGTACTTTGATGTTAAGGATTTTGTTGAAAATTTAGGATATAGTTCCTGGAAGAAATTGGTGTACAGGATCCCTGGTTCTGATTATTATAGGGCAGTGTTTGCTGATAAGGAAATCATGGATATGTTAGCATACATCACTTCTAGAGTTAGAGCACTCCATATGTTTATTGATTGGGGAATTAGAAATGGAGAGGGTAATGAGCTGTCTAATCCTGACATGCCTATAGTTGATGTACCTATTGAAGAGGCATTTCCTAACATGATGAGATAATGCAAGATAACTATGTCGGGGATAATGAATTTGATAATGAAAATGATCAGGGTTTAGATGATGAGGTGTTACAAATTGATGGTGTTGATGGATATTATTGCAGTGAAGATGATTTAGATTATGTCCCATCTTATGAAAAAGCTTCAGATTCTGATGATTCTCTAGGTGAACTTGAATTAGGTTCAGGGGATGAGGAATACATTCAAAGTAAGAAAAAGGTCAGAATTATACCAAAGATATTTGACCTTATCAACATTCCTGATGGATTTGAGAAACTGAATGAGGGTAACATATCTGAGTACGAAGCCTCTGATGGTGATGTTAATTCTTCAGAAACTGATGAGGATGCCTTAACAATTAACTCTAGGATGAAGAGAAATATATATGATCCAAAATGTGATCACGAGAAGCTAGTTATTAAACTTGGCTTGCGGTTTCAAGATGGTTGGAAGTGTAGGAGTGCTCTTAGGACTTGGGCTATTGAAAATGGTCGATTTATCCAATTTAAGAGAGTTTCTGACACTAAATGTGAGGCAAGATGTTGCAAATCTCAATGTCCTTGGAGAGTGTATGCAAGTGTAGTAGCTTGTAATGGATCGTTTATGATTAAACGCTACAGGGGGTGACCACTTGAACTGTCCTAAGTCAATGGATAACAAATTGTTGACATCAAGGTGGATAGCAAATAGGTATTTACCTATTTTTAGGGTTAGACCACACTTGACTGTACCAGATTTGAGAGATGACATATGGGAGAGGTTTGCAACACGTGTGCTTAAGGATAGACTTTACAAAGCAAGGGCCATTGCACAAGAGTTAGTTAGAGGATCTATTGAAGATCATATGCTTCAATTAGAAGGTACATTGTGGAATGTAGAAGGGTAGATAGTGAGGGCAGGTTTGAGTTGCTCTTAAACAATGAGGAGGTGTTTAAGGGATTATATATAGGATACAGTGCTCTTAGAAAGGGATTTAAAGTGGGCTGTAGACCTATCATTGGAGTTTATGGTTGTTTTCTCAAAACTTACTTGGGAGGGATCTTACTATGTGTTGTGGGGAAAGATGGGAACAATCAAATGTTCCCCATAGCTTGGGCTGTAGTGGAGATTGAGAACGAAGAGTGCTGGAGCTGGTTTTTGAAGTGCCTTATTGAGGACCTTGGCATAGGAAATGGTGTTGGATGGTGCTTTATTTCTTACCAGCAAAAGGTATTTTTCTTCTTGTTATTTTCAATTCATTTATTTGCTAAAGAACTAACTACATGTGACTATATTCAGGGTCTGGAAAATGCAGTGGCAAATTTGGCGCCATGTGCCGAGCACAAGAATTGTGCTCGGCACATGTACATGAATTGGAAGAAAGATCACAAATGGTCAACTCTAAAAAACTTATTCTGGAAGGCAGTGAGATGCACATATCTGGAAAAATATAAGTTGGCCCTTGAAGAGATGAAAGCAGAGAGCATATCGGCTTTTCAAGACTTCATTAACAGGGACGTCAGTAAGTTTTGTAAAGCTTTTCTATCACTAGATGTATGTAGTGACATGATTGATAATAACATAAGTGAGACCTTCAATGGTTATATCTTAAATGCTAGAGGGAAACATGTAATTCACATGTGTGAGGAAATTAGGAGTTCGCTTATGGTTAGGCAAGTGAAAAAGGTAGGTGAAATCTCTAAGGTCAGTGATAGACTTTGTCCTAATATTAGAAAGAAGTGGAGAAATTGAGATTCGATAGCAGACATTGTCTCCCATATCCTGCTTTAGGAGGCAAATTTGAGATTCACATAGATGTTGATAAATATATTGTGAATGTGGAGGGTAAGACTTGTTCTTGTAGGGAATGGCAGCTGACCGGTATCCCTTGTATTCATGCAATATGTGCTATTCAGTTCATGGGGTTAGACTGTACAGATTTTGTACATGATTATTATATTGTGCAAAGGTATTTAGATACTTACCAGTTTGGTTTGGAGCTTCTGAATGGGGAGAGAATGTGGCCAGAAGTTGAGGGAGTGAAGGTTAAGCCTCCATCTATAAGGCGAATGCCAGGTAGGTCGAAGACAAAGAGAAGAAGGGCACCTGAAGAAAAGATCCCAAAAATCCTAGCAAACTGAGAAGACTTGGAATGCAGATGACATGCAAAAAGTGCCAACAAAAAGGGCACAATACTAGGGGATGTAAGAATGAGGCAGTTCCACCTCCATCCAAAGAAAAGGTATTGATCTTCTTTTAACCTTAAATTTTAATTGTTAGTATTATCTAACAGTATATGTGTTTTGTATAGGGTAAAAGGGGTAGACCGAGGAAACATCCAGCTAATCAAGCAAGTACCTCTAACATAAAGGGAGCTAACAACTCTGATAGAGCTACATGTGCTAGAGAACGCAATTTTGCCAAAAAAGGAGCTGGAGTATATACTAATCCGAGCACAGGAAACATTTATTATCATGTAAGTTTTTGTCTACCATTTTTTGAATGCTTTGAACTTGTAGATGCCTTATATGCTTTCAACTTGTAGATGCCCGGGGAGAGGAGGGTAACACAAGTCAAACGCTCCACAATATCTCAAAGAAGTGTAATCAGTGAAATCCCTACAACACAAGAGTCTCAAGCTGCGAATTGAGCAAGGGATTTGAAGCATATGTCGAGTTTTTTATGCTAGTTTAGTTGTTGATATTAGTAAAGTATTTTGCAGATTTAGTTTTTGATGCTCTTTCCGTTGTTGAATTGGTTGTTGACATCAGTAAAGTATTTTGTAGATATAGTTTTCGATGCTCTTTTAGTTGTTGAACTGGTTGTTGATATCAGTAAAGTATTTTGCAGATTTAGTTTTTGATGCTCTTTTAGTTGTTGAACTAATTGTTGACATCAGTAAAATATTTTGTAGATTTAGTTTTTGATGCTCTTCTAATTGTTGATATCAGTAAATTAGCCACACCACATGACACGCACCAGTAAACCTGAGGAGTTTGCTGCATTTTCTATTTAGCTTGTTGGTCTTTCATCATCAAAACTAATGCCGTGGATCTTTACTTTTCATGTGTACTTCAATTAATAAGTTCAAACTATTAACAATAAGAAAAAAGCTTACTAATTTGGAGTTAGTGCATTATGGTTGATGTCACTACATCAATACTAATTTCGTACGTCATTTCCATTGTATTAAGCAAAATCTAGAATACTAATTTGTTTAACTTTAATATTAGACTAATCAGAAGCTCAACTCTTCTTCATGCAAATTGACAGCAAAGTCATATAGTTACTTCTAACTTCTCCTTCACTTCATCAGTTGGCTAACAAAAAACAAGTTTCAATTCAATTTACCAGAAACAAGAATACAAACTTTACTGAGTGTTCGAGATTGAGAATGATTTTTTTAGTAATTCAACAGAATTTGTCTTCTCAAAACAGATTTTTCAACCTGAGCTCATCATCCATTATATGCAACTTCAAGGCAGCTCATCATCCATCATTCATCAAGCTTCGACTGTGCGTCGTCAATGCCTTCAATACCTCCAACATTATGTAGAATCTTTTGCTCTCTTACTAATACACACTGGCAGAAGATCTTACAGCTTTGTGCCATGATCTCCAGCCACTGAGCAAGCAATGTAAGGCCAACCGCAAGGATCGGGGTTGAGAAAGTTCCAATTCAACAACATGTGCGAGGGATCCTCCAAAATCTCCCTCTTGAAGGAATTTAAAGCTCCAACTGAACATAATATAACCCAAAATTCTAATGTAAGACAAAACCAACACATAAAATTTGCACTTAAATTATTTAGTTGCAAACCACAGTCTTACAAATAGCATTATACTATTAACTATGAACAAATACAACCCAAGATATAGCAATACAAAATCATTAAAAGTATACCACATTTCAATAAAATCAAATAGTAATCGAATAACTACCAGTCAATTACCATGCATAGTAATTAAAGAGCAATTCAATCAAGAATCAAGATCTCTGAGTATCAAATGAGAAGCTATTTCACCTTCATTTTGGGGGAATGTGGCGCAGTCTGCCAGAAAGAGTCCTAAACTTAACAAAAGAGATCCAAAGGAAGTAAACCATATCATCTTTCAAGCTAAATCACACACACACACACACACACTTGCGGAGGCAATCCAAAAATCAGAAATAAAAGAAATCGAGCTGTACAAGAAATCAGAGGAGCTGAAGCCAGCCCAAATGTCGACGCTCAGCACAAGAATGTAAAGAAAAAAAGAAAAAAGAATATAAGAAGAAACCAAGATTCTCTCTTTATTCTACGCGGAGAGAAAAGAAATAAAAGAAAGCGAGCTGCACAAGAAATCTGGAATCGAAATCAGCAACTGACAGCGGCGAAGAGCACGATTTAACCTTGGAAGTGCAGGATTTAAGAATGAGTTGCTGCCTTTCACGAGCCCTAATTTTTTATTTGACTTGATTCTCACAAAACGACACTGTATTAGTTTACTAGCGATCTTGCCACGCTGGAATTCAGACGTCCAACTCAGCTTCGATTTGGGGTGTTTTATACTCGGGGGAAAAATCAGAAAAAATCCAAAGGTTATGTATTTTTTTTCAAATTTTAAAGGTTATGGGAAAAATCAGAATTCGTTGAAAGTTCATGTATTTTACGGCAAATATCTCTTATTTAAATATATAAAAATTACTTTATCCATCCACAAATTTAATGAAAGATTAATTTGCTTAATACTTTTAATTTGGGTGAATATCAATTTATATATTAACGTATTAGTGTTTTAATAAATATGTCATATCGTTCGGATAAATGCATAAAAATATCCAACATATCAATCTTTTCTTATTTTTGTCCCAAAAAAATTTTCAGGCATCAGAACTGTGACGTGGGAGCTTATGTGGCCGTGGTGTCGCCTGCGACTGTTGCTTCGGTTGTGATGTCTGCGCGTGAGTATCATAGACAGAAGAAAAAAAAGAGAGAGATAAACTAACCTTATAGGCGTAAACACCGGCGAACACCATTTAATCTCTTTACAACTCGATAACTCAAATAATAACGTAAATAATATGATCAATAAATGCACTTTGCTCAAGCCAACATGGAAAAGTAAAGATGCAGAACTCACGAACACTACAAGTGAATATACGGAAATCGCCCTGTAGCTATCAATTATAAAAGCTAGCAAAAATAAAGCTACGACTCAAGAGAATAAAAGTAGCCGAACCGATGTTCTTCTCTTCTCCTTATATAGATGTAGCTTGATGAACTCCTTCTTTATATAGGATTCGTTCATCTCATATCTACAAGCTAATCTCTTAATACGCAAACTTATCTCGCAAGAAGTATAAAAGAACGAGAGATAACATATAAATTATGAATTATATCCATAAGAGAGGTAATGACTGTATTGTGCTAATCCATAGGTCCAAAAAATGTAACACCAAATGTATCAAAAACGACTGTTACAAATTAGTGTTAATCCATATGTTCAAAAAATATGACATTGTATGTATCAAAGACTATTGTTACAAGTCTACTAATTAACAATATAAATAATTAGAGTAAACATACTCTAACAGGCCCATTTCCACTCAAAGATCCGCCCGTAACAATGAGATGCGCCAGGGGGCTGGCTGGATTGTGAGATTTGGAGACTAGGATTCGTAAATTGAAATTTGAAAATCATTTTGTGAATTTTCAAATTTGTGACCGAATGTAGCACTTTCTTATGCTAAGATATCCTGGATATGTTAGGCAAAACCCAGATAATTGAACAAGTTTTTGGTGTTCACATGCTAGCTAGGAAATTACCAATATTACAACAAAATGTGCATTTTCCAAAAATCTTAGAGTTTAAGAGACAGAAAGATTAGTTGTTTGATTGAGGCGTGGGGGTGGATGGTTGGATTTCCATTATTGAATAAGTATTTGTATATCCCAACTCCAAAACGAGATGGAACATTATCCATTATGTACATGTTTAATATATATATATATTAGTGTATTTCATGTTATGTACATGCTAGGAAATTACCGGAAATTATTTTACATTATACTCTCATCGTATTTCATGTTCCTTTTGTCAGTTTAGCATGTTCCTCAATTTTATGCCATTTTTTATTTTTTTGAAAAAATGACTCTACGTACTTTTATAAAAGGGGTTATTGCCAGAAAATACATATACTTTGTCAATTTTCTGGTTTATATCATGACCTTATAATTTGGCCAGAAAATACATCAATTTTCAATTTAATTGCAATTATAACATGACATTATAGCCTGACTAGAAAATACACAAAGTTTCATTTATTCTCAATTATAACATGACCTTATTTAGATTTATTTTCATCATAGATGTATTAATATTTATTGTATTTATATTAAATTGTTATGTATAAAATATTTTTAATTGATTGATTAATTTTTATAAAAAATAAGTTAGATGATTAATTATTTCATAATATATATATATATATATATATATATATATATATATTTGATTTTAATATTCTATTAATATATTATATATATGTATATAATAAGTATTTATTTATTTAAATTATGAAATTGGAAAATATTAGGACCAATAAAAAAATTACGTACGTATATAATAGAAACTATGTTAAAAAGTAAATAATATTATATATTATTTACATATAGATGTATATTTATCAAATATATATGTATTTATGTATAGTATATTATGAGATGAAAAGAAAATTAAAAATATTTAATGTATTAAACTTGGTATTATTATACTAAATTAATTACAAGGTCATGTTATAATTGAGAATAAATTGAAACTTTGTGTATTTTTTGGCCAGACTATAAAGTCATGTTATAATTGCAATTAAATTGAAAATTGATGTATTTTTTGGCCAAATTATAAGGTCATGATATAAATCAGAAAATTGACAAAGTATATGTATTTTCTGGCAATAACCCCTTTATAAAATATGAGACTCTTATTCCACTTTAATCACTTTAACACTATTGTATTTTACTCACAACACACTCAATCATTTTACTAAAATCAACTAGTGTATTACCCGTCGAAATTCGACGGGTACATATTTTCTTGTAATTTATATATTTTATGTTATTCTTATGATAATTATATAAAATAATTTTTTATGTAAATTATTTATATAATTAATTGAATTAAATTAAATTAGTAATACATTTTAAATTATATTAATGTCAACAACTTTTAGCAATTAAATTATTAATTTTGTTGAGATCATAAAAATACCCATTAGTTTTCATATGAAATTTTATAAAAAGTTGACGCGTAAGGAAAAAAAAAAGTAGAAATACATATAAATTTGACATAGGTATCATATAATTGCGAACTTCTAAAAGCATAACTAATTATGAAAATAATATCGCCTGATATTTAAAAGACCATAACTGATTTATCGAACATCGTATCATTTGGAGTTTTAAGACCAACCAAGTTGTGGGCATCAGCTCGTCGCAAACTTGACAGATCACCTCTAACTTCTGAGCATCATCTTATTTGAAACTTGAAAGAGAATCATCTCGTCTAAAACTTGAAAGAGCATCATCTCGTCTGGAGTTTTGAGCATCATCTAGAGTTTGAGAGACCATCATCAAATATGAAATTATATTCAACCATGACTCCAATTGTCAACTATCTAACAAACATAACTCTAATAATTTAGATATTTTATTTATATATGTAATTTTATTAGTTCAAACTCTAGAGAGAAAGGAAAGATAAGAGTTCTTAAAGCAGTAAAAGAGAGAGCGTGTGCTTTATTTCATCATCGTAGGTATTTATAGGCATTACAGTTGGGGTAAAGTAGTAAATTCGTCTGGTCATCTATTCCGCATGCTCGCCATTAAACTAATTAAGGATATTATTAGATTATAACTTGTCAGGTCGTTGTCCCCTAATTACTGAGCTGGATTCTGTCCTCATCATCCCGCTCTGACTCTAATGACTTAGCTCCGACTCTGGATCTGGCGACTTGGCTCTGGCTCTGACTTTAATGACTTAGCTCTGGAATCTCTGCTCTGGTAGCTCTGCTCTGGTATCTCTGCTCTGGCAACTTGGCTCTGGCCTTCTGCTTTGGAACCTCTGCTCTGGTTAGCTCTGGCTCTGTCAGCTCTGCTCTGGCAACTCTGCTCTGGTTAGCACTGGCTCTGGCATCTCTGCTCTGGCTAGCTCTGCTCTGGCATCTCTGCTCTCGCAACCTGGCTCTGACCCTCTGCTCTGGAAGCTCTGCTTTGGTTAGCTCTGGCTCTGGCAGCTCTGCTCTGGAAGCTCTGCTATGGCAACTCTGCTCTGGAAGCTCTGCTCTGGAAGCTTTACTCTGGCAACTCAAAATGGTATTATATGGACCCAATCAACTGTAATTTACATATTCCGTCGAAAGGCTTATAACATATCTTTCACAAGTCAGAAACAAATTTTATTCAAATACGAAGCGCTAAAATTACACAGCAAAAGGTTTGCTTTGCTCCCTAAACACAGCAAAAGAAGAACAAAAGTACCTTGTGTTGGCTGAAAAAACACGATGAAGCGTAAATCATTATTAACTAAGGAATTTATAGCTAAAAATCTAGGTATGCAATTAAAACTTATAAATATCGAAAAAGCGAGGATTAAAAATGTAGGTATGCAATTAACTAAGGCCTAATCTGGCGATTTGGATCTGGCTCTGACTCTAATGAAGTAGCTCTGACTCTGGATCTGGGGACTTGGCTCTGGCTCTGACTTTAATGACTTAGCTCTGGAATCTCTGCTCTGGCCCTCTGCTCTGGAAGCTCTACTCTGGTTTGCTCTGGCTCTGGCAGCTCTGCTCCGGAAGCTCTACTCTGTCAACTCTGCTCTGGCCGCTCTCCTCTGGAAGCTTTGCTCTGGCAACTCTGCTCTGGTTAGCTCTGGCTCTGGCATCTCTGCTCTGGCAACGTGGCTCTGGCCCTCTGCTCTGGAAGCTCTGCTCTGGTTAGCTCTGGCTCTGGTAGCTCTGGTAGCTCTGCTCTGGAAGCTCTGCTATGGCAACTCTGCTCTGGAAGCTCTGCTCTAGAAGCTTTACTCTGGCAACTCAAAATGGTATATATGGACCCAATCAACTATAATTTACATATTCCGTCGAAAGGCTTATAACATATCTTTCACAAGTCAGAAACAAATTTTATTCAAATACGAAGCACTAAAATTACACAGCAAAAGGTTTGCTTTGCTCCCTAAACACATCAAAAGAAAAACAAAAGTACCTTGTGTTGGCTGAAAAAACACGATGCAGCGCAAATCGTTATCAACTAAGGAATTTATAACTAAAAATCTAGGTATGCAATTAAAACTATAAATATCGGAAAAGCGAGGATTAAGAATGTAGGTATGCAATTAACTAAGGCCAAATCTGGCGATTTGGCTATGGCTCTGACTCTAACGACTTAGCTCTTACTCTAGATCTGGCGACTTGGCTCTGGCTCTGACTTTAATGACTTAGCTCTGGAATCTCTGCTCTGGAAGCTCTTCTCTGGCAACTTGGCTCTGGCCCTCTGCTCTGGAAGCTCTGCTCTGGTTTGCTCTGGCAGCTCTGCTCTGGAAGCTCTGCTATGTCAACTCTGCTCTGACAGCTCTCCTCTGGAAGCTTTGCTCTGGCAACTCTGCTCTGGTAACTCTGCTCTGGCTAGCTCTGGCTCTGGCATCTCTGCTCTGGCAGCTCTGCTCTGGCATCTCTACTCTGGCAACTTGGCTCTGGCCCTCTGCTCTGGCAACTCTGCTAAAAATCTAGGTTATAAGTTTCCATTGTTAAAATTCTTTCCAAAATTTGTTCTTTCTAAAATAATAATCATTCTATATTTAAAATAGTGAAACGTGTTATTAAATTAGGAAACTAATTTAATATTTACCATAGGTGTGTAGGAAGAATCACGACAGATTCGGAAATGAAGGTATCAAAACAAAGAAGTCGTCGGTGGGGTGGGGGTCGATGGCACGGTGGACGAACTCCAGGGCTCAGCGGTGACTCGGCGGCGGACGAACCGCAAGCTCAGCGGCGACTATTTCGCCGAAGTCTAGAAGAAGGAACGACAACAGGTTATAGGAAAAAGAAATCTTAGGGCTCTTGTATTAATTGCTTCGAATGGAGAATTCTCATTGGTTTAAGAAGTGGAAACAGAATCGAACTAATTAAGGAATGGAAGAGGGAGTCAGAGATGAGGCGGAGCAACGCCGCCCTTAGGACGGCGGCGACGCCGGAATTTAGAGGGAGAAAGAGGCGGGCAGTTTAAGGGGGGAATTAGGGCTCGATTTGAGTGTGCAATCGACTTTAGAGAGAGAAAAGGATTGAGATAAGAGAGAGACAGCAAAGGGAAAGACGACGCCGACCGGATTCAAGGACGACGGCGATGGGGTGAGGAAGAGGGAGGCGTGAGGAAGAGGGAGGCGTGACTTTTGTTTTAAAGGTGAGAATGAGAATATATAGATTGGATTCTCAAATGCCACGTTGGATATTGAGATTGAAAAGAAAGAATTTGAGGCCTGTCACGTAGGCTAAGGTCTAATCGTATTATAGAATAGATTATTATTATTATTATTATTATTATTATTATTATAGTAATGGACGAACATAAACAAATAAAGTTTGCAGAAATGAAAAATATATTTTTCTTCCCTATATAAATAAAATGTATGGATTTATTTTATAAAAAATAAATCAAACTATTTTAATTATTTTGATAGACATAAAATAAGAATTTGTTTTAAATTAATCAATTTATAGAATTTGTGCCTTATTATGCAAACATGTAAATTAATGACCGGACCCATTTATAATTTACATATACGTGCATGTCTCAATTCAAACTTAATTTAAAATTAATTTTATTGAAAATTAAGAATATAAATATTATATATATATATATATATATATATATACACACACACACACACAATATAATATATTGCAACATATACATATAATATGTACGGTATTGAGAAATATAAAATTAATAACAAATATACATCTAATCACTAACATTCAATTAAAATACTTTATCGTATATAGATTATATTTTTTTCTTATCAGACATATAAATCTAATTTTATCTAGAAAAAATAAATAATAAAATTTATTAATTTAGATTATATGTAATGTTAACATTATTATATATATACATTTATTATTAATTATATTTATTATGATTAATGAATCTTTATATAGAATGTAATAGTTAATTAATTAATAAATGATGAAGATTATATATGGTAAATTTTGAAATGGTGAGATTTTAGATATGCCACATAGGTTAAGGCTTAATCCTATTATATAATAGATGTCATTTTTAAAGGGGCATAAAATTGGGGAACGAAGGAAGCAAATACTCCCTCCGTCCCACGAAGCATGACACAGTTTCTTTTTTGGGCTGCCCCACGAAGCATGACACGTTTTTAAAAATGACAAAAAATTTACTCTTTATTCACATTTTTACTTTTTCACCTACCACACTTAACACACAAAATATCAATTTCTTAATTCCTGTGTCGAAAAGAAGTGTGTCATGCTTCATGGGACTGAGGGAGTAATATATATTATATTTTAATTTTAGCTTCATCCCTAAAACAAATAACATTAGGGTGATACTTTTGGATTTGATATATATAAGTTGTACAATTTATTTTTGAATATGACTTCACTCCTAATATCTTACTTTATCCTCACTTTTAACATTTATATTACAATTTTATGAATATGATCCACTATTATTTATCCACTCAAAATAAAAGTAGATTATTTGTCCATTCATAATATATTTACCTTATATTTATTAAAATTCATGCCGAATAAAATAAAGATACGGAGGGAGTTAAACTAGTATGTGAGTAGGGGTGAGCAAAAAATCCGAAACCGAATAACCGAACCGATCCAAACCAGAATTTTAAAATATGGTTCGGTTTTTCGGTTCGGTTCGGTTTTTTTTCCATAAAATTTCGGTTTTTCGGTTCGGTTCGGTTCGGTTCGGATTTTTTAAAACCGAACAAAACCGAAAAACCGAATTATATTTATAATATATATATAATATTTTAATTATAATTTTATAATATCTAACTTCTAATATTTTTTTAATTTTATAGTTTTTTTTTGGAATTTTCGGTTTTTTTTTCGAAAATTTCGGTTTTTTCGGGTTTTTTTCGAAAATTTCGGTTTTCTTCGGATTAATTCGGTTTTTCGGTTCGGTTCGGTTTTAATTATAAAAATTTCGGTTAATTCGGTTCGGTTTGTTCGGTTAATTCGGTTCGGTTCGGTTTTTTTTTTAAACCGAACTAAAATATGGTTTGGTTTGGTTTTAGCAAAAACCGAACCATATAACCGAATGCTCACCCCTATAATGTGAGGCTAGGCCTGACTTGTAATTTAAAGAATTTGAAAGGATTGAAGTGAGAAATAGTGTTTGTGTGTGCAGGCTGCAAACTGCAAAGTGAGGTAAATGCAATCCAGCTATGTGTTCTGGAACCTGGCATCCAGTGATTGGCCCACTTCATTTACCCAACCCAATTAATTTCATCATAAATATAGCCAAGCTGATTGCTGAGCCTCAGCAGGAAAATTTTAGGGTTTTTCCAGATAGTTCATGTTTGGCAATTTAATTATGTGTACATAAATATGTAAGTTGAGATTAAAAGAAAGTTCAACATCCATCGTAGCATTTGGCTGGTTTTCGGAATAGGGCAATTTTATTTTGAATGTCTTACCAAGGTTCATCATTTTTTCCGATGAATGCAAGTATTAATTAATACTCTTCTCGTCCTATTATAAATGGTTCAAAAATTTTCGACACAAAAATTTTAAAAAATGTATAAATTTGTGAAAAATGATAGGACTCACACTTTTTTAAAGATTATTTTTTTCTATTTATTGGAATATGTCACTTATAATGAAACGACCTAAAATGAAATACATGTTACTTTTAATGGAACGGAGATAATATTAATAATAAGTAAGTTTTCAGAAAAAAAAAATAGTAGTATATATTTTCACTTAAAATTACCATTCCAAAAATAGATTGTCTTCCGTCATGGAGGCCTCACCATGCAATTTAGGTTAAACACGTGCTTGTTTTGTTCACCTTGGCCCAATTTTCTTTATCCCATTCTTTTTTTTTATTCTTCTCATTATGCTCCATCCAATTATTTTATGTAAATGAATTTTTTATTAATAATAAATTAAATTTTATCAATAACAAATTAAATAGTACTCTCTCCGCCTAACTTAAATGGTACACTTATTTTTGGCACGAGATTTAATGAGAATAAGATTGTAGTGTAAAAATGTGTGAGGCCACATTGTTTGTATTGTAAAATTATTACCAAAAATAGAAATGCACCATTTTAATTGCAACGGCTAAAAAGAAATACGCACCATTTAAGTTGGAACGGAGGAAGTAGTAATTTTTTTCTAAACAATAATTGATACTTTTTTTAAATAATACTTTATATAAAAATAAATGTTACATTACAAATGACATTTTTAATGCATACAAATAACATTTTTAATAGCAAAAAATGGTATTTTATCGGACGAACCATAGTGGCAGGGGCGGAGCCGGGGGGAGGGGGGTGGAGCCATTTCCCAAATTTTGAGATTTTTACATAAATTTTTAATATATATATATGTGTGTGTGTGTGTGTGTGTGTGTTTATACCTATTATAAATGTTTTTTTTTATAAAAGAGTATTTGGTTGTTATATTCCGTCATATATACTTAATTTAAGGATCATTGTATTATTTAAAACTATATAATCTATGAAAATATTGTTTGTTATTATTACTATTATGCTTGTCTTTTAATAAAAAATGTATGGAATGCCTAAAAAAATTGTTTGTTATAATACTATTATGCTTGTCTTTTATTACTATTGATTCTAGCTTGTAATATATTGAAACTATATGATCTATGAACATATTGTTTGTTATTAATACTATTATGCTTGTCTTTTAATAAAAAAAATTCTTAAATATACGGAATGCCCAATTTTTTTTAATATATTGAAACTATATAATCTATGAAAATGGTGTTCGTTATTATTACTATTATGTTCGTATTTTAATAAAAAAATGCCTTAAATATACAGAATGCCAAAAAAAAAATTATGGGGGCTACCGCCCTAGGGGTGTGCAGCGGGTCGGACCCGGACCGACCCGCCAGGTTTGCTGGACCAAAAATTTGAGAGGACGGACCGACCCAGACCAAAAAATGTGTGCGGGCGGGCCGACCCGCCGAGGTCGGAATTATTTTTTTTCTTGTTTCGCACTTAATTTTCATGCATAAAACATAATAAATACGATACCAGCACATATCAATATCATAGTTCCACCATTCGTAATCCACAGCTCAATCTTTAGGGTTAGAAATCTGAATTTTAAATTTTATTAATACTATTTGAAATATTAAATACTCCCTCCGTCCACGAAAGAACTTCATATCTTTCCTTTTTGGGACGTCCACAAAAAACTTTCTATCTATTTTTGGACTATACTCCACCACTTATAATTACTCTTGCTTTTCACTTTTCACTTTTCACAACTCCCAATATTAATTATAACACATTTTCACTACTCCCATTACACTGAACTACTTTTTCTCCACTCTCAATACACTCAACAATATTTTGTCTTAAAATAAGTGTCACTCAATCCTAGGAAGTTCTTTCATGGACGGAGGGAGTATATTAAAAAATAATTAATTTATAAATACATAGGTCGGTCCGTGTTCAACCGGATTTCGACCCGGACCGACCCGACAAAAGTTCGGTCCAAGAAAATTGACTCGGATCGGACTGAACATAGGTCTTGGGTCGGTTTGATTCGGACCGAACCTGTCGGTCCGGGCGGGTTCGGGTTGGGTCTGCACATCCCTACCGCCCCCGAACCCCATAACTTAATTCCTGGCTTCGCCCCTGCTTGGTGGAAAGGAAGAAAAACTGGCCGAAGAATAGTGCGCGAGTGGTTCAAACAAGACAAGATATGAGCTTTGTAAATTGATACTACAAGTTTTTAATATACTACTCCCTTCGTCCATGAATTAAAGCTCCATTTCATGCTCGCACAGAAAATTAAGAAAGCTGATAAAGGTGTTGTGAGTGATATAAAAAGACAGTGGTTAAAATATTACTCCCTCTGTCCCATTACTTTTGGGCACGAAGATTAAGAAATGTGTAGAAAGTGGAAAAAGTGGAGTTGATGAAAATTATTTAAATATTAGGTATAGAGATAGAGAATATGTTGCCAAAAAAAGAATGAGACATCTGTATGGGACATCCCATTATAAAAAGTTAGAGGAGTAAATTACTTTTACTATTCTTTCATTAGAAGATGCCTTTATTTCATTGCTTTATTTTTATTAGCATTTGTAAATTATTTTCGTTTTTTTCCTTTAATTTATTTAAGTTTTTTTTCCCTTTACTTTACCTTTCAGTTTTTTTTTTCCTTTAATTATCTTTCAATTTTTTGATTTTTTTTTCGCCTTTATCTTTAAATCAGTTTTAATTTTTGCTTTTAAATTTAAAAGCAAACAATAATCAAATTCAGGTTGCCATTTTACTGTATTGACACTAGAGATTTTTGGAGGCCAAAGGAAAATTTTCATTCATTTAAGGAAGATAAAAGTACAAAGGGTCCTTCCAAAAGTTTGGAGGAACAATCAAACTCTAACTACCCTTCTAAAGGCTTTATAAATGCAGCCATAAATTCATTCCACTATCCACTACTCACTCTCCATTAAATTCTCACCAACATAGAAACACGTTGAAAATGGCTTTATATAGGCCTAATTCGCCGAACACAAATGTTAATGATCTAAAGTTTTTTAGAGCTATACAGACACTCAAATATCAGAAGCCAGCCACAGATATGGAGGAGCTACTAAAGAATGTGAAAGATGCATACGAAGAATACCCACTAGAGAAGCTCAACAGTGTTTTCCTTACTGTGCAAGGCTGCTATCATGAGATAATCAAAGCTAAGGGTGGGAATAACTAGAAAATTCATCACATGAACAAAGAAAGACTCACAAGACTTGGCATTCTACCAGAATGTAATCAGGTTGAAGAAAAGCTTGTAAGGGACAGTCTAGAGTTCCTATAGTTGGAGTCAAGTGAAGAAGATGCATTTTACAACTCGGGAGATCTAATAGAAGGGCTGCATCATGTGGGTATTAGTGAATAGAAAGCTATAGAGTAGGGTAAGGTTTACAGAGACAAACACCATGCAACAATTTTTTTGGGGTGTTTGCAATGCAAATCAGTTTTTGTAAGTTTAATTGTCTCAACAAATTTTAGCATTATTGACATCATTATTTTGTTATTGTTGCACTCACAATGGTTTAAACTCAACCTCCAAAACTAGGGAAATAAAGACCCAGTGGTGGTTGAATTAAAACAAACCCTCAAACATTAAGAATGTCATCATAGGGCACGAGCACATACTCCCATTAAGTTCAAGTGTAGTATAAACTGATCTAACCATTAAGAATGTAAGCACAGAGCCTATCAAAACTTCGTAAATCCCTCAGACATTAAGAATGTCTTCACAGGGCACTAAATGGCTTCACAGAGACTCATACAAACGCAAATGGCCTCACAGAGCCTCATAGAAACACAAATTTCCTTAAAGAGCATCATAGAAACACAAATGGCCTAATAGATCCTGACAGAGACAAATAAGATATTACCACCATCCCCCAACATGCAATGAACACATAAATCAGATAAAGGCATCACCAACCATCCCACCGAAAATAAGAGTGGAATCACCTGATTATATGAGAGATAGAACACTAGGGAAGAAGATCCCTAGAATTTTCAGGTAGGAGATTCGCTCAGCCTCCGACCTCTCTCGTCTAAGAGATGTTGGCAGTGGTTCGTCATCAACCATGACCCCGATTGCTAACCATGTTTCGTAGCCAGCGTCGGGGAGAATGAATTAAGAGATTCCGACATACTTGAGGTACTTCTCGATCTCGTACATGGAAAAATTAGAGATCTCCGATTCAGAGAGATCCAAGGCCACCACTTTAGATTTCGGCATCATCAGCTCCAATTCATGGACATCTATGGTCGTGGATTAAGATTCAGAGAGATCCATGGCCGTGAATTCACTTTCCGACACCATTGTCTATGATTCAGAGACATCTATGGCCGTGGATTGAGATTTAAAGAGATCCATGGCCGTGAATTCACAATCTGGCACCATCGTGTCCGATTTAAGGATAATAGACAAATAGGATTGCACAATCCCTTCCATCGATGAAGATGGAAAAATGTCAGATTCAGAGAGATCCATAGATGAGTGAAGACGAGAGACAGAATGGTAGGGTTTGGTAATGAGACAGCAGGAGAATGATGATGTAGAGGCTAGGGTTTCATGGAAATATCTAAATCTTGATAAATGATGAACATACAAATTCAACATGAAACGAGAGTCCTTGGGCCAAATCGGTAGTTTCAAAAAATGACCCAATATTTCTTTCATTTAATTAGGCCTATAATTAAGGTGGGTAATTAAGTGGATTAAAAATTTGTGGTGGGGCCATTAATGGAAAAGAGTAGTAATTATAGGTAAAGAATGAGGGTAAAATAGTATACAAAAATTTTATTTGGTGGACAAAAATTTAAGGGAAAATAGGGCTTTATTTCGTGGACAGATAGATTAGTTTATTCAACCGTGGCACATTCGCATGTTATTTTTAGCAAGAGAAAGAGATAGCTAATTTTGTTCTTCCAATTTCGTTGCATGTTACTTGTAAATATTGTTACATTACTAACATAGCAGGTAAGTTAATAGCATCATAATTTACTCTAATAATAGCTGTTCAGGGCTATGAATTGTTTGAAATGGCAACCGACAACTAAGAGCACCCACAGTGGGGACCCGATAGGAGGGGACTCGAGTCACCCCCAAGATCGGGTCACCCACTGCAGCCACAAGGGACTCGAGTCTGGCCTGATCTCCGTTTTTGAACACGCCTCTATTAAAAAAAATGAATTTTTCGGCCAAAGTAGTCGTTCACCCCATTTTTTTTTATCTCCAACGACTTTCTCCTTTTTTTTTTCTTTTTTTTTCTACACATACCTCCACTCATTTCTTCATTCACACACACAAATAATTTTCTCTTTCAATCTTCCTCCATTTCTCCTTCAATTTTTCTCTATTTTTCTTCAAAAAATGGAATAGTTCGATGATACTTCGTCGTCTTCTTCCGACAGTGTAGCGCAGGCAATCATCGATGAGATCCAGGAGCAGAAACAATTGCTTGCTCAAATGTGCTCCCAACCGGCGCCGGAACGTGTTATTTTAGGATATGTCTTTAAATTTTTAAGATTTATGTAATTTTTTATGTAATTTTTAGAATTTTAAAATTAATGCAATTTAAATTTGAAGTAAATTGTGTTATTTAAATTTTAAATGAAAAATACAAAAATTAAAATTAAAAATATCAGGTCAGCTATCAGGTCATCCCACTGTGACCTCTTGATTCAATGCGGTCCCCCTTCTATCAGGTCGGCTATCAGGTCACTCTCACTGTGGATGCTCTAAGCATCGGATCGTGATACTAAGTTAATTCAATCATTATCTCCACAAAATTATTAGTAATTCAATTGACATAACTCAATATATTGTGTTGTTAAAAGGAAAAGAAAAGGAAAGTAGTGCATCTGCAATGAGCTTACTTGATAGCCTATTTGATAGTGGGGGACCACATTGAGTAAGTAGTGCTGCATTGGGGTTACTTGATAGCCTACTTGATTTTTTTTAGTTTTGATTTTTATGCTTTTCATTTAAATTAATTTTACTCAAATTTAAATAACACATTTTTCTAATAATTAAAAATTCCATTAAATTAAAAATCTTAAAAATTAGAGTAATATACTAAAATTAATTTAAAAATTAAATTAAAAATCCTAAAAATTAATTTTACTCAAATTTAAATAACACATTTTTTTTAATTTAGGCGCGTGCAAAGCACGCGCCAATTATCTCTCTCGTTCGTGTATAGTCGAAAACTCGAGCAGGCCTCGAGTAAGCCCTTCCCACAACGCCTTACTCGAGTGCAACGCTCTGCTCGAGTAAGCGCTCGAGTAGAAGCGTTCCGAGATGCATGTATGGGTGACACACTGACAGTGAAATGCCCCAAGGTCAAAAAAGAAATTTTGTGTTTAAACTTTAAAATGGGCAATCAATTTCAATCAACATAAAAAAAAAAAAAAACATGTTGAATCAGCTGAAGCCTGACGCATGCCGAGCGCATATAAAAAAAGAAAGTATAAAAATAAAATTGAATATTGACCGTCGATTTCTGACAAAGTGCAACACAGTGATTCGACACTGCTGAAAACATACAAATGATTCCTCTACAGACAGCCCCCCTTCCACACACAGTCTCTCTCTATCTCTCTCTCCTCACTTAAGACTTTAGTACAGTTGTAGCCATTGCAAATCCCCCTCGCCCGCCTATTTTCTTTGAGCTTTTTGCTAAAATAGCGTGGGCACTTGGCTCTTGGTTTTCCAAGATTGAAGCTTTCGAGTTGAAGGAACAGAAACGTTTCAAGAAATGGGGTTATTTTTTCTTGCTCTTTTCTTGATGGCCATTTCTGCTACTTGCGCTGATGAAGAAGGTAGGTGATTTATATTTTATTTGAAAAGTTCTTTTTTTTTATTGGATTTCTGACTGAGCTCATATGTAGTTGCATTTCTATCTGTGTGATTAGGTGCTGTGATTTATTGTTGTTTGGGTTAGGGGTATCTTGTTCTACACTTAAAGATTGCTTTTTTTTTTTGAATGATAAACTGAAAATCCTTAATTAAATTTGTGCCTGACCATATTGGAAATTTTCTTTATTGCTAACCAGCTCATGTTGTTTTTTCTTGTGAACATGAATTATAGTACCAAAGATTCTATGAGGTCCTCTCGACCCCACACCAAATAAACAGGGTCCTTTGTTAACCATACATTTCTATACACACACACAGACCCTCATTGATGTGTGTGTGAATAACGCAATGCAGTTGGGTTGAAGAGACCCATTCAGTAATGGGAGGGCCAGGACACTCATGTTGTATCCCAACTTATTGTTGCTTTCGACTGTCCCATTTTAATAGTAGTTGGGAATCTGACATGTTAGCCATGTGATTATGGATCCCTTGAGATATTGTAATTTGTTTAATAAAATGGGCTAATAAATAGTGCTTTCCACAACTGTCTGTCAGCTGCTTTCAAGTTTTGTATTTTGTTTGGTGCATTATTAGGTAATAATTGCAACATTCTTTTGGTAAATACTTTTAGATAGATCATCACCTAATGGCTTTCATCTGCTCCTATTGAGAGACATGTATAAATCAGTTACTCTTAAGGAATCCAGTTTTTGGGACATTTAATATATCGTGGAATGGAAACTCCTCCGGTTGATATAAAATGGTAGCTTTTGTTTAACGTATAATAGATGTGTTTTAGTAGAGATAAGGGAGTGATTGAGGCTGAGATAGACATACTGCAGAATGCTTAATACATATGAAGTCTGAACCAATCTCAAGCAAAGCTGAGTTTCGAATTTGAAATTGTTGTCGTTTGGTGACTTTCTTTGGTGGTCGGGAACTCTAATTCTTTGAACTGAAGCTATCTTGATGGGTTGATTGTCCTTTCTGTAAGAGTCAATATCATGTGATAGGCTTCTTACCTTCACAAGCTATGACTTAGTTAGGTATTCTACATTTTAAACTGTGTACTATAAAATTTAGAATGGTTGTCTAAGCATGGTAATATATCTCTATATAAGGCTAAATGTGATTATATAAGATCCAAGCAACTTCAGCAGTCATGACAAGATTTGTGTTTATTAGATCCATTTTTGATTCGACACTATAAAGCAATCAGAAATCATCTTAATGTGTTGGTTCCTCATCTGCAGCTGCTTTCATCGGCGTAAACATAGGCACTGCCCTCTCCGACATGCCAGATCCGACCCAAGTGGTGGCCCTTTTGAAGGCTCAGCAAATCCGGTATGTCAGGCTTTATGATGCCGACAGAGCAATGCTACTAGCTCTTGCTAATACTGGTATACACGTAACTGTATCCGTGCCTAATGATCAACTGTTAGGCATCGGGCAGTCTAATGCCACTGCAGCGAATTGGGTTTCTCGCAATATTCTTGCTTACGTCCCTGCCACCAACATAACTGCGATAGCAGTTGGCTCTGAAGTTCTAACCACGGTTCCAAATGCTGCTCCAGTTCTCGTTTCCGCAATGAATTTTATTCACTCTGCCCTCGTGGCTTCTAATCTTGGCTCCCACATAAAAGTTTCCACTCCACACTCGTCTTCCATAATCCTCGACCCATTTCCACCCTCTCAAGCTTTCTTTAATCGCTCTTGGGAACCTGTGATGGTGCCCTTGCTCAAGTTTTTGCAATCTACAGGCTCTTATCTTATGCTAAACATTTATCCGTATTATGATTACATGAAAGCCAGTGGTGCCATTTCGTTGGACTATGCTCTTTTCCGACCCCTTCTTCCAACCAAGGAAGCCGTTGATCTCAACACGCTCCTTCACTACACCAATGTCTTTGATGCTGTTGTTGATGCGGCGTATTTCGCAACATCATATCTGAACTTCACTAATGTTCCTGTTGTGGTGACTGAGTCAGGTTGGCCTTCCAAGGGTGACTCATCCGAGCCGGATGCCACCTTAGACAACGCCAACACTTACAACAGTAACCTCATCGGGCACATTCTCAACAACACGGGAACCCCAAAGCATCCTGGAATTGCTGTTAGTACGTATGTTTACGAACTATACAATGAGGATCTTAGGCCGGGACCCCTTTCGGAGAAGAGCTGGGGGCTCTTTGATGGCAATGGGGTGCCAGTTTATAAACTGCGCCTGACCGGCTCAGGGACCGTGTTGGCAAATGATACTACAAATCAGACTTATTGTGTTGCAAGGGAAGGTGCTGACAAGAAGATGTTACAGGCAGCATTAGATTGGGCATGTGGACCGGGCAAAGTAGATTGCTCTCCTTTATTGCAGGGGCAGCCATGCTACGAACCTGATACCGTGGCTACTCACGCTTCTTATGCTTTTGATGCATATTATCACCGGATGGCAATGGGTGACGGTACCTGCAACTTCAATGGCGTAGCTACCATCACCACAACGGACCCAAGTACGTCAAAGAAAATAATTTCCTCTTCTTATATTGGAAATTTCCAGATACATTTGATCATGATAAGATTTAGGCAATAGTAATGACAAAATTCAAGAGAACTAAATTTAAGCTCATGTAACTAAATATCTATGATTTGAGTATCTCACAACAGGTTAACTTTGGCATCTTGCAGGTCATGGTTCTTGCATTTTTTCTGGAAGGTACAAGTTAATTGCTAGTTGATACAATTAATTTTGTTAATTGCAACATATAAAGGTTGTTGCTGCTTTCAAGTTTTCCTTTAGTAATTTTTCTATGCATGCAGTGCTGGAAGAAACGGCACATTTACAAACACCACATCGGTCGCTCCATCATCCAATTCCACGGTTTCTGGTGGTCATCCACGCTCGTTGTGCAGCAAAGGTTGTTTCGGACACACTCTAGTACTACTCGGTTTCGTGTTCTGGACTGCTGCGTATTTGTAATGACATCCACATTCATGTCTCCGTCTAAGTTGTACTCAAAATCCCAACACAAGTCCGGCACACCCGATTTTGTTCTCTCTAGAAGACTAGAAGAGTTAGGGGTGAGAATTTCCTTGTGTAACATAGCTGGGAGGGTAGCAGAGAAAGTATTGATTCATTCATTTGTGTAACAAAAAAAAAAAATCAATTTCTCAATGATTCATGATCTGGGCTTTGTGTGTGTTTTCAATTGAATTTTGAGTGACAAGTAGCACAGATAAATCCTGGAGAATCTAAGAGTATATATTGGTGATTGGCATGTAGGCTGCAGTATGGCTTATTGCAGAAATTGCATTTTGGCAGCTTAAGCCAACATGTCAAACACAGTGCATCTGCACAGGCAGCAGCCTCCGCTTCTTGATCAATAACTTTGATGCACACACCGCACTCGATGCACCTCACGATGCACGAGTCGCACCCTCTGCATTCGCAGAGGTGTCGAGGGCAGTCAAAAACCATTCTCACATCGTTGCACTTTGGGCATATATCGACATCAATACAAGGATCATCATCACTCTCTATCTTGTTGTGGTGGTGGTATAACATCTTGCCTCTCTCTTGTCGCGTCACGTTGTGCTCGACTAGACCGCGTAGCGTCTGCAGGTCTTCCCTTCGGACGCCGTAGATGCCGCTGATCTTGAGGCTGCGCAGCCTGTGGTTGTCTTTGGTGAGCAGCTGCACTGCTCTCACCACGCCTCCTGCTGATAAGCTCGTGCACCCCGGTATGTGGAGCTGCCAATTTATGATGTAATAAGATGTTCCTTGTTTTCATTATTATTGTTCCCAAAACTTAGTAAGGAAAGTGAAAATGTACAATTATGCCCCAAATTCACAATTCACAAATCAACAGTATTCTTCACTTTAGGGGACGCTTATTTTGTATGATTGACTATTTTTATCATCAATAGTAGGATTTCTTAAATCTCAGTCTTTCAATGGGATAAGAATCATGCAAAAATAGCTTAAATGATAGAAATAATCAATGACTTAAGATATCCCAAAATTTCAATTCATCAGCGTAAACAGATGATTAGTCATACTATTTTTATCTATCAAGATTAATTCAATGTACACTTGACCACATTTTTCAAGCCAAAAAAAAAAAAAAAATCAATTCGAGGCGTTTTTATCACACTATTTAAAAATTGGGTACCAAAACATTACTACAATTTAAATGTTGGGGCGTTTTTGGAAAAATTGTTAAACGTTGGGATATTTTTCCTTGAGGAAAACAGAAGTGATTTGAAGGAACGAAGATCAGCCAACCACTTTTTATGCATATATATACTTGTTTTGATCTTGATTGGACAAAGAGTTGGGAGCAACATGATATTAAGATAGAGAAAATATACCTTGGTGATAAGAGGATTATGGTGGATAAGTGTGAAGAGGCCATCATCTGTGATGTTGAGACAGTTGATGAGAACAAGAGCTTGAAGCCTACCTTCCGCCATGGAAGCAACTTCGACGAGCCGATCATCGGAGACACGGCGGTTGAGAGGCCGATCCACCACCATTCTCAGCCATGCCAGTCTGTCATTCTTTACGGCATCTCTCAGTGATGTGCAAACTCGAGCCATGCTCAGTAGCTCAAACACAGGGAGATAAGCCAATACGAAGAAAATTGCTTCATTTGGCGATGACCCTTCTTCTTCTTCTTCCTCCTGCTTTGCCATCATCAATTCTTTGATTCTTGACAAAATAAATAAATGGAATTAGTTACGTGATAAGGAAGCTTAAATAGATGAGGAGTGATGAATTGAGACCACTTGTTTGCTTCACACAAATGCATGTCGATGTCGGCTTATGACAATTCACATCATCGCATGTTTATCTGTATCTAATCTACTTGTAAAATTACTTGCAGTTTGGGCTCTCACTAATAAATTAATAATATTCTCTCGGTCTCACAAAAACATGAATATTTAAGAGTGACACGAGTTTTAAAAAATATTAGATAAAAGTGTATTGTGAGTGAAAAAAAAAATCACTTTATAAAAAGTAGAAATAAAAAGCAAAGGAATTGTGGAATGTACAAAAATAAAAATATTTATATTTTTGTGAGACGAATAGATAGAGTATATCTTTAGGTCTGGTTTGAACTTTTTTTGCCAAATTCTAATTTGATCCTTCAGTTTGAAAGTGAATTTGATAATCCCTAATCACTTGTATATTAATTACTGATATCTTCGTGTGGTCAATTTCATGACAATATATTGCAGTTGACCATGATTTACTACAGCCATAAATATTTAATGGAGGCTTTTGCAGGAGGAAAGCTGCATCAGGATAGAGTCATCACGTAAGATATCTAAAGCTGTTAAATAAATGTGTGATTTTGTCTTAATTGAAATATTCCAAGCAAGACAACTAAATAAAAAGTTTATGTTCTCATTAGAATCGACCATGATATATGTAATAATTTGACTCCTACTATCTCTCTCAACTTTCCTGGTACATATGAACTTAGTTTGAACCCTTTTAGAATAATCCAAAATGAAATTTATTTAAACAAAAAAAAAAAAAATCTACTAGCAACTTCATTAACACATTCAAAAAAGCATCGCACTACATTCAACCAAAATCATGTCCTTTTTTCATTTCTACTGATGAATTTGCCCTTTTTCTTTGGTCTTTTTGTCCCCCTCAATCCAACTACATTTTTGTATGAGCAAGAAGGTCGATTGAAGATAAGAGAAATGGTAGATCATTGTTCCAAAGGCTCGACGGCAGTCTTGAAGAGAAGAACATACACTTTATCAATGGAGAAATACAAGAAGCCTCCAAGCGAATGCGTCACATATGAGCCGAAGCTGCTTCCAACAATGCAATGCCAAGCCGGACCATATGTTGAGTCGAACTCCTGCAAATACCACAAAACATTCTCAGAAATAAAGGGAAAATCTGTCTGTTTTTTAAGCTTTGTATTATCTACATTGTGAAATTCTGCTGAATCTTTTACTATGTGAAACAGCACGAGAACAGAGTGGGAGTGTAGTATAAATACACAGGTTTGGAATCTCTGCTATTGGATGACCAAATTCTAACTCATCTCAACTACAACCTAACATTTAGTTTGTACTAATTCATCTCTCAAATTGTGACATTTACATTACTTTTTTTCTGGTTTAATGAGGTATACTAACTTACAAAACTTGGAGCAGCTGATGAAAACATGCATTTAGAGAAATGGCAAGCTTGATCAAAGGGAATAGGAAGCACCAAACAACATTTCTAATGCATACAAAGCTCAGAATTTGCTACTTCCTAAACCAGTGAATTCATAGAAAAGATACTAGATTCTTCCAATATTACTACTGGAAATTTCTATTTGGGAAGCAATCATGTCAAGCTTTATGACGAATTAGGAGCTTTTTTTTAGAGATATGTTAGTACTGCTTTTAATGATATCATCATTGAATGTATTGTTACCATCATACACATCTAAAATAGCATCATCTTGTATACACTTGCATGTTTTAATTATTCAACTTTGAACTAAGTAAATGCTAAAATAGCAAAAGCTGCTTTCAAGAAAATTGGTCTTCTATGGAAAAAGGGAAGAGTCAAAACAACTTTTACTGCACCTTCTCCTAATATAAAATAAAGAAATGATAACTTTTACTGCAACTGAGGGAATGTTTCAAGCTTTTCCCAGAACTCTGCACAAACAACAACCACAAAATAACACCAAACTTTACTATTCATTTACATAATAGTAACTCGCTATAATGAAATATTATACTTCCTTTAACCCCACAGATTATCATAACACCAACAACAGCAGATATAAAGTGAATTGCCCATGAAATTATTCAGTATTTCACAAAATAAGAAACCCCTTTATGGAAAAAATTAAATCTTTCTACATGGGAAAAAGTTAGAGAAACAAAAGGAAAGAAAAGGGACCTTTTTAAGGGAAAGAGCAAGGCGTTTGCTGTCGAGCTTGACAGAAGCCATGGAATCAAGAATGTCTCTAGCAGTTTTGAAGGCGTGATTCTGCAGAGGCAGAGGCATATCCGAAGCCCTCACACGCACATTCATGCGATCATGATTCTGTTTCTGCTCAGCTGCATTCTTCTTCTTCTGTATCAAACTGTTCAAGAACTTGCTTCTCCTCTCCAGCTCTTCTTCTGCTCCCTGCATCTCAATTTTCAACCTGATGATGATGATCTTTTCATCTATTTTCTTCAATCATGTGGTCAGTCAAAGCTCAGACACAGAGAGAGAGAGAGAGAGAGTATTGATTGGTACAGTGTCCAAGAAAGAGAAAATATGTATTTGGAAGAGGTGTTTTGAGTTTATGTAAGAAAAAGACATGAAAAGGAAATCTCTGCTGCAAAGTGCAAACAATAACCTCGAATACAATGACTTAATTTGGGTGTATATTACTTTTGGTTCTTTTTAGGAAGTGTATTTTTATTTCATTTGAATTGAATAATTTATGGTTCCGTGTAGACAATGTTGTTGGGGTTGGCGAGGGTGTTATTGGAAAACAAAAAGGACTTATTTTGACCAAGACTGCTCACCATATTGGTGTTGCTGTTATCATCAGTTGGGCTTGGTGTACGTTGATTTTGGTCAAATATATCAAGTGCAGTTATTGTTATTTCTGGATCTATATCTATATATAATCAAAATTACTTGTCAAATATAGAAACCCATTTTTTTCTGCAATGTTTCTACAACGAAATAGAACGTTCAAAAACTTCTAATGCTATTTTCATCCGATCCTCACGCAAAAAATAGCGCTAATGATTTTTTAAAAAATACCCTACCAAATACAAATTATACTCACCTTTATAACTACCTATATAAAAGAATTAGAGAAATCAAAACTCAATTTTTTCTATCCCTACGAGGACACCAAGCGATGCGAAGTCATATCTATAAACAATGAAATCTAGGGTTCAAACCCCACCGCCCTCCCTTCCCCAAATAAATAAATAAAAAAAAAACAAAAACTCAATTTTCTCTTGTTGTAAGAATTCACGAACAACTTGTGCCCTTGTGTCATGAAGGATAATTTAATAGCGGATATTACTTCCTCCATCCCATGAAGCAAGATCAAGTTTTCTTTTTGGTCTGTCCCACGAAGCAAGACCAATTTTTAAAAGTAGCAAAAAATTTATTCTTTATTCACCTTTTCACCTACCACACTTAACATAAAAATACCAATTTTTTAATTCTCGTGCCGAAAAGAACTTGGTCTTACTTCATTTTATATATTTTTATAAAAATAAATAAAATTTATCTTTACAATAATAAATTGGGTGTATCCCATTTTCCCTAAAAAAAATATAAATTCTTATATTATCAAAGTTGGTAAAATCATGTAGTACTATAATATGACTATACATATGTCAAATCAAAATGTAGGAGAAATGGGGCAAGTACATAAAAAGTGAATGCCTTTAAACAGAAGCATGCACAAAAGAGAAGGAAACAAACTAGTTATGGGTGAGGGGACTACACATCAACGAAGAGAAAAATACTTGTGAAAATATATTTGCAGAATGTAAAGATGAAATGGTAAATAGGGAGAGAAAAGCAATCGACAATCACGGGCAGATTGAAGCTTTGCTGACGGGGCCTTGTCATTTTTGTCCACCTTTGACGAAGATTCCTTTTTACTGGTTTTCACTTTCGAAAACTATAAACTCGATTACTATGCTTCTCAAATTATCCTTACTACTCTATCACCCACGCATAGCATATGGGTCGCAATTGTTTTATTTTCATGACGCTATATAAAGGGGCAATAGCAAAACTAATCCATTTATTTTCTAATAACAATATGGACCTTATACTCATTTTTTCTAAAACATACATTCAATGCCCATTTATTATTTTACATCTTGACTTTTAGTTTTCTTCACAATTATTTTATTAAATTGAGGTTTTTTATAAAAGAAAAAGTAAAAAGAATCCCTTAAGAGCACAAAACGCAGACTAAGGGCACGAAACTCGAAAAGAGATCGTTAAACAAAGAAACCTGAAGACACTAGCGATCCCATAAATCAGGATAGTCGTCCATCTCATCTGACCAACGTCTATGAACTATATTATTCATTGCATTCATGCTATCACTATTGCTATAATCAACCACAAAGTTCCTCGGCTTGTAGCCCATTTCCCCCGCATTCCTGAGGCGACCTTTTATGCTACCTTCCGGAACTGCTTGCATCGGCTCACTTCCCATGCCCTTTCCCGTGCCCTTTGGGCGGCCACGTCCCCGCTTGGTCGTCTTGTCCGAGAGTAATTGCATCCCCTGACTAACCTGCTCCTCTAACCGACTAATGCGACTAGTAATATTGTCCGGGCCAAGAGCGGACAAATCCTTGTTACCTTCATGCGAAACCCCCCCGCTTTTGTCCACAGTTGGGTCACGTTCGAGAGCAACAGCTGTGTCGTCAATAATCGGTGTGTTCAAACCCGTGCCATCCAGAGCCTCCATCTCCAAAGTTTCCTCCACATCCGAGTCCTCCTCGTTAATGACCAAGTCACTATCTTTAATCACATCTTTATACCCCTGAATCGGAACCAGTATTTTGTCCAACAAATCCGGCTCAGATAAATGAACCCCGAAAGACGGTCCAAAAATAGGATCCACGCCCGTATCCAAACAATTCTCCGCATTATTCTCCAAGTCCAGAGCCTGAAATGCATTTCGCGTTTCGACAGCCTCTTTCTGAAGAACCGGAACAACAATCTGTTTTTTTACCGCCTGTTCGGCGACCTTTGACCAAGCCGCAGCCGGTTTAGCATGAGTCTTCCCAAAAGTAGAATCCGTTGGAGCAACCTGCTGCTGCTTCTTCAAAGGGGCAGCCTCCTGCTGCCCAAACTCTGGCTGCGCCGGGTTTGCAGCCTGTTCATTCGAGGTAATCGCCGCCTGCCAATGCGGCCCATTGTGAACTTGCGTAAGCTTAGCCTTGTCATTCACAGTGTCATTCTGCTCACCCATCCCCCCAAACTTCGACTTGCGGCATCTATCGGGGGAGTGTCCCGTAATCTTGCAACGACCACAATAAAGAGGGAGATTTTCGAAAACAAACTCAATATGAAAAGAAAAATCCTCCATATCAATAAGAAGAGTATTAGGTAGAGGGTGAGACATATCTATTTCAACAAGAATATGGGTGAAATGTCCAAAATCTCTACCTGCCGAAGCACCATCGATCTTTATAGGATGGCCCAAGTAACGTCCAATTCCAGAGAGAACTTGTGGATTCCAATACTCGATAGGAAGATAATGAATTCGAACCCAAACATTCGCCAAGGGAGAGTTTTCTTTGAACGGATCAAAGTTTTGAGTCCACTCTCGGAGCCGAAGAAGACCCTTTGACAGCTCCCAGATCACCTTCGCCTTTGCCGTAGCTTTATCAGTCGCTGTAGTATAACGGAGCGTGTAAAATCCCTTTCCCAGCGGAATCAGTTGCCAGTAAGAATTTATACCCCAAATCTGCTGAAGCTCCGACTTCAACTCCATAGTTGAACGTGGCTTATCGCCTTTCTCCAACAGAAGTCGTCCTGTTAGTGCATGCTCAAAAGCTTGGACCTCCTTTAAATATAAAGCCTTAGGAATTTTGAGAGAGAATTGATCTCCTTCCTTCGTTGGACGCAAATCATGAAAAACATGAGCAGCTAAATCTTGCCGTTTAACAGGTCGCTTAACAGTAGCACTAGCATAAGAAATCCTAGCGTTATCTGCCACGCTAGGATTTACAGAATTCCTATGAACTGCCGTGCAATCGGCACCACAAGGATTTATGGCCGATGTATTCCCAGCGGCATCCTGGGCCTCAGTAGTCTTCACCTCGTTGTTACCATCCGTGACAGATATAGACCGAGCGGAAGAAGATCGAGCTTGGGGGTGTTCAAAATTCGCAGAAACAAAGGGGAGATTTAGGAATCCCTTATCTTGATTTCCGGCCGACGAGGTGGCCCGAGCAGACGAATGAGTCATCGAGTTAAAGCTTGAGGGAGGAGTTCTTGAAGCTCCCTTATCATGAGCTCCGGCCGGCGAGGTAGTCATTGGACTGCCGGAGCAGCAGCACGAGGTTCCAGTCCGGTGGCGGCTAGGGAGGTCCGAGACAGGTGG
The DNA here is from genome assembly GCF_028751815.1 of Salvia miltiorrhiza. NCBI lineage: Eukaryota > Viridiplantae > Streptophyta > Magnoliopsida > Lamiales > Lamiaceae > Salvia > Salvia miltiorrhiza. The sequence goes on along the minus strand of NC_080393.1, from coordinate 32,476,279 downwards.
AGCCGGACCAAGTGCGTCAACGCCGGGTTCCGCGCTGCTGCTTCTGGACGCCGCGCTGCTGCTGTCTGCACCTGTCGCCGCGCTGTTGCTGTTGCTGGACTCGACCGGTCGCCGCGCTGCTGCTGCTGGAGTTGCCGGACAACGCTGCGGCAAGCTGGAAACGGACGCGCCGCTGTCACCGCTCAAAAAGATGTTGCCGGTGAAGGGGCGATGCCTCTGCTGTGCTGCTGCTGGGAGGCGGAGAAAGGTACCTGAGCAGCGGTGCCTTTTCTGTGCTGCACCGGTTGAGGGGCAGCGTCGCCGGCGCCGGTGGGAGACGGTCAAATATATCGGCCCCTCCAAGAAAAGTCGCCAGCTTTTTCACCTAGAGAGCATCGCTGCTAAAGTCACGCGTGCTCTTTTTCACCTTTTTTCAGATCAACACACACGCATACTCAATTAGTTTTCTTCACAATAAAATTGCTATTACCAATTCTGAAAATATATAAATATTAGGCCCAACATGCTTTCTTTTGATCAACGAGTCTTTAGAACATCTAGAGATTTTGTTCTTCATGCACATTCAGCGTATCACATTTGTTGATCATCTATTATATAATAGGATTAAGCCTTAACCTATTTGGCATATCTAAAATCTCACCATTTCAAAATTTACCATATATAATCTTCATCATTTATTAATTAATTAACTATTACATTCTATATAAAGATTCATTAATCATAATAAATATAATTAATAATAAATGTATATATATATAATAATATTAACATTACATATAATCTAAATTAATAAATTTTATTATTTATTTTTTCTAGATAAAAATTAGATTTACATATCTAATAAGAAAAAAATTATAATCTATATACGATAAATGATCTTAATTGAATGTTAGTGATTAGATGTATATTTGTTATTAATTTTATATTTATCAAAAGCGTACATATTATATGTATATGTTGCAATAATAATAATAATAATAATAATAATAATAATAATAATAATAATAATAATAATAATAATAATAATAATAATAATAATAATAATAATAATAATAATAATAATAATAATAATAATAATAATAATAATAATAATAATAATAATAGATAGATAGATAGATAGATAGATAGATAGATAGCTAGATTGCACAGGTGCGGGGGGCGGGTGCGGGAGCGATACGATTCGGGTGCGGGGATACGGATTTTCAAAAATTATAGGGTGCGATTCGTGAAGGATACGTCTATTATATTTATATATTTTATTATATATAATCAATCAAATACATATATATTTATATATTTTATTATATGTAATCTATCAAATTTAAAAATTAGAATAAAATCTAAAAGGCTATATTAAAAGAACCCATTTAAAATAAAATCAATTATAGCTCCCTAAAATTTAAAAGGCTATATTAGAATAAATGAACCCATTTAAAATAAAATACATTTAGGCCCATTTAAAATAATTAGGCCCATTTAAAATTAAATCAATCCAAACTTAAAAGTCTAAAGTTTTACTCTTCACAGATCACACGCACACACACACAACCGGATATCTCTCTCTCTCTCTCTATTCTCGCGACCGCTGCCTCTCTCTCTCTCTCTCTCTCTCAGTTTTCACCGAGAATCCGCCTCTTCTCCCTCAGAAATCCGCCGCCGCGGAAGCTCGCCGGAGAGACGACGATAAGCCGCCTCAACCGTCGGCTCTCTCTCTCTTTCGATCTCGACTCCCAGCGAATTGGCAGCGACAAGCCACCAGTCAACGGCCCCGCCGCCCTGCTCAACCGTCTGCATCAGCGGCGCCTGGCCTTCGGCCCCGCCGCCCTGCTCAACCGTCTCGGATCATGCCGCCTCGCCTCCTGCCAGCCAACAACTCCCGATTCGCGAATCCAATTTTTTTTTTTTTTTTTTGGGGGATTCGCCAGGTGGCGAATCCCGTGCGAATCCCACGCGAATCGCGCCCGCACCCGCCCCCCGCGCGAATCGGATACTGCACGGGGTTGATTTCCGGCGAATCCGTGCATTATAGATAGATAGATAGATAGATAGATAGATAGATAGATAGATAGATTATGAAATTAGTAATGCATAAATAAAAAATTTAGAGTTAAAGAAATCGTCTTTAATCATGTACCAAATTTATAATAATCTCAATCGAGTGAAGAATTCATATAAATCACCTCATTTCACATTGAGTTTTTTTTTTTATAAGATTTCACCAAAATAAAACTTATACAAGAAGAAGCTCTTGCTCTCCAAATTAAAAATCTACATTTAATTGGCGGAATGATTGAGACTAATACAATTTGAATTGCTTTGTCAATTTAATTTGACCAAATTTATTTAATTAAATACATGGTCTAATTAATTTAATTTGAAAAAAGAAATTGGTTTGATTAAGTAAATTATTTCTTCAATTTAATTTGATTATAAAATAATATATTTTGTATAAAATTTTAAAAATAAAATTTGGATTCAACATAGACTTTTTATGAAAATTAATCAATTAAATTACTAAATAAATTAATACAATTTGAATCTCGTATCAACTTTGTTAAGCTACACACGAGATGATTTTTAAAACTTAGTTATAGTCTTTTAAACTTCAAACGAGATAATGTTCACGAGTCAATTTTATTCTTTCAATTTTCAAACGGAATGATGCTCGAAACTCAAGATTTGAAGTTAATGTTCACGAGTCAATTGTATTCTTTCAAATTTCAAATGGGATGATTCTCGAAACTCAATTATGATATTTCAAGCTCCACATGAAATAATACACAAAAATTTGTCAAGATTTTTCAAGTTGCATACAAGATGATGTTTAAAGCTACACACGAGATAATTTTTGTAACTTAATTCAAAGTTCAAATGAGATGATACTCACAAGTTATATTTATTTTTTTTTAACTCCAAACAGGATGATTCTTGGAACCCAATTATAATATTTGAAACTAATAATGCATAAAAGTTTGTCAAGATTTTTTCAAGTTCCATACAAAATGATGTTTACAAGTTAGTTATGATGTTAGAAGCTCCAAATAATACAATCTCCCGAGTCAACTTTGATTTTTAAAGCTCCAGATAGTGATGTTAAAAAAATTTGACGCATAACAGTTCATTTTTTATATTTTAAGGTCTAGACGAGATGGTACTCAAAAGTCTGATGTTCAAACGTTAGTTGTCGTCTTACGGGCTTTAGATGATGATATGATCCTACAAGGTTTAGACGGGATGATGCTCAGATGAAATAAAATCTTCAATATCAATACCTTTTTCCAAATATTATTAAATAAAAATTTATATAAAAATAATATTTATTATTCTAACAAAAGGTTAACATTTAATTGAGGAATATGATTCAAATTAATATAATTTTAACTATATTACCTCAAATTAAGTAAATTTAAAAATAATTTATATATAAATAATTATTTATACAAAAATAATATCATATAATTTAAATAATAATTTAAAATACTTTCCCGTCGAATTTCGACGGGTTATGCACTAGTTCAATGTTGAAACCTATAAGCATAGAAAGTACGCTCCATAACAAGTGAATTGCAATCTACAAGTGTACATCATCATGCTTATCATTAGTATCAAATCAAAACTTAATAATTTTTTGAACACAACCCATGACCTATATGGGCTCGAACCATCACGAATATAATACTCCATTTGTGCCTAAAAAATAGTATTAAAGGAGACAACATGAGTTTTAATAAAAGTGGTTGAGTGTATTATGAATTGAGAAAGGGTTCCACCTTAAGGATAATTAAAATAACAATTAAAGTGGGAAAATGGGTCCATCATGTGGTAGAATAGGTAAATAAATTATTATATTAAGGGTAATATGTTGTCGGATAGTGTCTATAAATAATAGATATAATTTTTTTAAACATACCAAAATGATAAAAATGAACTATTTTTTTTAAGGATAAAGGGAATATTTTATTGCTCTTCAGAAGTTTTTTGAGATTCTCCAACATAGAATCTTGCGTGTTCTTGCAAGGATTGTAGGTGATATGAATGAAGATTATGAATGTTTGACTGTATGCTACATGTCATTTTTTCCCTTCCTCATTGCACAGAAAAATTTATTTCTCATACAAATGAGAGTGTTGTAGAATTGAGAGCTCAAAATTGTTAAATTATCATGTAAATAGGGGTGGGAAGATAGGGTTCGGGTATAGGGTACCCTATTATCCGATCCGAAAAAATCGGGTATCGGGTACCCTATACCCGATAAATTAGGGTTCGGGTTTGGGATCGGGTATTTAGGGTGGGGAAAAATTGGGTATCGGGTATACCCGAATTACCCGGTTTTTTTATTAAATATATATTAAATTATTTAATTAATTTAATCAATTTGAAAACACTTCTAGTTCTAGCCCTAGTTTGTTCCCTCCCTGCTGCCCGCCTCCCTCTGTTCCAAACGGCGCCCTGCAGCTGCTGAACTCCCGGCCGCCCTAATCCCCCAGCCTCTTCGCGCGGCGCGCTGACGCCGGCCTCCGTCGTCCCACCCGCCACGTGCCGGCTGCCACGACCCAGCGGCGGCCTCTCGCGACTCGTCCCCAACCAGGTCCAAGTCCCGCCCGCCTCCCAGCCACGCAGCTGCCGCCGTCGTGGGTCGTCGACCCAGCCACGCAGTTGCCTCCATCGTCCCAGCAGACGCCGCCAGCCGTCCCCACTCCCCAGGTACGATTCTTCTTCTTCTTCTTCTTTTTTAAATAAAATCGGGTATTTTCGGGTATTAGGGTACCCGAATACCCGATTTCACAATTTGACCTCAAAAATGTAATTTTGACCGGGTAATTTAGGGTACCCGAATACCCGACTGGGGTACCCGAGTCGAGCATTAGGGTACCCGATTAATTTTCGGGGTCGGGTAACGATTTTCTGGCTTAATCGAGGTCGGGTACCCGATTTTTTCGGGTAGGGTACCCGATCCCGACCCGATTCCCAGCCCTACATGTAAATGTGGGATTTATTAAGTTTGGGCTTACATAATACTCTCTTCTCATTATAAATATCTCATTATTTTTGGGCATAGAAATTAAGGAATGTGTAATTGGTAGATAAAGTGAGTGGAAAGAGAGAAATAAATTGATATTTGTAAAAGTAGGTATAAAGAGAGATAGCAGGTAGTGGGTTCATCAGTTAATTAGTCTCTTAACTATTTACCAAAAAAAGAATGAGACATGAGACATCCTATTATAGAAACTGAGAGATTAATTTGTAATGGTATGGAGGTAGTAATAAGTAATGTGGCTATAAGAGCATCCACAGTAAGGTGCTCTTAGGTGGTCCACTTAAGAGCCACTTCCCCACAGTGAGCTCTCCAATTTTATTTTTCATTTTATTTTTATTTAAATGCATTTCTAAATTAAATTAAACATTGAATTTAATAATAAAAATTTCATTGAAATTAAAATTCAGCATTACATTAATTAAAAAAAATGAAATAAAAAAATCAAGTAATCCTTCTACTTCAACCGAAAATTGAAAGATATTTTTTATTGGTGCGTTTGCACCACACACCCTCTCTCTCCTCCCGCACCAAACTCGCACCTACAAGCCCTTCCCCCTCCCACCCCACCCCGAAATCAGTGTAGGGCTCGCCGAGCTGGGGCTTTTGCCGAAGGAATATTAAACTTAATTAATATTCAATTTGCTCGAGAATCGTTTCTTGGATTATCTAAATTCGCCATGCATCAATTAAACCTAGGATGCATCTATTACTTTAAATAATGTACAGAGGAGTTTAGAAATACCTAAATAATCCGCAGAAATTCATCATAAGTCGCCGAACTAGGCAACAAACTTTAACGCTCGATTTGACCCTCAAACGACCTCCTATCACGTTCTGTCCAGAAATATGACTTCTTCATTTTTGAAAGAGTTTTCCGTCCATATTTGAAGATTCCCACGAGAAAAACTCCCACTCAACAGGCGCCGCTCAACTTTCACAGAAACCTAATTCTCTGTAATGTGAATTTACGTGATTCGTCTGGTCTATTCTGTTTTGAGAGTTGATTTGTATTAATAATTACAAATACAGAATATGGGCCAGACTTATGAGTTGGACTATTTTTCTCCTACTGGGTTCAAGAGTCTTTGGGCCAGCCCAGAGATCAAATACAAGGAACAAAGATGGACCTCAAATGAATTAATTCATAAATATTAATTCATTCCACTAGAGAATCAATGTTGACTTACCCCTTTATTGCCAATGATGAGTCAGAGCTTGTATTTAGACTTATCGAACCCCTCGTATTTAAGATATTCAACATCCATTAATTAATTAATGTTTGACAACTTATATTAAGTAATTTCTTATTAATCTTTAAGTAGTACCACTTAACCTTATTATTACACCTAAACTTAATCAACATGCATGGTTTACTGTAATAAATCATTTGAGCTCCTTAAGGGGATGTTATCATCATATACTGGATACGGTAACCTAATACAAATTACCAAATGTCATATATAAATTGCTATCAACCAAGATACATAGTAATCAAGTTAATATGTAATTCTCACCCGTAGTAAATCAAAATGATACACAAATTTATGTATACACCTGAAATCTTATTAGGATTCAGATCCCGTTAAGTCACTGAGATCTCGATTCTTCACTTAGGTCAGACAAAAAAATATATCTTACTATGATCCTATCAATACGTTTACACGTATTAGTATAGATAAGTAGCCAAGACAAACTACTTTCATCTATACTGCAAACCTAAAACAACAACTCGTCCTAGAGTCATCTCAGTTGTGATCAATGTCATATCTCATATGGTTATTCCAATTATATGGTCTTCTGTGATCTACAACACACCATATAATCTATTTATATAGAGATAATTGGGCATACATATGCAATTATGAACAATTCAGATAGAAGATTAGTTAGTGAAATCAAGAATCATTGTATACAAGTATAAATGTTCTTGCTTTCAGTATACAAATCCAACATATGTCCCCTTCGCAATCCCTATTGTGGATGCTCTAAGGGTGAAAAACATAATTAGAATAAAATCAGGGTATAATAATAGAATCATCCTAAATAGTAATGCAATGTCTTTAAAGTTAGGGTTAATTGTAGCTATGGTCTGAACTTAAGAATCATTTGTAAAAATGGTTCAAACTTTAAAACATATAGAAAAAAATATTGAACTTTGGAATAATTTGTAAAAATAGCTTGAACTTTTAAACAATACAAAAAATAACCTGAACTTTAAATGTTTTAAAAAAATGCTCAAATTTTCTTTAACTTTTTTATAAGTTTAGTTTATAAAAATTCAAATGAAACAAATTAATTTTATTTCTAAAAATAAAAAATCTCTCTCAATCTCCCCCATTTTGCGTTCTTTCTATTACGGTAACTCTATTTCACACCACAGATTGTCATAGCCCTTGCCTTCGCCACTCTCGCTCGGCTCCTCAGTAGAAATTAGAGACAGAGGGCGAGGCGGCATGGGAGAGAGTTGTCATGAGAGAGAGAGAACACAAAATGGTGGAGATCGAGAAACATTTAATTTTAAGAATAAAAAATGATTTGATTTCCTAAGTTAAACCATAAAAATATTAGAAAGAATATTTAAAAAAAGTATGGGAATGTTTTGAAAGTATTAAAAGTTTAGGTTAATTTTACATATGTCTCCAAAGTTCATGTCATTTTTTTAATTTTTTTAATTTCAAACAATTTTTATAAATTACTCCAAAATTCAAGCTATTTTGTTATAATTTTTAAAATTGGGGCCACTTTTTCAGATGAGGCCATAACCTACAATTAATCCTTAAATTTAATATAACTTCTAACTTCCTTCTGCGGGCTAAAGCCCACATTATGAGCTGGACTTATATCGAAATTCTGTTCATCCTCATTTACGGGCCTCAATTGCAGAAGGAATGATTTGTAGATAGCTCAATTTTTGCTCTTTAATTTATAGCCCTGAATTAATTTTTAAATATAATAAAAATATTAAGGGTAATTTTAAACACAGCCCCCAATTTTCTCACTATAGCCCTTAATTTTAAAAAATAATAAAAATAATTATAATTTTACAATTATATCCTTATAGCTCCAATTTTAAATTTATGATTTATTAAGGTTTACAAAAATTGGATTAGCTTCAATTTAAATCTCTCCACGACACAAGAACAAGGAATTGCACATGAGCCCCAAAATTCAACCTACTCGAACTAGGCAAAGAACAAATTTGGGCAGGAATCAAAGTTTAGACACCAGCAGCAGCACAATCCATGAATGCGTGAATAGCTTCACTAGCAAGTACCAAAAGATGACCTCCAACAACACTGATTGAAGGAATTGGTGCCACTCTGCCGCCATCAATTCCCAATCAATCGCCCAAATGAAGTGAAAATTATCAAAATAAAACAGTGACAAATCGCCAAGGGATTGATATAGCTTTCATAAATGGAGGATTTGCGAAAAAAAAAAACTAAATCCTAGAAACAGAGGAAGTGGAATTTCTGAGATTTGTGCTTTATTTCCAACAGCTTAAACTGCGCAATAACCTCTACAAGACCCGAGAAACACAAAGCAGTTTTCTCATTCGAGAAGCTGCTGGTGCTGAAAAATCGACATGCCTCTCGACTCCCGTAATTATAAAGAATTGGGATGGACAATATTGAGGATTTTCAGAGTTTCAAAGTTGTAGATATTGCATCTTCCTGACATGATAAGAAAACGAAAATTTCAAAAACAAATATTCAGATCTGCTAGACAAAGAGAAAGAGGAAAAGAGAATTTGTGGGTTGTAACGGAAGGAGGAAAAAAAAATTAAATTCTTGCTGGTGAAATGAAGACTTCGGTTATTACTCAGGAAAAGAAAAATATTCATGTTCTTCACGCTTCATGTTCTTAATTTTTGAGTTGGGGCTATATAAATTAATTATTTACAAGTATTTTAGTTGAGGCTATATAAATAATGAGATTGTATGTGTTCTTTGAAATTATTTTTTATAAATTTTAAATGTTGGTTATAAGGATATAATAGTACAATCATAATTAATTTTATTATTTTTTTAAATAAGGGGCTACCATGAGAAAATTTGGGGCTATGTTTAAAATTACCCAAATATTAATTGACATAGTCTTTTATCTCGTATACTCTATAGCCCCAAAAATCAAAGAAAAGAAAAACAAACTGGAAGTCTAGAACACCTTGGTGGAAGCTAGCGGCTCCATAATAAATTTTGTAATGTTCTTTCTTCTCCACCAGCAAGAAATCAAGTGGCCAACATCATGCAAAAGGCATAATTTATACGGAGAGAGAGAGAGAGAGAGAGAGACGTGTCTGAGAAGGGAGTGGATTGATCAAGATCAATCAAATCTGTATCAATTTGAGCAGTTTTGATGGAGCCCAAGCGCGTGAGATGTTGATGAAGCTTCAACCATTGACCAAGACACAAACGACATATCATCTCTTGTTGACTTTGATTGAGAATTAATGATGTTTTAGGCCATCGCAGACAAGATTGCAAACAGCCGGCAACACAATGATGCCGTCGAGGAGCAATACCGAAATCTTGGATTCAGAGTTCGAAAGGAATGCAATTTCAGGATATTTTATGTTCTTGGAACGCTAATTCTCCTGTGCGACGGTCGCACAGGTCGCACAGGTGTGCGACGGTCGCACAGGTGTGCGACCGGGTCGACCCGGCCCAAACCCGCCCTCCTGACCCGGAATCCTGACCCGCGTGGGTTTGACCCATACTCTTAATTATTACATTTGTGTATAACAATTGTTACTTTTAATAAACATAATATATACATTTGTTCATATAAATGTATATTGATATGCATAATGTTTTATATTGAATGAAGGTAAATATTTATATTAATATAAGTATACATTTGTGCGACCAAATGTATATCTTATGCTTAGGGTTTAGTTTTCACCTATTAGGGTTTAGTGTTCACGCTTAGGGTTTAGTTTACAGGGTTTAGGGTTTAGTTTATAGAATTTAGGGTTTAGAAAATATAATACTGTATATTAAATGAAGGAAAATACCTATATTTATATAAGTATACATTTGTGCGAACAAATGTATATTTCATGCTTATTAAAAGTAATAATTATTATAAACAAATGTAATAATTTAGGATTTAGGATTGCGGGTCTGGATTGCGGGTCGGGTCGGGCGCGGGCCGGGGCGGACCCGTCGCACACTGTGCGACGGTCGCACCCAAGACCAGCCCTTCTTGGAATTTTAATTTGAGAGATTATGATATACTCCTACGTCCTTATATAAAAAGTGAGACAATTTTGATGGGCATATATTTTGGGATTATACCAAAAAAATATGCGCACTTAGAAAAAAATTACTCCCTCCGTCCACAAAATGAGTACCCATTTGTGGACGGCACGAGTTTTAAGAAATGTATGGAGTGTAATGTGAATAGTTTAAGGGTCCCACTTTTTGAGTGTATTAATTAAAGAGATGTGTGAGGTACACTTGCCAAAAAGGGAAATGGGTACTCATTTCGTGGACGGACGAAAAAGGAAATATGAGTACTCATTTCGTGGACGGAGGGAGTACAATTTTCGTCTGAATATTTAATCAAGCCAAAAAAATTATATAAATTAATAATTTTATTGTAATTTTCATCTAAATTTGACTTTCAACAAAATTAAAGTTTAGTTGACAGTTGAAATTAAGTCAAATATATTATTTTTTTGTCTTTTTAGACCTGTGAGCTTCTAAATACTTCTCATCATCAGAGTTTAGACCAATATCAAAGTGAACTTCTGACTAATAACTAAGCTCTAATTTCGCCGAAAATTAAACTTAGGTTAAAATTACAACAAAAATCTAAATTCATGTAGTTTTTGGCTTAATTGAAATTTCAGGTGAAAATTACTATTTTTTTCAAAGTTCGTGCATTTTTTTGCCATAATTTTAATGCAATATTTAATGATTTTTATGTTGTGGATAAAAAGTTTCATTATTATACTCTCTCCGTCCCACAAGAGTGTGCATAATTTTTGGTGGCACGAGTTTTAATAAAATGTTAGATGAATGCATTGAGAGTAGAGAAAATGATTTACTTTATTATAAAATTAGAGTATAAAATAAAGAGTTAGTGATGAGGTAACGTTCAAAAATAGGAAATGCACACTCTTGTGTGTGGGACGTCCCAAAATAAAAATAAGGATACACTCTTACGAGTTGGAGGAAGTATGATATAAATGGTTGTGATTGAATTAAGTGTGAGTTGGATGTGTTAATTTTTTTTAGTAATAAAATGAGTACTATGAATAGAATTACTCTAAAAAATTAAGTGGGAAATAATAACAATTGACTTCGACTGTTTAAATTTTTCCAATAAAAACTTGTCACCCCTTGGAGAAAAGAAAAATATTTCCTAAAATATTATGTTATTTTTGGAGTTGCATAAAATGTTTCTTAAATAAACTTATTTTCACTTATTTTATATTATGTTAAATAGTACTTTCTTTGTCCCAATAATAATGAAGTTGAAATTTAAAATGCCCACTTCCTTAAGTTTTATGGTAAAAATGCCCTAAGTTATAAAACAAAGTATTCTATGCCCTAAATGTCTATCTTACCCCTACATGTCAACATCAATGTTGAGCTCTTACACATGTCATTTTTTTAAAGTTTCCAATAAAAAACAAGTCAGTTGACCGAATTTGGTTTTTCAAATTTGATGGAAATTTTAACTTTTGAATTAATTTTAAATTTCCACTCATGCATGTATAAAAGTCGACCCTATTTAGAATTAACTTTTAAATTTTGAATGCATGCAATGTGTCTAGGGATGACAGTGGATCCTGGACCCGGTCCAGATCCGTGGATCCAGATCCGATTTGACGGATCTGGATCTCAATTTTTTGGATCCGCGGATCTGGATCCGGATCTGGATCTCATTTTCTAAAACGGATCTGGATCTTGACATTTGAGATCCGAATCCGACCCAGATCCGACCCGTGGATCTGATTTAATTAAAAATATATTATTTATTTTTTATATTTATTTTATTAATAATATTAGATATATTAAAAAAAATAGAATTAACTTTGAAAACCTAATTTCTAATTCATCTCTTCTCTCCCTCTCGGTCTTCTCACTCCCCGCCGCCTGACCTCCATCTCTGGACTCACTCCCATCTCCTTCTCGGCCTCAGTCACGCCGCCTCACCTCCATCGCCGGTCGCCTTCTCCGATTCGCTCGCCCGCCCGCCCGAGTCACGCTCGCTCGCTTGCTCCCTCCTTCTCTCCCTCCATCGCCCGCCGCTGGAGTCACGGCTCGCTCGCCCGCCAGCAGCAGCAGCAGTGCAACACACTCCAGTTCGTGCAACTCCAGCCGCCGTCGTTCCAGTTCGGCTCGCCGCACTCCACCGCCGTCGCCGCCTCTGTCACTCCAGTTCGGCCGCCGCCTCTATCACTCCAGTTCGGCTCGCCGCACTCCACCGCCGCCGTCGTTGATTTTGTGAATTTTGTGAATTTATTTTTGAATTTAATTTGAAAACACTAGATCCATGGATCTGGACCCGCGGATCCGTGGATCTGACGGATCTGGATCTGGATCCAAAATTTTCAGATCCGCGGATCTGGATCCGGATCTGGATCTGGTATATGAAAACGGATCTGGATCTGGTATTGGCCAGACCCGGTCCAGATCCGGCCCGTTGCCATCCCTAAATGTGTCCGGTCGTGTATTATAAAGGCATGCAATTTTAACTTTTTCTATTTCTTTTTTTTTATTATTATTTTTCTTTCTATCCAAGCATGAAGCCAACCCATAAAAGGACAAAATATTGAGTGTTAATAGGCAAATATTGACCACTTTATATTTGTTAAGATTTTCAAGGCTGCATTGTATCTTGAGTGAATCTTTGAAAAAAAAAAGTGGATTGGCTTACTCATAAACTCGTCGGATGCGCGACATGAATTACATCCACGATTCATCGTTCTCTTTTGGGCCAACACCATACGCGAGTGAGAATACACTCTCGTTGCCGTCCTTGTTCACTGCAACAAACAGAATACCCTTATTCTTGCCCTTCAAGTGTGTGCCGTCGACTACAATCATTGGCCGTAAGTTGAACATGAAACAACCAACCGGAGCTCTAAGAGCAACAAATAAGTGTTTGAATCGGCTATCAGGGTCAACTTCCCACTCCACCAACGAACCGAGATTGAATTGTCTCAACATGTATAAATATTTAGGCAGCATCTCGAAGGATTGATCATGTCGACCATAAACCATCTCAGTCGCTCGATTTTGAGCTCGCAATGCCACATCGTACTTGATGTGTACACCATACTCACGTTGCAGCTCCAGCTGGATGGCCTTCGGCTTCAAGATCTCACAATTGTCATGTATTTTCTGTGCTAAATATGTTGCAACGATTTTTGCGTGGGCCTTTATTCGCTTTACGCGCCCTAAATCACCGTCGCATGAGTGCTCATTGGTAAACTTATACACACCCCAAATTGATCCATCTTGAGATGATGCACTGAGCTTGAAGGGGCACTTATCTGAATGCTTGCATTTGAAGTAAATACGTCTGTTGTCTGATTTGGTGACAGAAGATTCCTTGCCCTGCTTCATGTTCCACAGACCGACTGAAACGATCGGATCATCTTTGCCATTAAAATAAGAATTCTTTGACAGCTCCCGAGGTAGTAGCTGATAATCTTCAATATTCACAAGTGACGCTGCAGCGCCCAACGGGATAACCAGAACTAACCAATTAGTTAGTTCATCTGGTCCAGGTAACCGTTCATCGTCATCGTCATCGATCTGCAAATTCACCCAACCTGCATATTCAACCCCCGTCCTTCTCAAGTTCTGATGCAGCCCGAAAAGAGCCAAACTCGCGCCAGAATAGAGCCAAGCTCGCCAGACCTGAAGTCGTTATGCCAGAGCAGAGCAGAACATAATACCAAAGCAGAGTAGCAGAGAATGTCAGAGCAGAGCAGAGTAGAATGTCAGAGTAGAGTAGAAAGTTCAGAGCAGAGCAGAACATATCGCCAGAGCAGAGTAAACTTTCAGAGCCAGAGCAGAGCAAACTTTCAGAGCTAAAAATCCAGAGCAGAACAGAGCTGAAGTTCAGAGCAGAACTGAAGTTCAGAGCAGAGCTGAAGTCCAGAACAGAGCTGAAGTTCAGAGCAGATCTGAAGTCCAGAGCAGAGCTTAAGTCCAGATCGCAGAGCTGAAGTGTAGAGCAGAGCTAACGTTCAGAACAGAGTTGGCGTTTTCCAGAGTTGGCATTTTTCCAGAGCTGGCTTTCTCACCAGAGTTGTCAAAGTTTGCGGAACAAGTTTCTTTAGTTTCCTTGTTTTCAAGTTTCCTTGTTTTACGTTATTTAATTCATTAGATTAGGGTTTAGTTTTGCCTATATATATGGCTGTTAATTGTTGGACGAATTTTTAACCGACTTTGATATATGAAAATTGTGAGTATTCTCTCTTGAGATTATCAAATTCTTCTTGATTGTGCCAAGAACGAATTCATTTATCGACGTAACGGCGAGTTCACCATCCCTCGTCGCGTGTCATTCATCGTCCCCGAGTGGCTGCATATCAACTACACGTTGGGGTTTAGGGATTCGTTCACCTAGATCATTTCGTGGATTAGCTTAAGATATTTTGGGATATTCCATCTCTATCGTTCCAGTCTTACTTATCTTTGTTATTCAAGTCTTCCGTGCGTGTTTGTGTGATCGGACCGGCAAAGTTCATACCAATACCGGAGATGATCATATCATTTGGTATCAGTTTGTCCGCGTTTCGTATCCAGGGAAGAGGTGCGGAGAATGGTACATGATGCATTTAAGCCTATACGTGAGAGGTTAGATCGAGAATTTGATGGCAGAATGCACAGACGACTTGGAGCAAGGGATCGTGAGGATATGAAGTGACAAAATAATCCATCAATCCGAAAGAAACACCATCATCCATCGTATCTTGGAGGAGAGTGGGATAAGTGGGATGAAGACCTCAAGAATGATCGTCGACAGTTTTATGGTAGCGAGACAAGACGAAGTGGCGCAAGGGATTATGACAGACCCGCTGAACAATTTTATGGCACCAACAACTACATCAATCAGTGCCAGAATCAACACAATTGGAGGCAGTCTCAACCTTGTGAAGAAGAAGACTTCGAGACTGCTCGTCGACACTTTTATGGCACCAACAACACCAGCAATCAGCGCCAGAATCCAGGTAATTGGAGAAAGTCTCAACCAGTTTCTCGTGGTTTCTCATCAAAATGAAATCAATGTACAAAAGAGGCACCGCCTAGTGATGACAACAAGCCGTTCTTTCGGTTTCAAACAGAGGGTATGCGTTCAGCAAATTGGGGCAATCCGACAGTTTCCGATGGTTGCTATCGAGATGAAAAGTGTTTCAAGTGTCTGGGATTCGGGCATTCTATGAGTGAGTGTCCGAACACACACGTTATGATCGTGAGAGATGATGGCGAGGTGGTGACTGATGGTGAGGAGACCGATCCCGATATACCAAACTTGGAGGGATCAGACGGAGAAGAGGAGGTAGAGGAGATTTTGCCAACTATGGGCAAGCTTTTTATAGATACGGAAGTTTTGAGTACCCAAACTTAACCCATTGAGAGCGAGCAGCGGGAGAATCAGCCTTTGCCAACGCCACAACTCGACGACACTGTCAATATTTCCCAGCCACGCCACTATTTGAATTCAAACGAGATGAAGGATGAAGTGGAAGTCGAGGTGGATATCAAAGATGAGGCATGTCTGCATCCAAAAGAATTGGTGGTAGTTGATAGAGAGGTTGATATCAACATTGATGAGTCTAATCCTAAGTTGGAGCCACGTGAGGAAGTGCTGCTTGAGGAATCTATTCCATCTACTTTGGAAGCAAAGGCGTTGACGCAAGATAAGGGTGTTGAAAAGGAGCAGCGCTGTGATGGTGCAAATAAGTTTGAACTGATCTTGTTCAAGCAACCTACGCTGCAATGGAAGCATGATATTGGAGATACCAAGCTGATGAAGTTGGTGAAGGTTCCGTTTCAAATAGACAAGTATAACAGTGTAGTTTTTGGTGATGAAGCGCTGATGGTTGAAGCAACCATGGCTGTTCGAAAGCACCCACGCTACATACAAATGGTTGAAGCAACCATGGCTGTTCGGAAGAGACGTGAAGCATGGAGGTATTTTCAACAACAAATTCTTCATGTTCAAGGTCCAAGAAATATCAGAGTTAGAGCCGAAGCATCTGGTTTTTGATCCCGGCAAGACAAATGATGGACACGAGGGAACAACTATGGCCCAACAATCATTTCTTGCAACAAACGAAGATTTTGTTTTTGATCCAGGTATTTGTATTGACGACTTGGATTTGAGGACAAATCTTTTTCAAGAAGAGGGGAATGATGCAGCCCGAACAGAGCCAAACTCGCGCCAGAACAGAGCCAAGCTCGCCAGAACTGGAGTCGTTATGCCAGAGCAGAGCAGGACAGAATACCAAAGCATAGCAGCGCAGAATGTCAGAGCAGAGCAGAGTAGAATGTCAGAGCAAAGTAGAAAGTTCAGAGCAGAGCAGAATATATTGCCAGAGCAGAGTAAACTTCCAGAGCCAGAGCAGAGCAAACTTTCAGAACTGAAAATCTAGAGCAGAACAGAGCTAAAGTTCAGAGCAGAGCTGAAGTCCAGAACAGAGCTGAAGTACAAAGCAGATCTGAAGTCTAGAGCAGAGCTTAAGTCCAGAGCAAAGCTGAAGTGTAGTGCAGAGCTAACGTTCAGAACAGAGTTGGCGTTTTCCAGAGTTGGCATTTTTCCAGAGCTGGTTTTCTCGCCAGAGTTGTCAATGTTTGCGGAACAAGTTTCTTTAGTTTCCTTGTTTTACGTTATTTTCTTCATTAGATTAGGGTTTAGTTTTGCCTATATATATGGCTGTTAATTGTTGGACGAATTTTTAACCGACTTTGATATATGAAAATTGTGAGTATTCTCTCTTGAGATTATCGAATTCTTCTTGATTGTGCCAAGAACGAATTCATTTATCGACGTAACGGCGAGTTCACCATCCCTCGCCACGTGTCATTCATCGTCCCTGAGTGGCTGCGTCAACTACACGTTGGGGTTTAGGGATTCGTTCGCCTAGATCATTTTGTGGGTTAGGTTCAGATATTTTGGAATATTCCATCTCTATCGTTCCAGTCTTGCTTATCTTTGTTATTCAAGTCTTCCGTACGTGCTGACTCTCGGGTCTCCAGCCTTGCTCGGATTGCCCGAGATTCCAGCCCTGACCGGGACTCCTTCGAGCAGGAATTTTCAGCTCTGCTACGATCCTAAAATGGCCATGCTCGGGACTTCTTCGTAGAACATGGATTCCTGCACTAAGTTTATTCGAGCGATTTTCGGAACTGAGAAGAAGGATGTTTGCGCTCGTTCGCAGAACTGATAGCCTTATTCGGTACTTGCCAAGAACGTCCAGGAAATTTCCAACCCTGCATTTATGTTTGGGCTAATGAGAGGAAGACATCAGCCTTGGAGAATGAAGGGTGATGTAACGCCCCCATCCCTTGCGAATAGGAGATGCTACCAAAAATATTCATTTATTTCATTTCTCTAATGTTAATTTAAGTATAGGTTATAAAGAAAAATAGAAAAAGAATTCCCTTTTTGATAATATAGTAATCTAATAAATATTACTATTAAAATTAATAATACTTAACCAATGAGTTATTAAAATATACTATATGTGTAATAGAAAAATTATCAAAATTTTATTTCTCTTTTCCAATATAAAAAAAATATGTAACGGAAGCTGTAAAACTACAATAATAATCCTGCCAAAACACTATATATATATATATATATATATATATATATATATATATATATATATATATAGGGTTGGTTTCTACAACAACCACTATCTTAGGTGAAGAATAAAGACCAACTTATAACCTTCAGATTACTCGAAATCAACGGACCAGATTATTCAACTGCAATAATTTTCGTGAATTTCACTAATCTGAAATTTATTCTGAATTAATGTATAAGGGCAAACAAGTCATGACAAATTCTATGTTTTTGGTAAGTTTATGAAATCCCTGAATCCACGACATTCCTTTCTTAGATGAATTCAATGGCAAGATTTTCTGGGTTTTCGCTGAATCCTAAAGCTGAACAGAAGATTAGAATCGACATATATACTGAACCATTCTTACGAGTAAGGATTTCCAATTCATGTTTACGATCGAAAAAATCCAAGGAGTTCAATTCATCCACCGTCTACATTAAGGTAATTCAATGAATTGGTTGAGGTATACTACTTTGAATTGTTGAAATTTAGTTTCAGTAATTCATTCTAGGGTTCGATCCAATCTAATATCCGATAGATGATTCATTGATTAATTCTATCGTTCGATAAATAGTTTTGAATGTGTTAAGACAATTCGCCTAATGAGTTAAGGAAAAAGGATGTTGTTGTAAGGTAGACGCCATTGCGAAAAATAACTATATGAAAGGTTAAATCTTGATGTCTGTGAATCTGAATTCCATCTAGTTTTTGCACTATACCACTGGCAAAGTTATGTTTGGGGAACTTTTTATTTCACAATGAATTACGAATGTAATAAGCTTTAGTTTATTCAACATATTTTAACTCTTGGTTTGTTGGAGATTGTTTGGTCCATATGATACTATGAGCACATTTGAACTCATTTTTGTGTGATGCGATGCTTGTTGAGCTTAGTTTGACTTGTTCTGTTTCAGTCTGTGTCCATAATGATCCGTAAAAATGTACTTTTTGAAATTTATATTTAAATTGATGTGAAATTTTACAAGTTTGTTTATGAATACTGACTATATTATTTGTCATAGTTATGGAATCGTCTCATGGCAATGAGGTTATTGTACCAGGTAAAAGTTCGAGGTATTTAATATTTTTTTTGCTGAATATTATTCAGCCTTGATAGTAACTAGGGATGTTTTTTTGTTATCTTCAGATACAACAAGTGATTCCTCTATGTCACCAGAAAAGAAAAGAAAGAAGGTGGTTTCTAATCAGCAGTCCAGGCTGTTGAAAAGTGGTATGTTTAGATATAAATTTTTTTTCAATTCAATAATCATGTGTTCTATACTCTGTTGTAATTATTGTATGCTATATGTATATATAGGTAAACAAAAAGTTTCTTTCCGTGCTGCTAGTCGTATATCTCAGATTGAACTAAACAGGGGTATGTTTTCATTAATATCCTTTCATCTGCATTTTTAACAAATCGGATTTGATGTTGAGGTCGCTGTAAGTTCAAATATATTTACAAACTTTTGTAGACAATAGTGCATCTTACTACAAACGCCATTCGAAGACCAGTACCAAATTTCACCAAGCGTCCAAATCGATGTCTGATTTGATTATAATCGATGATGCTCCTGTCATACAATCTGTAGCCTCAAGCAAACAAGTCGGGTCTGTACAGCCTGAAACGAGAAATAAAGTTTTATCTCTGAATACACGAACAACCCTTGCTTCTTTCCACGATGCGTTGCTGAAACTTAATGCTGCTCAGAAGGATGCAGTTAGGGATATAGGATTTGGTAACATCCTTGAATTGAGGGTGAAAGAGCTCCCTGGTCGTCTTGCATATTGGGTTTTAAACAGTTTCAACCCAAAGACGTGTGAAATTGAGATTAGTACTAGTTTTCGAGTAAAGGTTACGAAAGATGATGTATATCGTGTGTTTGGTATACCCAAAGGATTTCGGAGGATCAAAAGATTCGACCGACAAACGAGTAATGAACTGTTTGAGGAGTGGGTTTCTCTATTTCGTGTTGAGAATCGAGATAAGATCAAGATTGGTTTGGTAGTCAACGAAATGCTGAAATGCAAGACTGGAGGGGCTTGGTTTAAGCGACATTTTATGATCGCTATGTGTTTCTCCATATTTGAAAGCTTTTCGAATGGCACGGTACACCCTCATATATTGAATACACTTGGTGATGTTGACAAACTTGTTCAATGGGACTGGGCAGAATACATGGTGCGAAGTCTGATTGAGAATAGAGATACCTGGGGTGGCGATGAGACCAAGATGTATACAGGGCCCTCGATTTTTTTGGTGGTGAGTATGTATATGAATATTTATTTAACTGATAATAATCATATTTTATATTATATAATGCTTGGAATTTGTTTGATGCAGCTTTTTTATGTAGATCGTATCAACATCACCGGCACCATTACTAAGAGAGTTTTTCCTATTCTGATGAACTGGTCAAGCAGTGATCTACGTGAACGTCAACGAATAGAGATGACGAAACAAAGATTTGGAATTGGAAGATTACGTGGACCGCTGACATTGCCAGATAGGTATGGTGTGAAGGTCAAGAACCCAGAAAAGTGCGAAGAACAAATAGGAGCTGATGATGATTACAGTATATCGAAAAAACTTAGGGAGGATGCTAAGTTTATATCTGATCGTATGGCTCGTTTGGGCATTCTTGCAAACAGTGCATCAACAAAGGAGAAGGGATCAAAATTCTTTAGAGACAGCTTGGGTGAAGTGTTTAAACTGACTGGGGCTCGTATAGAGATTACAATGCCGAAGAAAGAGAAACAACCAACAGTTATTATGGATTTGGAAGACGATATAACATACCCAAAAGAGTTCTATGCATGGATGGATGCTACGTCGGCTGAAGCATTATGCAAGCCAAAGATTGTCGACACAAATAAATTAGAAATCCCAAGCTTCGATCTGTTGCGGACGAAGAATTTGTTATTCCGAGTGAGGTATAAATCTCGCAGGTATTGTCTTCAGCATAATTCTTTCAATAATTTATTAACTTAGCCACATCTCCTGTTTCTTAATAGGTGCCAGTTTCGTTTGAAACGCCTCCCTCGTCGAGCAAGCAAGGTGTTGTACAGGTATGTTTTGAACTAATATTATTATATATTATTTGCTGTGAGTTGTATGTTTATAATTTTATATGTAGTATACAAGTCCGGATCTAGTTGCTTCGGTCTGGAATATATTTAAATATATCGTGGGAAATACAGTTTTGAATTTAAAATTATGTCGAGTATGAATCAGGTGAGCTACAATGGTGCTAACATAGGAAACAAAAAGAACCAAGATTGTTGTACACCATCTAAAACGGTAGGATTCACAACTTAAATTTTATACTAATTTTTTATATCAATATAAAGCTTTGTATTTTAATCATAATGTGTGATTTATAAAAGCAGGCAGGATATGGAAATAGGCTGCGTTCAGCCCTTTGTCCGTTGGACGAGAATTCATCTGAACCACCATCCAATGTACGATTAAATATAAAAGCTCTTATTAAATTCATATAATCAAGTTAACTATGAAGTGATTTATGTTTTCATTTCATTGGAACACGTGTTTTTTTTTAATGAATATGAAAGGTTATAGGAGGAGAATCACCAATCTATGGTTATGTGAGGAAGGACTTTCCTGTTAGGAAATTGCATTACAGAGCAAACAATATCGATAATGTTGTATGTTGTACGACAGGGGCGGGGCTGGGGAAACATAGGCCTGTGCGACTTCTTAAATTTGGGTCCTCTATTCATAATTAAGAAAAAAATGTATTATAAAAATATTTGATTAAACAATATATTTTTTTGTCAAATTATTTAACAAATATATAAAAAAACTATGTCATTCACACGTTTTAAAGAAATTTGCTCTACTTACAAGTTTTAAAGAAATTACCTTGATAATCTCTAGAATTGAAAAATCGTTGAAAGAAAAGATAAGATGGAAGAAAAATATTTGATTAAACAATACTTTCTTCCGTCCCACGAATTCACTTAATAAATAAAAAATTATGTCATTCACTAACAAAGTGTTGATCTACTTAAAATTTTTAAAGAAATTACCTTGCTGTTAATCTTTAGAAATGAAAAATCGCTAAAAGAAAAAAGAAGCTGAAAAAAAAAGTTTCAGAAAATAATAATGTGCCTCGTGTTGCCATGATAAATAAATCGCAAAAATAATTAGAAATGAAAAATCGCTAAAGAAAAAAAGAAGCTGAAAAAAAAATCGCAAAAATTTGCTACAAGTAGGATTCGATCACAGATAAACAAAGTCCAGAAAATAGCCCTTCCCAACTGCACTACCTTACACAATTTATTGATTTTATAGGTTTTATGTAATATATACATAATATATATGGATCTATATTTTTGGGGCCCCTATTTTTTCGGGGCCCTGTTCGATCGACCACCTCGCACGCCCCCAGAACCGCCCCTGCTGTACGACACCACTAAGCATTAGAGAGAAAGCCATTGCCATGTATTGTCTATACAGTGATTTTCTTGCGGAGTACGTACTTTGACAATTCAAGTTATATTAAGGACAAATTTGCATCTGTATGTTATATATCTAACTTGTTTGTTTAACCTATTATTCAGAGGGAAGGTTATTTTCATGTTCAAGGACACAGAGTTGTGTAGATTCGATCTAGTTTGTCTCCGAATAGGGGCTGTAGTCCAACCATCGATAGTTAACGCATGGTCCACGATCCTGAATCATTTTTCTACAACTGGTTCTTCCAATAAACCAACGCGGTTCTTTACCTCGACAGACATATACGTAAGTATTCGTTGTTAAAATATTACTTTATTTTGTGATGGGAATGTTGATGGACTTTTTTGTATCCTTTTTTTTATATATTGAGTTACAGATCGATTGCATATCCCAGACTGGAATGTCATATATATCACGGTGGAGTCTATTCTTCGAGGGAATGGATCGTGAGCTGCGCTTGTATCAAACAAATGCACTTGGCTCTATTGATATGGTAATGATTTGTAATTACTCTTAATGTTTATTTGCAATCAAATGTCATTTTTTGTTAATCTCCTTGCCAGTTCGTTTTCCCTATTTTTGCCGACGACCGGGCATATGTTCTATGTATTGACCTACCGAAGGAGGTTATATTCATCATAGACACTTCTGTTGTCGTCAAGAAACATACTGTTGGTTCCAACTACAAGGACTTGTGTTCTATTATGGTAAGTTTCCAATCTGAAATGGTTTAGTAAATTTTTTGAAAAATTTTGTTTTATAATACATTGTTACTTTAATTTTAGCGGTCATTATTGGTGGAGTTTCTAACCAACAACAATGAACCTTTAAGTTCGGCATCCGTTTCAAAATCGACTGTAAAAGTTGTGGACCTTAATTTGTCATCCAGCGTCGATTCAAAGGATGTTGGGTTGTATGTGATGAGGCATATGGAGACTTTCGAAGGAGATACATCTGAGAATTGGAGTACTGGATTAATTAATGCATCAGGACATCAACTGAGATTGCTGAGGGTGAGATATTGTGCAACGATTGTATCGTGGGAGAATAACAAGTATAAAGATGATATTTTGCGTGAGTCATCTGCAACATATGAGGCCGAATTGGCAGAGAATGCAGCAAAATTTGATGGAGTTCTTATATGGTGATAATAAATTATAACATCTACGAGAGAGTTTTGAGATATTATGGGTTGATTTTTTACATAGACAATTCATTCTAATTTATGAGACAGTTACGAGATATTATGGTTTGATTTTTTGTTGGTGTTTTATAGGTATGATATGGTTAAGTATAAACATTACTTATATGGACATAAATTTTTTGTGAACATGTGTTTGAAGTTCGTATGACTTAAAGTTACGAACATGAAGATACCGTATGAACAAGAGTGGAAGTTCGTGTGAACATGAAAATGCAATATAGATAAACACAGGTTAATTAATGAATGTTGTGAATTACAGATGGACTATTGAAATTTGTATGCTCGTGTATATGAAC
Organism: Salvia miltiorrhiza; assembly: GCF_028751815.1. NCBI lineage: Eukaryota > Viridiplantae > Streptophyta > Magnoliopsida > Lamiales > Lamiaceae > Salvia > Salvia miltiorrhiza. The sequence continues at coordinate 32,452,438 of NC_080393.1, read as the reverse complement.
ATGTGATTTCTTTAACATGGTAATTTGCTTATCTCACGAACAATGATTCGGACTTATGGTTTACCAAAAACCCCAACTATGCTTTGATGGCCGTACCTGAGCCGAGAAGCTCGGGGCCCGTGCAGATCATAGCTCGGAACGCCATGCCAGAGCAGAGCAGATCGGAGCTCGGACGAACAGACCAGAGCAGCTTACTGAATGTAGGTGACTTCATCTTCAGAATCAGCGTTAACGAATTTTGGAGAAGACAATTAAAATAAAATCTCTAAACGCTGCTACACTCTAGTCTGGCCGTTCGCGGTCTGCTCTGCTCTGGCAGTCGGAGTTCTGCTCTGCTCTGCTCAAAACAGTGCGCTTGCATGAACATGTTAGAAGAACGATAATACAGAAGACATTAGGATTTGAGCGGTCGTGCGAACATTTTTAACGAACTTTCATAATAACTTTGCATGTTTAATTTTTAACAAATATATTGACATTGTCGTTTGTTTGTACGAGCATTTGTTTGGACTATTTAATATTTCGACAAAACTATGAAGTTCGTTAATATGGACAAGCATTTATGTCTGTTAAGATAATTTGAAGAGTTCTTTTATACGTCGACAAATAGTAAATTTACAATCGATTTATATGGCCATGCATTTTTCAAGTGTGTAACAATACTTATGAATTAGTGATATTTTATCGCAATTATATAAAGGCATCCAATGCAAAAATTTGATTAACTTGAAATAATGATGATAATATTCATATATTTTATATGGGCATTTGATGCGAAATAATTATATTGGCTGCATATATATTTGATCCTATGCATATCCAGAAAATAACCGTCTTATTAGTTATGTTTTCCTTGAGATTTACTTATATACGGTCATTTTTTTTTCTACAAGTATTTGGTCACTGTTTTTTTTTTTACAATGTCCAATTCACCATTGGAAAGGGATTACAAAGATATTTTCATAGTAATTGTTATGAACCTATATGTGTAATACCCGGGCTTTTGATGACGTGTTTAATTGATTGAGTTTGAGTAATTAGGGTTTAGATCCCTTGTTTGATTTACTTTGTAAAGAGATGAAGAGTTATATGAAGTTTTGTTGTTATATTTTAAAGATGTTGAGATGTTCTTTTGATGATGTGGGATTTTATATCCGTATTTGAGTTTGAGTATTTGAATAATTCGAGATAATTATTTGAATGAGAACGGTGAACTCGGAAGTGAAATCTGAGTCCGTTAAGACGTTTTTGAAATTTTTGACTTTTTGATGATGAATAGTAAAATACTGCTATTTCGTCTTTTTGTCGACTTTCAAAATCTTACGTGCACGTCGTCGAGAAATATTCTTAGTTTTTCGATACGAGTCCAATAATGAAAGTTTTTATTTTTGGACGACGAGTGAATAGTGAATCGGGATTTCTCGATAAACGTGCAGATCTCGTTTATCAGATTTTCGAGAACGAGCTTGTATTTTCTATATTTATATAGAGTTACGAGTTTAATGAAAGTGAGTAGAGGTTGAGAGGGCGAGTAACGAAGAGTACGGGTAGTTAGTCGTTAAAACGAGACGAGACGAGATATTTAACGGCTAAATATCTACCTACCCTACCCTTGACCACCCCCCAAACCCCTTTCCCCTCACTTAACTCACGCAGCCACACACACAACTCACGCAGCACACACACAAACACCCAAAACACACACTAGAATTCACGCAAACACCATTGTTGAGAAGTTTGAGCTTTTGAGCTCCGATTTGAGCACCGAGACGAGCGCCGATCATCTTTTCGATCACGTATCTAAGTAGGTAAGATCTCTACCTACGTTTTGATGGTTTTCTTTTCGATTTTCGTCGACGTCGAAAAACGTCGATTCTCGACTTTATTTTGAAACGACGTCGGATCGTCGTGAAATTTTAGTATGATGTTCTTGGGTAGATATCGAGCATGTTTAATGAAGAGAGTAAGAACGGAACGAACCGTAGCTATGAAACCCATGAGGGCAGCCCCGTTTTTCACATATTAGCTTGTCTTTCGATTTTTGTTTGATCGTTTTGACTTGATATTTGTGCTTAGGGGTATGCTAGGATCGATATATATTAAATTCGTATTTTTCCAAGCACGAAAATTGTATAAGTTTTTAGAATATGATTATTTAAATTCGTGAAGTTTGGGACGTTGCATGATGAATATTATTGCATATATGTGTTCTACGATATCACATGAGCATGCTAATTGATTTACAATTTATGGATGATAATTGTTGAACGAAATTAAAACTGGAATTCTGTCAAAATTTTACAGCAGTTTCAAGCTTATGTTTCGATGAGTTTTCATTGCTTGATGGCTCTGAAATTTTAGTATGTTTATCTATGATATGTGTATTTCGGTGCTGCAAAATTTCATGTCTTTTGGATGATGTTTGCTATTTTAAAGATATTTTGAAAAATCATTGACAGAATCTGTCAACTATTGGTAGACTTCACAAAAACGTTTATATCTATTAATCCATGAAGGATTTTGCATCACCGTTTTTTTTAAACGAAACTAGACTTCAATACTTTTCTAAAAACATAAGATTTCGATTTTTATGACCTCTGAAACAGAGCAGTTTATTATTTCAAAAATGCCCTGTTCTGCTGTCATATTTGTCCAACAGTAAAAGTGTATGAGTTTCATTGTTTATTTGGCAGATCATATGAACGTTTTCTCTTGTGAAATTTTAACCAAATCTTCAAGGATACCTTTAGTTTTGGATGATTAAATTTGATGGAATTTTATTAAGGTTTGCCTTGGTTTCTAATGGCCTAAACCAAATTGGCAGAAACTGTCAATCTTTGACAGCCTGCACTAAAAGAGCAATATCTCCAAAAACCTTTAACCTTTTTGGTTAACTACCATTTTTAGAGTGAACTACACTTCATGGAGTTTTTGAGATCAATTGGTATGAGAGTTATGATTAACGCACATAAATGTTGGTATCTGACACTCGAACAATTGGTGTCGAGTATAAATGATAGTTTACTGATAAAGAGTTTTGATGATTTTGAATTGTTTGGTTTGCGTTGAAAAGATGTCAAGATGTTAAGTTTTGAGTCGAGAGACGAGTTCACGTAGTGAGATTCACGCGTTGAAATCTCGTGGCTGACATTATATATGAATAGGTCATGTCGAAATTTTTAGTGAAATTAGAATTTGAGCATAGTCAATTCTTGTTGACCTGTGACTCAAATACATACCTAATGGAAAGTTTAACTTTCTAATTGGTTAATTAGACGAGATGAGAGCGAATAGATCTGCTAAGAAAGTGGACTTTTCGATGTGTTAAATATTTCTTTTAATTGAAGCGCTGCTAATTATAACATAAGGATGTTATAATTAATGAGTAATGACGAGAGATAATAATTGTTATATTGATTAACAATCAAGAGAGATGAACATTAGAGATACTAATGTTTCATAAAAGAAATTAGATTATTAATCGAGGTTTCTTTTATAACTTCTCACCAATTCTTCATAACGATGAAGGTCCTTTTGGGAAGTAACGACTTGAGGGAGAGAGTGACGTTACTCATTGATACAGAGACACAACGAGGTGGGCATTACTTTTACTATACGTATATAGAAATCCCCTGCGTGTCGTAGGCCTCTTATACGAATGAATGCATGAGATGATTTAACTGTTAATTTCAGTTTTATATATATCTATCAAATGAGTTTAATGTTACATTTGAGCAAGTTATTTCGTTACAAAATATTTGAGTTAAAGTTATTTCAAGTATTGTCTTGCCATAAAATGTTTAAATTTTAGTATGATATCTATCTGCTTTGGCTTTGCCAATGATGCAATCGAATTCGGGTCTTGAGCAGTTGATAGCTATCCTGCCAGGACTAGTGTACACCAGTGACCGTGAGTCATCTAGTGGGTTGGCCGGTCAAGTGACCGTGAGAGGTGGCCACCTCTCCGGCACAAAGTTCCAGATATGATAGATTACAAAAGAACTTAGTCTGATCAGACGAACTTTAAGAATCACAAATGAACTTAGTAAGCTTGGGCCTTTTTAGCGAAAAACTCCCTTGCTGTACTGATTATGATGGCATGACAATTTATAGTTTTGAAGCATGTATTTTTATACCTAGGCATACGTGCCCACTGAGTGCTTTTGTACTCAGCCCTGCATATGTTTTCTAAATGTGCAGGTTGAGCTGATGTGATGATGGTGCTGCAATGAGCGGAGTCTCCAGGGTTGTTAATAAATAGTTAACCTGTCTAGAATATGTCTTCATACATATGTCTAGCTACTTTCCGCTGCAAGATGTTGTTGATGTTATAGTATGTTATGTCATACTTTGAGTCTTAAGAGAATGGTTTCATATGATGTAAAACTTGATTAATGATATTAATTAAGTTTTATGTTGTCTTTCATAGACTGTTTTCAATTGAGTATTAATGAATAAAAATGACGAGTTTTATTAAGATGAGTAAGTTTTACGGCTATAAATGACGCCCCTTTTTCTTCCCCTTCTTCTTTAACCCCATCCCTAGTCGTGGATCACTCGGCCTAACTATCCATAGTTAGGGCGGGCTGTGACAGAGTGGTATCAGAGCGAAGGAAAGCTCTGAATTAGAAGTCTTGAGTTTAGTCTAGAATGAGTCACTAGACTAATAGTTATTAACAACCGTGAGCTCAGCGCACCATCACACCAGGCTCAACGAGGTATGTAAAATTTCAAAGTTTATTTGACGTTAAATTTTGAAGAGCATGATGTTGAGGTTATATGATGAGTTATGATGTTACACTTTAAAGGTGCATAGTTTGAGTTTGAGGATGACAACATGATTAATAATGAGTTATTATGTTGTAAGAGCATATGTTGATGTTACATGATGAATCATGAGAGCGTTTATATCATATGATGTTATATGATTGAGGATGCATAATTATGAGTTATGATGTGATGTATTTGAGATGTTTTGTGATGAGAATTGTTTGAGCAGTTGTGATAAGTCACGATGATTTAGATGAAGGAATCTAATGTCATTGTTAAGAGAGATTTTTTTTACTAAGTAGAAGGATGAAATGAGAACTTAGAGCTAAAGCTTGAGAGAATTAGCAATTGCTTTAAGTACTTGTTGGTTTGAGTTATGAGTTTGAGTTATGAGCTTGAGTATAATAGCATGATTAATGATGAGTTATTAGCATGCTGCAATGAGATATTGTACGATATGTTGAGTTATTTTGTGACGCGAGTTTTGCTCACGCAACCTTAATGGTACTTGAGGAGGTATCATGAGCCATAGTCTTTGGAGATGGCTTTGAGAGAGAATTGTTGAGTTGTCTTACTGAGTCACGATGATTTAGATTAAGGGATCTAATATCATTGTTTAGAGAGATTCCCTACTAAGTAAAGACGGGACGAGATGAGAATTTAGATGTTTTGAGCTTGAGTTTTAAGATAACAGTACTACTTAATAGGAGTTTTGCTAAGTTATGTTTTGTTTATTTCTGTTGCTGGAGCCAAGTAGAGTTAGTTCCTAGAGTCACCTTTAAGTTCTCCTTATAGGTTGGCCAGGACTGTTGGCACTGCACGAAAGTGGACTGTTGTGAGATCGAACTCAGGAAAGATCGGATACGAGGACGAGGCGTACAGTATGTGGTACAGAGATACCCTAGCAGATTTTCAAACACATGTTCATAGACTATGAAAAGATGAAAGCCTTATGGTTGTTACTAGACTGGATGGCATCGTGCACCTAGTCCCCGTGCTACCAATCGAGTGGTAGGATTGAGCAAGGAAGAAAGCCTCTCAATATGATGGGACGTGTCGTTTTGAGCGCTGGACCCACAGGAGATGAGAATTGTTACAGATACCCAGATTTTCTATGCGATTATATTGACCAGATGCCTGTTTTCTACCAGGGACTCCAGAAGAGTGTAGTAGATATCGAGTCGATTCTTGAGTATCAGTTACCAAAGATGATAAAATGATAAACGATAATGAGGATGAGAAGTAGCCGAGGAGGGCTAGAGTTGATGAGGATGAGAAGAGAAGCCGATGTAGGCTGGAGCTAAGGATGATCTTGAGAGTATGAGTGGTACACCCTCGTTTTTGATTAGTTTCAATTACTTTGCGATGTATATAACTTACTTAGGAGATACTGATACTTGAGATTTTGACATGATGATAGATGAGCATGCGAATATAGTACCCTACTGATGTTAAATAGATGGATGTTCCTAGTGTGCTAAAGTAGCAACTAGATGAGTTAACTGGTAGCAATTACCGTAGGAGGTCCAGACCGAGACATAGTACTATTAATGGTGTCGGTTTAGAAGGGACATTACGATAGATACTATGGTTTTCGTAGGGTTTATATAACCCCTTTATGTAAGTCCTCTATAAAGAGGCATTCTACTGATGGATATATTTTGTGGACTCAAGTGGTCTTTATGTTAGCTTTTCGTGAGTGCTTATTGCCTTACAGATGAATGTTAAGGTTACCGTGAGGGTTTCCTTAAAGTTGAGTTCGTAAATTGAACTTGAGTTTCGAGGATGCTTAGAGCGTTGGTCGAGTTGAGTTTTCCTTTTGTGATTTCAAAATGCCTCAAAGATGTCGTCAAGAGTGTGATGTGAGGGATAGGCGGGATAATACTCCGCCACCACTACCGCAACATGAGAGGAGAGTTGAAAATGTTGAGCATTCGGAACACGAGTATAGAACATAGGACCCTGAGTTTAAGCTTTTAGCTTGCTGGTGCGAACTTAAGTTTTGTTATGTATAGTATGTTGAGGGTTTAGAAGATACAGAATATCCAAGTTCGGGATAGTATATCCCGTGTGACTGGGGAGTGATTATGTTGGACCTGGCCAGTCCGCATGATCCAAATCTCAGTAGACGTGTTTTGGGTTTATAAACCCACGTGTTTCAACTTTTGGTTGAAAAGCCAGATGGGTTCTTACTCTAGGTCATTTTTGTTCGACCTGGTAGTTACTTCATTCTACCCTTTGGTCATTCATTTGAGTCTCTTGAACAATTTGTTTTGATGTCATTCTAGGGTTGAACCCTTACAACTTTTGAGTTATCCTAGTAGATTCTTTTGATGTATAAGACCAGTGAGAGGCACGTCAGAGGACTTTAACACCCGAGCAACTGGTAAACTACACCTGAGAACAATTCAAGGCTACTCTTGAGAAGTATGTACCGAGGGGTACAGTAAGCAGCGAGAGGTTGATTATCGAAGTTTTATGCAAGGAAAGAAATTGATTGTAGAGTATAACTGAGAATTCTGTGAGCTATCACGTTTTGCTCACCAGAAGATGGATACTGATGAGAAGATGTCTGAGTTTTTATGTGCCGAATTAAAGCAGAACTTTAAAGTAGTATTGGCAAGTCAGAGTGCATTGTCATACACCGAGGTTTTGAATCGAGCCTTTGGATATGGAGTTGGCTTCACAGCCAGAGAAAGTACTGCAGTCACCCGCACTGCCGTTGACTCAGATAAAAACACCTTGAGGACAACAGACTGTACCTCAAGGACGTAATGGAAAGAGAAAGTGGGAAGACAAAGCACATGGCAACAAAAAGCCGTGGAAAGGACATGTCCATCAACAACAATATCTTGGACAGTCATCAGGACAACAGAGGACGTCGTCGTGCGCCAAGTGCAACAAGATGCACTTGGGGGTTTGCGAAGCTGGGGCTAATAGTTGCTTCAACTATGGACAAGCTGGTCACTACTCGTCACACTGCCCGGGTAGACAACAAGAAATAGTGGGAGGGAAGCCCAATTAGAATTCGGCTCAACCCGTGAGCGCCATCATGGGATATCCCTAACCGCCGCAACAGCAGCGTCAACCGCAATGTCCACAGAAACAGAAACAGCAGCAGCAGCAACAACAACTTCCACAGCCGCCACAGCATCAGAGAGCCTTTGCGCTAAATCGGAAGCAGCCCGAGAGAAAAATCAGGGAAACCTGAAAGGTATGGGCAGGTTATTGGATGCACCAGTTAGAATATTGTTTAATACAGGAACCTCGCATTCTTTAATTGTTTGAAGCATGTTACCTTCAAACTCGAACCAAAACAAGCTAGTCCCGAGTTGAGAGTAATCACTCCTGTAGGAAGAGTTACTACAGTTTCTTACATGATTTCTAGCTTAGAGCTTGAGTTAGGATCACTAAAGATGAAAGCAAGAACCTTGCACTTAATGCCTATGTGGAACGTAGACATTATTCTAAGGATGGACTGGTTAGCAGAGAACTTTGCCCCAATTGATTGTAAGAAGAGACAGATAACTTTCCAACCACCTGGGAAGGAACAGACATGTTTTCACGACATTGATAGAAAGAAGAGAATTCCAATCATTTCGGCACTTCAGGCGTCGAAATTGGTAAAGAAGAAAGGAGCACAAGCTTACCTAGTTTACTTGAATGATGAAGGAGAATCAAGTAAAAAAAAAAAAAAAAACTTTGAGGATGTAGCAGTGGTAAGGGAACATAGAGATGTATTTCCCGAGGTCTTACCAGGATTGCCACCAACAAGATAGTTGGAGTTCACTATCGACCTAGAACCTGGATCAGCACCAGTGTCGAAGGCACCCTATAGAATGTCGCCTAAGGAGCTACAAGAGCTGAAGATTCAGCTACAAGAACTGCTAGAGTTAGGTTTTATTAGACCTAGTGTATCCCCGTGGGGAGCACCAGTCCTTTTTGTCAAAAAGAAGGATGGCACGTTGAGAATGTGCATAGATTATCGAGAGCTGAATAAATTGACACTCAAGAACAAATATCCTTTGCCGAGGATAGATGACTTGTTTGATCAATTACGAGGAACGCATTTTTCTTGAAAGTTGACTTGAGATCATATTACCACCAGTTCAAATTTTGACAGAATGATATACCTAAGACAGCTTTTCAAATGAGGTATGAACACTATGAGTTCATAGTTATGCCATTCGGTTTGACGAAGGCACCAGTAGTTTTCATGGATCACATGAATCGAGTTTTCATCAATAAATGGATAAATTTGTCCTAGTTTTCATAGATGATAATCTCATCTATTCGAAGAATGAGCAGGAGCGCCAAAACATTTGAGAACGATGTTGGAAACGCTAAGAGTTGAGAAGCTTTTCGCCAAATTCACCAAGTGCGAGTTTTGGTTGAACGAAGTAACTTTTCTAGGACATATTGTATCATCCGAAGGAATTAAAGTTGACCCTGCCAAGGTACAAGCTGTACATGAGTGGAGATCACCAACTACGCCTAACGAGATTCGCAGCTTTTTAGGCTTAGCAGGATACTATCAGAGGTTTATTGAAGGATTTTCCACGATAACAAGACCGATGACACAATTACTTAGAAAAGAAGCTAAGTACAATTGTAAAGAGGAGTGTGAAGAGAGTTTATAAGAGCTTAAAGGAAATTGACTACAGCACCAGTGCTGATAGTCCTAGAAATGGATAAAGAGTATACCATCTACGCAGATGCATCAAAGAATGGGCTAGGATGTGTTTTGATGCAAGAAGGGAGAGTTATAGTCTATGCATCACGACAACTTAGACCCCACGAGATAAATTATCCAACGCATGATTTAGAGCTTGCAGCCGTTGTGCATGCCCTGAAAATTTGGAGACATCATCTCTACGGAGTTAGATGTGAGATTTTCACGGACCACAAAACTTTGAAATACTTTTTCGAGCATAAGGATATTAACATGAGGCAAAGGAGATGGCTCGAATTAGTAAAGGATGTTGACTGCGACATTAATTATCACCCCGGCAAGGCCAATGTAGAAGCCGATGCATTGAGCCGAAAGGTCTCGTCAAAGTTAGGATGTCTTCTCATGAGAGAGGATGAGCTTATAAAGGACTTTGACAAGATGAGGATAGAGATGATAAAACCACCGGTGACGATATCGAGTATTGTTGCGACGATGCCTAGTTTGAGGAAAATGGTGATTGAAGCACAAGGAAAGATGAGACAATGAACAAGTTACGAGAAAGGATAAGAGCAGGAGATCTCAAGAGTTACAAAAAAACATCAGACAATGCTATCTTATTTGAGGGGAGAATATGCATTCACCGCGATGATGAACTTAAGAATACGATCATGAGTGAGACTCATGACACGCCTTACACCGCCCACCCAGGAGGCACAAAGATGTATCAGGTTGTGAAAAATAGATTTTTGTGGGACGAAATGAAATGAGACATAGCTTCGTTTGTAGAGCGATGCTTAGCTTGTCAGCAAGTGAAAGCATTACACCAACGACCCTATGGGAAGTTAAAACCGTTGGAGATTCCCGAGTGGAAATGGGATCATATAGCGATGGATTTTGTGATAGCTTTACCGAAAAAAGTCAAAGAGGAAATACAACAATTTGGGTGATTGTAGATCGACTAACAAAATCTGCACATTTCATACCGATCCTAATCGCGTATGGACCAGATAAGTTAGCACAATTGTACGTTCGTGAGATTATAAGATTGTTTTGAGTACCGATGTAAGATCACCTCAGAGAGAGATCCAAAATTTACATCACGTTTTTGGATGAGTTTACAGAAAGAGTTGGGTACAAGGATGAATTTTAGCATAGCAGACGATAGAAGATATGATAAGAACTACTATCCTTGATAGAGGAGTACATCGGGAGAATGTGTTGCCACTAATTGAGTTTGCCTATAAGATGTGAGACAAAGTTTTGAGATAGGAGACGAAGTTTTCTTGAAGGTTTCACCCTCAAAGGGGATGAATAGATTCGGAGTTAAAGGACAGCTTAGACCCAGAGTTATAAGTCCTTACGAGATATTGCAAAAGATAGGTCCAATAGCGTACAGGTTGGCTTTGCCACCTAGCTTTGGAAATGTGCATAACGTGATTCATGTGTCACAATTGAGAGGATATATATTTTCGATCCAAACCATGTGGTTTACTAAGAAGAAATGATCTTAGAACCAGACTTGAGTTATGAAGAGAGACCTCAGATGATGCTAAATCATAAGATTCGACAATTGAGAAATAAGTCGATTGCATTGGATAAGGTCCAATGGAGATATGATACTTAGAAAGAAGTGGAAAGAGAGCTTGAGGATAAGATGTGAGAGAAGTACCCGAAACATTTACAGGAGGTACAAATTTCGGGACGAAATTTATTTTAAGGGGGAGGGTATGTAATACCCGGGCTTTTGATGACGTGTTTAATTGATTGAGTTTGAGTAATTAGGGTTTAGATCCCTTGTTTGATTTACTTTGTAAAGAGATGAAGAGTTATATGAAGTTTTGTTGTTATATTTTAAAGATGTTGAGATGTTCTTTTGATGATGTGGGATTTTATATCCGTATTTGAGTTTGAGTATTTGAATAATTCGAGATAATTATTTGAATGAGAACGGTGAACTCGGAAGTGAAATCTGAGTCCGTTAAGACGTTTTTGAAATTTTTGACTTTTTGATGATGAATAGTAAAATACTGCTATTTCGTCTTTTTGTCGACTTTCAAAATCTTACGTGCACGTCGTCGAGAAATATTCTTAGTTTTTCGATACGAGTCCAATAATGAAAGTTTTTATTTTTGGACGACGAGTGAATAGTGAATCGGGATTTCTCGATAAACGTGCAGATCTCGTTTATCAGATTTTCGAGAACGAGCTTGTATTTTCTATATTTATATAGAGTTACGAGTTTAATGAAAGTGAGTAGAGGTTGAGAGGGCGAGTAACGAAGAGTACGGGTAGTTAGTCGTTAAAACGAGACGAGACGAGATATTTAACGGCTAAATATCTACCTACCCTACCCTTGACCACCCCCCAAACCCCTTTCCCCTCACTTAACTCACGCAGCCACACACACAACTCACGCAGCACACACACAAACACCCAAAACACACACTAGAATTCACGCAAACACCATTGTTGAGAAGTTTGAGCTTTTGAGCTCCGATTTGAGCACCGAGACGAGCGCCGATCATCTTTTCGATCACGTATCTAAGTAGGTAAGATCTCTACCTACGTTTTGATGGTTTTCTTTTCGATTTTCGTCGACGTCGAAAAACGTCGATTCTCGACTTTATTTTGAAACGACGTCGGATCGTCGTGAAATTTTAGTATGATGTTCTTGGGTAGATATCGAGCATGTTTAATGAAGAGAGTAAGAACGGAACGAACCGTAGCTATGAAACCCATGAGGGCAGCCCCGTTTTTCACATATTAGCTTGTCTTTCGATTTTTGTTTGATCGTTTTGACTTGATATTTGTGCTTAGGGGTATGCTAGGATCGATATATATTAAATTCGTATTTTTCCAAGCACGAAAATTGTATAAGTTTTTAGAATATGATTATTTAAATTCGTGAAGTTTGGGACGTTGCATGATGAATATTATTGCATATATGTGTTCTACGATATCACATGAGCATGCTAATTGATTTACAATTTATGGATGATAATTGTTGAACGAAATTAAAACTGGAATTCTGTCAAAATTTTACAGCAGTTTCAAGCTTATGTTTCGATGAGTTTTCATTGCTTGATGGCTCTGAAATTTTAGTATGTTTATCTATGATATGTGTATTTCGTTGCTGCAAAATTTCATGTCTTTTGGATGATGTTTGCTATTTTAAAGATATTTTGAAAAATCCTTGACAGAATCTGTCAACTATTGGTAGACTTCACAAAAACGTTTATATCTATTAATCCATGAAGGATTTTGCATCACCGTTTTTTTTAAACGAAACTAGACTTCAATACTTTTCTAAAAACATAAGATTTCGATTTTTATGACCTCTGAAACAGAGCAGTTTATTATTTCAAAAATGCCCTGTTCTGCTGTCATATTTGTCCAACAGTAAAAGTGTATGAGTTTCATTGTTTATTTGGCAGATCATATGAACGTTTTCTCTTGTGAAATTTTAACCAAATCTTCAAGGATACCTTTAGTTTTGGATGATTAAATTTGATGGAATTTTATTAAGGTTTGCCTTGGTTTCTAATGGCCTAAACCAAATTGGCAGAAACTGTCAATCTTTGACAGCCTGCACTAAAAGAGCAATATCTCCAAAAACCTTTAACCTTTTTGGTTAACTACCATTTTTAGAGTGAACTACACTTCATGGAGTTTTTGAGATCAATTGGTATGAGAGTTATGATTAACGCACATAAATGTTGGTATCTGACACTCGAACAATTGGTGTCGAGTATAAATGATAGTTTACTGATAAAGAGTTTTGATGATTTTGAATTGTTTGGTTTGCGTTGAAAAGATGTCAAGATGTTAAGTTTTGAGTCGAGAGACGAGTTCACGTAGTGAGATTCACGCGTTGAAATCTCGTGGCTGACATTATATATGAATAGGTCATGTCGAAATTTTTAGTGAAATTAGAATTTGAGCATAGTCAATTCTTGTTGACCTGTGACTCAAATACATACCTAATGGAAAGTTTAACTTTCTAATTGGTTAATTAGACGAGATGAGAGCGAATAGATCTGCTAAGAAAGTGGACTTTTCGATGTGTTAAATATTTCTTTTAATTGAAGCGCTGCTAATTATAACATAAGGATGTTATAATTAATGAGTAATGACGAGAGATAATAATTGTTATATTGATTAACAATCAAGAGAGATGAACATTAGAGATACTAATGTTTCATAAAAGAAATTAGATTATTAATCGAGGTTTCTTTTATAACTTCTCACCAATTCTTCATAACGATGAAGGTCCTTTTGGGAAGTAACGACTTGAGGGAGAGAGTGACGTTACTCATTGATACAGAGACACAACGAGGTGGGCATTACTTTTACTATACGTATATAGAAATCCCCTGCGTGTCGTAGGCCTCTTATACGAATGAATGCATGAGATGATTTAACTGTTAATTTCAGTTTTATATATATCTATCAAATGAGTTTAATGTTACATTTGAGCAAGTTATTTCGTTACAAAATATTTGAGTTAAAGTTATTTCAAGTATTGTCTTGCCATAAAATGTTTAAATTTTAGTATGATATCTATCTGCTTTGGCTTTGCCAATGATGCAATCGAATTCGGGTCTTGAGCAGTTGATAGCTATCCTGCCAGGACTAGTGTACACCAGTGACCGTGAGTCATCTAGTGGGTTGGCCGGTCAAGTGACCGTGAGAGGTGGCCACCTCTCCGGCACAAAGTTCCAGATATGATAGATTACAAAAGAACTTAGTCTGATCAGACGAACTTTAAGAATCACAAATGAACTTAGTAAGCTTGGGCCTTTTTAGCGAAAAACTCCCTTGCTGTACTGATTATGATGGCATGACAATTTATAGTTTTGAAGCATGTATTTTTATACCTAGGCATACGTGCCCACTGAGTGCTTTTGTACTCAGCCCTGCATATGTTTTCTAAATGTGCAGGTTGAGCTGATGTGATGATGGTGCTGCAATGAGCGGAGTCTCCAGGGTTGTTAATAAATAGTTAACCTGTCTAGAATATGTCTTCATACATATGTCTAGCTACTTTCCGCTGCAAGATGTTGTTGATGTTATAGTATGTTATGTCATACTTTGAGTCTTAAGAGAATGGTTTCATATGATGTAAAACTTGATTAATGATATTAATTAAGTTTTATGTTGTCTTTCATAGACTGTTTTCAATTGAGTATTAATGAATAAAAATGACGAGTTTTATTAAGATGAGTAAGTTTTACGGCTATAAATGACGCCCCTTTTTCTTCCCCTTCTTCTTTAACCCCATCCCTAGTCGTGGATCACTCGGCCTAACTATCCATAGTTAGAGCGGGCTGTGACAATATGGGCACATTTTTTTTTTACATATAGTAACTTTTTTGAATCCTATATGTAAATTAATTATACACCATCTGAAACTTGCAATTATTTTGAAGCATACCCTGCAAATGTATATTAAAAACTTAGGCGATTCGGATTCTAGCAAAACATGGCGGCGATTTTTTCATTAATTATACCTGTGTAGGGAGGAATAGATGAGCAGTGCGTTAATGTTTATAATGATAGCAACACATTACACTAATAATTAATATTAAAATCTCATAAAATGTAATTGATTGCACATAAAATGTAATTGATTACATGCGATTATGTAACCTGCATAATATTAAATAGTATTTGTTTAACCACTGACGTCGCCCCAATAATGATATGCATGCTTTAATTTTTCACGATATCATGGTCTTATGCGCCTAGTGTTAAATATGGAATAAATCATATGATATTATTGTTTGAGTATATGGGAATTTTATTATTCGTAGATACCATTTATCGTGATTTGTGGAAACCAAGTTCAATAGTACAACTAATATTTAATTTAAGTATAGTGCGAGAAATGGCTATATTGTTAAAACACACCGAACACAAAGTGGTATGAATATCATATATATATGAACATCGATGTGAACATAGGATACTGAACAAATATAGTTATACTTAATATGTTTTGTCGGCTTCAATGGATACCACTTTCTTATATCAAGAATAAAGACCAGATTAAATATAGCTCTATATGAACATCGGTGTGAACATAGAATACTGAATAAATACAGGTATACTTAATTCATCTCACCCAAACCAATGAACCAGATTATTCCGAATTCTTCAAGTTTATAAAATCCCATCAATTCATCATTTTCCAAATATGGGAATCGACGAATATTAATATCAATGTACGAACGTACTAACGTTCGTTGGTGTGTTCGTATTAACAATAAATGAAATACTAATGTTCATTTATATGTTCATATAAAAAACAAATGAATGTACAGACGAACATACTTATGCCGTAAGTTCATAATAATATTCGTTAAGCCCCAGCATTGCAAAATAAGGAATTTATGGTATTTCCTAAACTTGGAGAATTCGCATGAATCCGATTCATTGATTTCGTTGATATCAATGCCTCAGATTTGGTCTTTATTCTCTACATAGGGGAGTAGTTTGCATTGAACTCTTCCCTAAGTTTAATGTTCGCGAATAGATGTCTAACATAAGCTGCGTCCCTATTAATGCACCTCATGTATAATTTCAGGAACAAATTTGGTCCTTGCTCGAAAAAATCAATTTATGTAATGGAATTTGTGACATTATTAACACGAAAGATAACAACCTCGATAAGATAGGAATCCTATTTTAAAATGAATTTTACTTTGATTCGCTCAATTTTTTTCAAAACCATGTTCAAGATATTGACTTGATCTTTTTTATAATTTGTAGTTCATGGAGGATGATATTCTGAATTTGATCAATTTTTAACAATACATTATGTTGAATTATTTTATTCGTGCAATGGTAATTATTTTATTCCTTAAGTGGTATAGATATAGTAGAGGAAGTTGATTAGAAATATGTAGTAGTTAAAATTATGTAAACCAAGCCGAATACATTCATAGATTTAAATAAGCATATATATTTAAAATACAATATTTTGTCTAATGTCTAATTATCGAAAAATATACTACAAAATCTTTCCGATACTAGAAAATCTGTGTTTCAATAATCGGATACTTGACAGAAATATTTTGATTGACACGATACCCAATATCTTTCATTTACTGAACACACAACTACCATCTTTCTTTCTCATCTGCCATTTTCACTCTTTTCAACATCTATGTTCACGGAGAATCAAAACTAAAAAAAGACAAGTTTTTCTTCTCAATTAAGCGTTTCTTAGAGAAATCGTCGGAGAAATCGCTAAGGAAAAGTGTTTTGTGACCGCGGTAAACCTGGATTCTTTCTTAGTCGTTGAATATGTTTTTATTTTGACAAAACCTTGAATTTAATTTCTTACTCAATATAATCTATGTCACTGCACATTTATTTATTGAAGATACTTTGTGGGTTTTAAGGGTTTACGAGGAGTGCGAAATGTCGAACAAGGATGATGAATCTACAGGTATGAACTCAAACTTAAATCTATGTGTTCGCCACAAGTATATAATGTGTATCCCATTACTATTTTGGGAATCTTCGCTAAATGATAGAGACGTGGCCTATGCTTTGTGTTTGTATGAAATATTTCGGAAAAATTTTGAGGGGGAAACCAGTACATATCTGAATAGATAGTTGTTAAGAATCAGGGTTGAGTGGGCCATGGTTTTTTTATTTATCTGTCTCATGGGGGGACCATATGTATTGGACATTGGTACAAAATTGTTATTTGTCGGCATTTGTTTCTAATCCTAAACAATTACCAGTTTAACTTACGTTGACGCATATGATTATTATTTTTATAGATACCGTTGCTTCTGGGGAACATGAAATTGTTGAGAAGGGTGAGTAATATTATTTTAAAAATATTTTTTGTATTAGTTATGGATATAATGACGTTAATTTGAGGATTCGGACTAACAAGCATGACTATTTTTTTTTTGAAGCTTCATGTAGAACAACCAAACGGAAAGCAAAATTATGTAAGTTAGTTAATGATTACAAATTATATGGAAAGTATGCTCAAGCAATTTATTATAATTTTGGTTCTTAAATTCAGTTTTCGGCATGAATCCTAATTTGGTAGTTGACACAAATGACAAAGGGAAAGCAAAGGTCCCTAATCAATTAATCTGTGAGGCGCCTGTACCACGTATATTGTAGTCTATAATATTGGACCAAAAATTAGTAGTAGTAAACTATGTGAATTCAGTCACGCTAGTAATTTGTCTGTTTTTTTGTGTTCAAAACAGATTCAAGTAATCCGATGGAGGCTGTTAGAGGTACATTTAACGTGCACGACGAAGGATAATTGTTATCATGTTTTATAACTTTAAATAAATTATGTTTAATTATCAGGGTCTTTAGAATCTGAATCTCCACAAAAAAGGGTGGCAAAAAAAGCAAGATTGGAGACATCTAAGCGACTTAAGGATAAACGAGGTATTTAAATATTAGAGTTATTTGTGTTCTGTCTTTGCATATTTGTAAACCCAAAAAACTGATTTCACATCATAATCAGATGGAAATGTTGGCTCACATAACGAACCTCCGATTGATGGAACATGTAGGTGACATTCATATATCCTTTGGGGTTCTATCGATGATTATATGCATCAAGAGTTCATAATAAAGCTCAACTTGTCTGTTTTGATCAGGTGAATCTCTTGAAAGACCAGATGAAATTGCAGGACAGGATGCGGCGAATAATGCAGCAAACAACAGCAACCCCGTTTTCCCTAGTTTACATATGAGAACAACACCATCCTCTTTCTGTGCGTACTTATCTAGACTAAGTCAGTCTCAAGTGGATTCTGTTATATCTATGGGTTTTGGACACTTGCTGGAAATGAGAGTAAGATTTCTGCCAACACAGATGGCATATTGGTTGATGGAGAATTTTGACTACAAAACTAGTGAATTGTTGATTGATGACAATGTGAAAATTAAAGTAACTGAAGATGATGTTTGTAGAGTTTTTGGTTTTCCTAAGGGTGGTGAAGAGATCAACAGATTCCTCTATTCGACTTGTAATGCTTTGAGTATGCAGTGGGTGTCTTTGTTCAATGTGCGACATCGTGACAATATAAAGATTAAAGCTGTTTTAGATAAGATGTTGGGAGAGGTGGATGGAGGGCCATGGTTCAAGAGGCATTTTCTCATTGCTATGCAGTTTAGTCTAATAGAGAGCTATCCGAATGGGACGGTTCATCCATTCGTCATGAGATGCTTGGAGGATTTGAATGTGGTCAGAAAATGGAACTGGGCAGGATACATGTTGAAGGCTTTGATTCAGCATGCACAAAGTTGGGCCGATAATGGGAAGAAAATATTCTGTGATCCAATACTATTTCTTGTGGTAAGTATATATTTGGAATGCTTTTTCAAAATACAATTTGCATTAAGCATCAGTCTCGAAAAATTACTTAGCTAAATTTCCTTAATGTGCAGCTAGTCTATGTCGACAGAATGCATATGGAAGGTTCGAATGTACCACGTACAATCCCGATATGTGTCAACTGGTCAGGTAGTGAATTGCTGCAGCGGCAAAAGCTCGAGGTTGATAAGAAATATTTTGGATCAGGATCACTGCGTGGTCCAATACCACTTCCAGCAATCGAGCAATTGGAACCTGCAAATGTTGGCAGAAATGTGGCCGTCAGCTTTGAACAATCGCCTGAAAGTCTGCTGCGCTCGAGGATGCTTAAAATATCCCGTGAAATAGGTGAAAAGGCTAGATTTCTGAAAAGTGTTATGTTAGAGGCGTCGGTTGAACATAGAAGATCACTTGTTTTCAAAGAGTGTTTGGTGACATGCTCCCTTATTTCCGGGATTCGTCTAGTTGAGAACTTAACTGAGTCGACACAATCCGAGCACATTGCAGCGCCAACTGAAGTTCCGCCTGCTACGGTTGCTAATATTGGCCCACAAAACGTATGCAGTTTCTTTCCCTAAATTATTTTAAGACAAACCAAAAAAGACATATTGTTGTAATCTAGAATATAATAATAATCTGTTTTGTTTCACAACGTGTCAGGTTCCAACGATTGTTGATTATCCTGTTCGGAATGAAGTCGATACAGAGGTGTCAAACTATATCTTTATTCAACTTATCCCGTTCATGTGCTATAATATTCTATTGATGAAAAATTGCATTTGTGAATATATAAAGCTTATGTCTTACAAACATAATTCTTTATATGTGAATTATATAATATTGCTGATGGATATTGTGAATCTTTAATGTACTTTGTATATATATTTCAATTAGGTCTTTTTGGTCTCATTTGTTTTTGAGTAAATGATGCAAGGAAAACATCAATTGTCAGTACATGATTTTATTGCTTTAAAATCTTAGGCAACAACAAGCAGGGTGTTGGAAAAAGAAACCATTTCTAAGGAAGCTGACTTAACAGAATTTACTTGTGTTGATGAGATTGAGAAGGTACCTATGATTTGTAAATGAACTTCGTTGTGCTGAAAATATATATTTTTTTTCTGATTCACGGTTTTTAATATGATACTATTGTACCTTTGCTCAGGTTGGTGAAGATGATCCTGTCAGTAGCAAAAGTCGTGGCCAGGGGGACTTCGCTGTTGAATCTGGGTTGCATGAAGTTGCGCCGAATTCACCTCCTAATGAACCTAAAGACGTAACAATTTAATACAACCCTTAAGATATAGATGTTATAAATGTGTATATTCTATTGCTTTATGCTTATTATCGTACTCTGAACATGATGTCCCACAGGAGTTACCAAAAGAACATGATGTTGAGACTGTAAGCTTAGCAGAAATCTTTAAAGTTCATAAGGGCCGTGGAAAGGTAAGTTAGTTAGTTCGCGATAGTGTACTGTATGTCTCCTTAAAATATATGACCTCATTTTTAAACATAAAATTCATTGCACCAGGGTATTAAGAAGGACAAAACAGTTAAGGTCTCTATGGAGGCAACGGAGTCGGAGCGGGTAATAAATAGTGTGTATTTGATACGGATTGTCTACTTATTTCTAATTATTACCCTCAATATTAATTCCTACAGGAGCTACAAAAGGAACATCGTGCTGAGACTGCCAGCTTAGCCGAACAATCGAACGTTCAAAAGGGCAGGGAAAAGGTAATTTTTTTAATTCGCGATAGTGTATTGTCTCATTTTAACATAAAATTAGTTGAACCAGGGTATTAAGAAGGGCAAGACAGTTAAAGTATCTATGAAGACAAGGCAGTCGGAGCGGGTAATAAAATAGTCTGTACTTGTTTTATTGTCTCTGGTCGCCATTCATCTAGTTCTTGTTTTAAATTATCATATTTATTACAAATTACAGGTTAGAAATATGACGGATGCTGTGAAGAAAGGTGGTTTGAAAGATCAGTCGATGGACAAAGAATCGGTAAAACATTAATGTGTTAGTATGGGTTAGCAAGTACTTCGATGTGGTTGTATGATAGATAAGTATTTTGTGAAACAGGTGTGTGGCGAACACCTCAGTTTGTCAGATGTTTTGCGTCTTCCCCTATGCAGGGTAGACGACAATGTATGTGTTACGTGCATTGTAATCATTTTATGCGTGACGGATGCATGTAATTATATATATAAAGTTAGCTATAATATGCACATTAGTAATAATTATGTATCTTACTATCATTGTATTCATAATATTCATTTCTGGCTTTTAGAATGAATCTAGTATACCCAGTGATAGTCCCGCTATAACGGGAGCTGTTGATCAGAGTGCCCTTTGGACAATATCCAGAAATTTTAGGTCTCCATATCTTCAAAGGGAACAATGCCCATCGAAGAAGTTGAATTTGGAAGAAAGAGAAATTGGGCTCTACAGCATATACTGTGATTCATGTGACGGGTATAGTTATGAAATATATTTTCAATATTTATGATTTATTATTTGTGTAGTGTACTAAATTTAACATGTGTAGATCCGAAATACTATTCTCATGCAAACCCATTGAGATTAGTAGGTCAGAGATGCAAACATTACGAAAGGGATGCGTTGTCGATTGTGCAATAATTAATGCATGGTGTTTGTACCTGAATTTTCAAGAGGATATGCGGTCTAACGAATCACCTTTGCGATTTTTTGCGAGCACAAGTATATATGTAAGTGTAGCCCAACACGATTATTATTATATGCTAACATTAATTACTAATATTTTTTGAGATTATACAGACTGCTAGTATTAATGTTTGCGGCTTGAATTACACTGAACAAAGTAGTAGATTCAATGTTGGATTGACAGCTGAGTTAAGGAATTATAAAAGGAGACCTCCACATCTATTAGACCTGGTCAGTCTTTAATATGTGAACGAAATTTTTTTACCTATAATATTTGGTATATATATCTTTATAAATCGTGCAACCTTGTTTGTAGTTTTTTTTTCCAGTAGCAGACAATGGGATGTACTATATCATGTGTGTTGATACAAAACGGGAAAGAATGTTCGTGCTAGACAGCATTATTTTCATAGATGAAGGTCGTAGGATGAAAGAGTATGAAAGAGTACACAACTTACTTGTAAGTCGGCGTTTATTTCTTAATATCAGTTGATCCAATCTAAATATTTGTATCGCCACCTTCTAATTTGACTACATTATTCTTGAAGCGTCAACTTCTGGTTGATTATTTGATTCATGTCGGTGAAGACAGTAGGGCAAATAAGGTGTCTAAAACAAAGCTTTGCATAGTCAAGTTGAAGTGGGCAGATGGGATGAATAGAGAGGAGACAGGTATATATACGATGCGCCACCTAGAGACATTCATGGGTGATTATTCGTCTAATTGGAAGTGCATGTCAACTTTGACACGCATGAGGCAACTCCGCGTTTTGCGAGTTCGTTATTGCGCCACACTGGTAGGATGGGAGCAGAATGAAAAGGGAATGCTAGTAAGAAATGAAGCATCCAAGTATTACGCTAAGATTAGCAGGGATGAAGGCTTCAATGCCAACATGATGTTGATTGGTTCTTGAACTACTATGCATCTTGTTTTTATTTTTTTGGATTTGTAGTTTAACATGTTTGGGTGGGTCAATAATGATGGCAGGACTTTATTTTATTAATTATTATTATAATCTCAAATTTTGTAATTTATACTTATTCTGTACGTCCATTGCTATTTATACACCGTATGAATGAACATGTGTTTGAACATAATTTTGATTGTGGTTTTATAGGTGAACAAATATTGCTTTTTTGCAATTCATTTATATGGACATTTTATGGTAGAACTTAGGAAGGATTGAACGTATAAATGAACATCGTTATTCGGTGCTTTCATTTAATGAATATTCGTAATAAAATTTGTAGAACATTGTTGTGACAATGAAAATACTCTATATATGAATGCACCGTATGGAATAACATTTTTTTAGCATAATTTTACAAGGGGGTTTAAAGGTGAACAAATACTAATCTTTGCAGTTGATTTATATGGACAATATATGTTTGAACTTATGATGAGCTGAACATAACTATGAACATCGTTGTCTTGTTCGTTGACTTCATGAATGTACCGTATGAATGAACATAAACATGAAAATGCTCTTTATGAATTTACCGTTGAACGAACCTGGAAATGCTTATTATGAATTTTAAAATATATAACGCGGGGAAACACCAAAGTACACGAATAACCTGGTGCACATGCGCGTTTGACGTCAATATAATTTGACAACTAAAAATATAAGTTTTCATTTTTAATTAGTGTAGATTTTATGTTTTTAATTGACGTAGATTTTATCTTTTGGATAATTTGAAATCTTTTGTAAGAACATAGGTTTTCATGAGTACATGTCCGCTTACTAAATTTATACAGCATATAACTAAGTTAATTAATGAACGTTGTGAATTACAGATGAAGGATTGAGATTTGTTTGAACGTTTATATGAACATGTGATTTCTTTAACATGTTAATTTGGCCATCACACGAACAATGATTCGGACTTATTTTATTTGGTTTGTTTTGACATAGTTATGAAGTTAGAAAAAAACCACATAAATATAAATTCATAAATGTAATGTTCAAGTATACAGAATAATTCGTACTTAATATTAAAATCTCATAATTTATAGCATTGTAATTCATAGTTATTCTAGAAGACCATTCTTACAAACATAACGTTTGAATGAACATTATATTGAACATTACTTTAATAGTGGTTTTATAGGTGAATAAATAATATTTTTTGCAATTGATTTATATGGACGTTATATGTTTGAAGTCGTGAATAGTTGAACCTAACTATGAACATCATTATTCTGAATGTAAGTAACGAACATCCTGTGTGAACGAACATGAACATGAAAGTGACCTTTATGAATGTACCGTATGAACTAACTTGGAAATGCTTAATATGCATTTTAAAATATTTACATATGAAATAAAGAAATTTGTTTGGCCATCACAAGACCAGTGAAGTTAATATTTGCATTGGTTTATATTGACATAGTTATGAAGTAAAGAAATTCCGAACTATATAAATTCATAAATGTAACGTTGAAATATACTGGACAATTCTTACGAGCATGGGTTTCAGCTTGGTGTCATTAATTAGTATTAAAATCTCAAAATTTCCATGATTGTACTTCATAGTGATTGTGGACGTCCATTCTTATTTATTAACAATACATCTAAGCTTTTTTTTAACATAATTTTAATTGTGGTTTTATAGGTGAACATACTCAGTAATTTTTACAATTTATTTATATGGACATGATATGGTTGAACTTATGAAGAATTGAACCTAAAATTGAACATCGTAATTTGTTTCATTCCTTTACTGAGTATGACGTATAAAATGTACTGAACATTCGTGTGAACATATAAATGGTCTATATGAGTGAACCATCTGAACGAACATGTGAATGCTGCTAATGCATTTTAAAATATTTAACACTTGAAAACATCAACGTACACGAACATTCTGGCGAGCATGCGCGTTTCACAAATCTGCTTCAGGCTTAATATATGAAATTTGACAACTAAAAAAACCTTTTCATTTTTGCTTAACGTAGATCTTATCGTTTTGACATCTAGTGGTTTACTAAAATTTTAAATTAACGTAGATTTAATCTTTTTGATAACTTAAGATCATTTGTAAGGACCTAGTTTTTCATGACTACATGCTGGTTACTAAATTTATTCTAATTAATTAACCTTGTGAATCACAAATGAAATACTGACACTTCTATGAACGATTGTATGAACATGGGGTTTCTTTGACATGGTCTGCTCATAACACGAACACTGATTCGGACTTATCTAATTTTGTTTGTAATGACATAGTTATAGATTAAATAAAAACAAAAATATATAAATTATAAAATGCTTCGTTGGATATAAATGTCAATGTTATGATGGGCTTGATTAAATGATGGGCTTGATCAAAAGAATGAAAAAGAAAGAGATGATGAGCCCTCTTTTTTGTTGTGCCAATGGAATTTAGGATTTTAAACACTTAATCTCTCTTTTATTTTTGGAAGTCTTAAATATTTTTAAAAGTCTTAAATATTGGTGGCATTGTGCTGGAGTTACGTTATCAAGAACATTATGATGATGAGTCCTACTAGGGCCAAACATTTTAGACGCTTGCAGTGTGTTGCCAAATACTTTATTTTTTCCGACATTACTTGTGTCACGACCGACCTTAATTAGGGATAATTAAGCCGGGAAACCATGACCAGGGAAGGGAGGTTAAGAAGCGGGTTTAGAAAGGGCGCATAAAAAGGATTCTAAAAGAACTTGAATATGCGTGAAATATTCCTTAAAAGGAAAAAGGCATCGTTATAGGCTTGACTAAAACATTATCAGAGTTTACAGCGGAAAGCATAACTGAGATACATGTATGAAGACATATATACTTTCTGAGCCTACTCTACGTTCGACAAAAACTCCACTCAGCAACACTTCATCGCCCATCACAGCTCAACCTACACAAACATAAACATACGAAGGGCTAAGTACAAGAGTACTTAGTGGGCAGTTGCCAAAACTAAAGCATAACATAACATCAACAACAAAACACAACATCGCATAAGAGGCATAACTTTCTTTCAAATCCTTTGTTCACTAAACATTTCCAAAACTATGAATAGCGTGGGTGCATTCTTCATCATCAATCTTCATTAACAAGCATCGTGTCGTGGAGAAGGCCTTCCCCAACGAACACGGGCATCGCGCCGTGAGGGGGGGCCTCCCTCAGCGGTCACGACATCGTACTATTGAGGGAGGCCTCCCCCAATAGACGCTAGCATCGTACCGTCGAGGGTGGTTTCCCCCGACGGACGCTGAAACACTGCATACTGGCATACTGGCATCGCGCCGCGAGGGAGGCCTCCCTCAGCGGACACGGGCATCGCGCCGTGAGGAAGGCCCTCCTCAGCGGACACGGCATCGTACTGTTGAGGGAGGCCTCCCCCAACAGACGCAAGCATCAAACACAAGCATAAACTTATTAGCGTAAAGCATTCAAGCGTAAATAATCGTAACTCACATAAGGCGTAAATAGCATAAACAACATAGCGTAAATCATTTAGCGTGAAGCATAATAAAGCTTAACTCAATTAGGCGTAATAAAGCATAACACACTTGAAGATCCAATTTGCATTTTAAAGCATAACACTTGCATAGTCTTTCAATAGCATTTATATTTTACGCGTAAGAAATTGCCCACCTGATAGCAAGATTTTGCTAAGGTACTGACTCCTTGAGTAGTTCTTACTCTCGCGCTTGACCTTAATCACGAGAACATAAAATAAGACATTGGCTCGAGGAAAATTCTCAATTAATGAGAAAGCGTAATTGTAACTATGCATGAATCTGGTATGCATGAACTAATCTTCTGAGCGATAATCGAGAATTCTACTATTAATCCTAGTTAATAGATTTAACTAATTCTCGTATAACGCGGTCGAATAGAACTGTGATTCTTCCTTCCTCCTCGGAATATTCTAGCTGTGAAATAAACCTCGCATTTGTACTCGATCGAAAAAGGACTAACTCGGCTTTAAACGAGGTGTGACCTCGTAGAAATTATCGGGCTTTTCGATAGAAACATAATTTACTAATGTAACCTCAAATAATTAATAGGCTCAAAGGAGAGTAGCCAATTAATCAAATAAACAAGTGGCTTTAATGAAATAAACACTGATAGCTCGCTTTAAAGTCCGAAGTCCAAAACAATAATTATTAAACTGGGCGGCTCATTTACTGATAAATAATGTGGGCTGGAAAGAATAAATCTTAGTCCAATAGGCAATTTAATCGGCCCAAATGATGAATTAAACTGGCCCAATGAAATATAAATGGGATTAGAATAATAGCCCATCATAAAATATGCATCAGCCCAACTCCTTAAATAAATCAAGCCCAAATGAAATAATTAGAAGGGCCAATAAAATAAAAGACTGGCCCAGTTCGAATTTAAATGTGAAAGCCCAAGCAATTAAAATAAAATCAAGCCCAACTTAAAATGATTCGGCCCAAAACAATTTAAAAGGGGAAAGCCCAAATAATATAAAATAATGAAATCAAGCCCTCTCTCTCTCTCTTCTCAAAACTCTCGCCCTGTTCTCTTTCTCTCTCTCTGTTGGAGCCGCTCGCCTCAAAGCCGATCTCTCTCTCTCGGCCAAGTTCTGGTCGGCTGGCCTCCTACGGCCGTTTAGCCGTCGCTTGCTTCGGCCGGCGTCGTCTGTCGACGCGTCTAAGCCCTGGTACTGTCTTTCTCTCCTTCCCAGAGCCCAAATCGAGCCCTAAAATCTGCAATTCACAGTTGCCGCGCTCTATCGAAATTGGGCGGCCGGTCGCCGTCTGGGGGTGGCGTTGCTCCGGCCTGGAGCCCGTCGGCCTCCTCTCCTTCTCCTCCCCTCGTTTCATCTTTCAACATTTCCGAGACTGAGATTCAAGTTTCATGTTCTGAAGATTCAGATCGCCTCTGCCGCCACTTCTCCGAAATCGGCGAGTGGTGGGGAGAAGCTTGCTGCCACCGACGATTCCCTCGTCCCGACGTCAACAGAGGCTCCGTCGTCGCGCCGTCTCCTCAAATCAGAGCAGGGCAGCAGCCCGTTCCCTTCTATAGCTAAGTTACATCTCGCCCCCTTTTCTACTGGTTCTTAGCGTAAATTAGGCAAGAATAAAGTGTAATCTCTTCTTGCTTGCATATGAACGCATTATGCCCGTCTACTCATACTTGTAAACTGTCACTTGCTCATGAATGCATACTTGGTGTGTTTACTAAGTTCAAGATGTCTATAAGGTCTTCTATAATTGAAACTGAAACTGATCGTGCTCATGCTTTAATATGAATGCTTACTGGAATGGGTATTTGAAATAGAATCAATACCTTGAATGTTCGAACTGATTGCTTGCTGTTGGAGGTTGAACGTATTGTACAATAACTGAAATGAACGTTGGTATTTTTGTTATTGCAGGTGAACTAATCAATGGGAAAAGAAAGCATTGAAGCCAAGCCTTACCTTGAGAGCTTCGGCCGAAACGAACTGAAACTGTTCTCTGAACTTTTGGATGAAAGTGAGATGAGAGTGAATATTGCATTTGTTGGGTGTTTGGCATTAATAGGAAGATGAGCAGAGATAGGGTAGCTGGAGGTTGAGGTTTGAGGGAACCGAGCAGCCATTGGAGGGCGGCTGAAGGGATGGAAGTGCATAGGGTGGTCGGTTACTCTGCAACATTCTTTTCTTTTTACTTTCTCTCTCTTTGACTTTTGTACCCAACACTTGAGTGAGTGGCAGTAAGTGGCCCATGTATCCAACCTTGTGATATACTACACGATTTTCCCCAAGCTGTGAACTAAACTGTAATCCGTGAACTGTAAATAAAATACTGGCTTCGATTTTCTAATTATCGCGTTTCTGTATCTGTTTACTATCTTTTTCCTTGCCTGCTAACTTGATAAACCGTAATATAACTTAAATTAAATTCGTAGATTTAATCTGCTTTGCAGTCCGAATAAATCCTCGACTTCTAGTAGCACTAATAAAATATAACTGCTTCTGCTTCTCGATTAATAAATAACTTGACTTTGTTAAGTCAGTTATAACTTGGAAATAATAATTATTGAATAGCTCAATAATCCTCGTCGCGTTTCTCTCATGCATACAAAAGCATACGGCTAATATAATACTCCAGCTCTGATAAAAATCAGGATCATAAACTGGATTCATATATAACTGGTAACTGGGTTTCATTTACTGAGATATGCGATATTAATTATCGCGATACCATTTTTAAATAACATAAAAGAGCGGGTCTCTACAACTTGATTCTCGCAATCAATACCGTTTATTTTTTCATTCAGTGATTCATTATCAGCCCCCAATTTATCGCGCTCAATTCTGATACGTTGAAAAAAACGTTTTTGATACGGGGGGATATCCGGATCTAACCATTCGAAGAATTTGCAATCCTTGTCCTATTATTCAAATCAGATCATTATAAAAAAAATAAAAAGTTGTTAAGTTCGTATTTGGAACATGAAATTGACATAGTTTAAGCGCATACCGATCTAAAACAATAAAATCCGCGATATGGATTGTCGAACGACTTGAACGTCTTGATGCATGCTCTACATTCATGTAACAAAACATATGCGGACCCTCGTAGGTCATCCTGAATTGTATTGAGCAATTCCTTAAAATAGAGTCGCAACTGCGTATACCATGTGAAACGAACATAGATACACAAACCTTTGTTCACCGAGCATGTTCAACTTATGAATATGAAAATTATGAAATTTATTATAACATTTTCAACTAACACAGATACGCAGAGCTTTGTTCAACGAACACAAATATGAACATGCATGTGAGCTCAATAATCCAATATTCTATGGGTATGTTCGGATAGCATGTTCGTACCAAACCACACTTCATTTGAATCTTAAGTTTCCCGCTGCATTCATAATAAAAAGGAGTAGAACTTTTTATACGCAAACATGTCATAATATATTGTCGAAATCCATAACTATAACAATAAAATGCGCAGT
This sequence comes from Salvia miltiorrhiza, assembly GCF_028751815.1. Classification (NCBI taxonomy): domain Eukaryota; kingdom Viridiplantae; phylum Streptophyta; class Magnoliopsida; order Lamiales; family Lamiaceae; genus Salvia; species Salvia miltiorrhiza. The sequence continues at coordinate 32,422,990 of NC_080393.1, read as the reverse complement.
AGTTCAAGGACCAATCCATGACCAACGAGGGTCCTATTAAGCGAGCGCTCCTTTGTATAATAATACAAGTACAAAAATTCCAAATTTCACTGTTACTTTTTGTCAAAAAAATCACGGCAATAATGACTACATGAATTCCAAGATATGATCAGCCTCAAATAATGACCACAAACTTTGACAACTATCAAATAGGAACTAAAAATACAAGCACCAGACTTTAAGATTCAACTGCTATTTATTCAAAAAAAAAGTAACGCAAATACTCGCTACATGAATTCGAAGAAATGATCAAACGCAGATAATCGCCACAAGAACTATGACAAACTTCCAAAATGAAATAATCACCACAAACACTATGACAATCATCGATCGGAAATAATCACCACTATTTCAAGACTTATAAATTGCAGACCATACCAGTTCGACACATATAATAGTTTGAAGTCCACATTATTATCTCAAAAATATGAAATTCATCAACTAGGAACTAAGATCTGCGTCATCCTTTGTGGGGCAGTTTCTTGAATCATGATGGCCCCTTGTCTTACATTTCCTGCAAAGCCGCTTGGGTTTCTGTGCAAGCAGCATTGCCTTTTCTTTTTTCGATTTTCTACGTCCACCAGCACCACTCCCTTTAGTCTTAGCGACATCTGGTGGCAGAACAGATGGAGTTTCGGTTGGAGACGATCCATAAAACTCATCGAAAATCCTGTTCTTCGACAAGGATGAGTTCTCCGGAGTTCCGAGCTTGGCAAACTTGTCCCTAACTTCAATGAGATTCTCATATAATTGGTTACACAACTCTTCATTGCCCCTAACGTATCCAATGGATTCACTCGCAATCTTGAATATGCGAAGCTCCAAATTAGATTTGGAATGCTTGTCATAATTTTGCACTTGATCTGTTGAATCATTTGGACACAAGATGCTATACTTGCACCATCTCGCCGCAACGTACTTATGGGGAATAGTGTCGAGATTCATATTCCTAAACACAAGAAACATATGCATGCAAGGGATACCTTTCCGGGTGAACAATTTGCAGCTACATACGACGTCGTCATGTGGGTGTAAACGGCACACAGTAAAGAGACCATCTAGTTTGTCCTCAATCTCATAAATGATGTCGTCGCCATCGGAAAACATCTTCCGCATTGCACAAGCTCTGCTTGAACAGTCTATCTGCTCCTGAACCTCCTTGAACATCGCATTTGTGTATACAGCCGCTGCATTACATTCAATGGGTAGATTTGTCTTCATCATGGGAGAACGTGTCTCGTCGGCATGTGTCGCCTGCTTGTAATTATATCTTTGTGAATCAAGACCACTGCAGAAGTTAGTATACAATACCACAAGATCGGAGTTCTTTTGGATAAAGCGTTTGAAATAACTATTCTCGCTTTCAGACATCGATGTGGTTCGGAAAAAGCCACTCATAGGTACATCTCTAAAAAATGCCGGGATCCACTTTGCACGATCTTCGTACATGTCGGAGAACCATCTGCTCGAGGCAAGGTCATATTCCTCAATCATGTTATTCCAATTTTCTTCAAACACTGTTGGATCGATGTTCTCATTCCAAACCAGTCCATCATACATACCCCTAAAATCCGCATCCTCTCTCAACTTTTGAGGTAACTTCTCGGCAACTTTCGTATTTATGTGCCACATGCAAAACCTGTGACGGGTTTCTTTCCAAGAAGAGGCGACGGCTTTCTTGAGTCCTGGATCTTGATCGGTAATGAATAAACGAGGTGCATGGCCCATTATATCAACAAACCTATCCAACACCCATGCATACGACTCCATGTTTTCGTGAGAGATTAATCCTGCACCGAAAGAGATGCACTTCCCGTGGTTGTCTCTACCGGTAAAAGGAGTGAAAATCATCTTGTATCTGCAGCAGAATTACAACAAACATGTCATATTAAGTTCAGAAATAGTTATTCAGCAATTCTTCCATTGAATGAAGACTACGAACGTGACTATTTAGCATCGTATGATAAACAATTGAAGTATTGATTAAGTAGCATCAAACGCATGTATACCTATTGGTGCAGTATGTAGCATCAAACGACACTGCGTCGCCAAAAAACTTGTAGTTCTTAACAGACATCTCATCCACCCAAATTAGTCGACACAATTTATTGTCTTCATCTACATGGTGAAAGAATTTAAATCCGTTTCCTAGCTCCTGTTTGTTGGAAAAAGACTCCAACAACATGTGGGCATCGGATCCCTTAGAATGCACCTTCAAGTCTCTCGCAAAGTTCTTAAAGTCGTTGCCAGTGCATCCGACATCGTCATAACTACCTAGAATCTCTTTGGCCAAACGAAAGGTACGCATTGGGCCAATGTTAGCCTTGATACCGGATATGATAAGCCTTTGTTGGAATTCGTCGACATTCCTGTTACTGTGCATCAAATTCCGTGTATCGACTGGAACCATGGAGTGCGTGTGGCCCTCGTTGAATTTAGTGATCTTGTACCGGCCTCCCGTTGAAAGTTTGAACACTGCCCTTGCCATGCAAGCGATTTTGCAAGATGTAGTTTTCCGCTTCTTTGCCTTAGACTCATTTGCTTGCATAATATATCCCTTCGCCTTTTGCCACACACCCTGCCTCCTACACACAATATATCGGGACGTAATTGTTCCATCGCTTGCTCTATGTATAGCGCTCAATCGAGTCTCGAAACCACACGCTGTAGCATATTTCCTGTAAAATTCTTCAGCTTGTGGTAAAGTATCAAATTTTTGCCCATGGTAAGGTTTGATTGAATCCGGACATTGAGGAAAGCACAGCTCCCTGCCTGTAGTGCTCAGATATGACGTCACTGTTTATATTTTAGATATTGAATCGGCAATCATTTTTTCAAGGTAATAATAACATGTTCATCGTACTGAGGCATGTGCGTATTTGTGTTTATTGATGTGCGTATTTGTGTTCATTGAACATAGTAGTGCATTTTCAGGTAACAAGTATATTGAGCATAGTGGTGCGTTTTCAGGTAACAAGTATATGAACAAGTATTACAATCTGTTTAATATATAAGATTATCAAGAAGGGCTTCCATGGCAACAAATATAATGAATGGATCATGAAGTTAAATGAACATACTAAACGAACATAATCTAATTCATCTTCAAAGCCTTAGTTATAATCTTTGGTGCTGTGATGTTCAACGAAATTATCTATTTCATCTTTAAAGCCTTAGTTATAATCTTTGGTGCTGTGATGTTCAACGAAATTATCTATACTTATATTGCACACGGATTCTTTGAGAGGAACTCATTCTGGCCTTAAAAGATCTTTTGCCAAACTATATTGTTACTAATTGCACCTGATCATCTATAGTGTTCAAAATCTTCTTGCTCTTAGAAAATAAGATGTTGTAAAAATGATTTACTATAGCAGAATCTAAATTAAGATGTTGTAAAAGTGATTTGCTATAGCAGAATCTATGAAGCCTCATAACCTTAGTTGAGAAAACAAAATGATGATTTGGGTGTTGAGTGGAGAATTAAAAACTTATACAAACCTGATAAAATTTAATAAAAAAATTCATACCTTGCACATCCATATATTTAAACTCCTTTCTCCAGTTGTGCTGATCAATGGCGACTTTTAGAAAAAAATGGGCTAAGCTAATGAATTACATAAGTAAGAATGATATGAGATATTGTGTTTCTAATATGTAACATACATGAGGTCCGAGTTTTCCATTTATAATATGCTTTGATTTAGACTATTAAATGTGCTTTCGGTTATAATATCTCCTAAAAGTACAAACATATCCTTGGATAGATATAACACCCTTCGTTTGTTGTATATCAACATTAGATATGGTAGTGAATCTCATCCATCCGATCTCACGAAATCAATGAATAAGATCATGTCTCTATTCTCTATTTAATTTTGTGTTTTCATAGAACTTCCCCCTATATATATATATATATATATATATATATATTTCAAAGGCAACGGAAGCTGTAAGTTATATAAACAACATTCAATAATAACTATATTTAAGCATCATATTTATATATATAAAAAGGTGGAGTACATACAAAATATAACCATCAAATTTAATAGTATAATTAACGTGTTCGAGCACAGCTCGTAACTACACATACGGTAAACAAAATATATATATTCGGTCACAGCCGTCATCAAAATGCATGATCATAAACCAATATATATAAAGTCTCGACCCACCAAAATTGGAAGAGGCTAAGTTGGTTAGTAGCAAGATATATTTACCAAAAACAGCAACATATAATACTTCATCATATAATAGAACGGGAGAATGTGGAGCTCCATGTCTGCCGTCTTGCCGTCAACTCCTTAACCTGAAAAGAATCATAAATAATAGGGTATGAGTGTGCAAGCACACTCAGTGGGGTAAACACTGCAAGCAGTTATAACCAATTGTGTAATGAATCATAACATGTTGAACTCTTATAATTTTTCACTTAGCTGACATCTTGTGAGACTAGTCTCGGTCCCTTGTGGACCTAACCCCTTGTGGGCCGTTCAGCTCTTTGATCCCTTGTGGATCCGACCCCTTGTGGGTCCCATTAGTTCATATGAATGACGCACAACACAACAATGATTATAACCATGTAACAACTACGCTTACAGATAAAAGTAAACCCCACCTTAAGTGATTGAATTCAAACCTCTTCAAGCTTGCTTCGGTTGTCCTCCTCGAGCCTTGGATGCGCCGCTCCTAGCACTTGAAACACTTTAAACTTAGTTTCATTACAAGCATTTATTCTTGAATAAGCTCCCATTTCTTTAAACAATATTTTTAATCTCTCTTGAATATATTCTTGAAAATTCTACAATACACTTGAAGCTGAAGACCATATTTGAAAATTTTATGAATCTACAAATTATAAATCCATAGTTTCAATTACTAGTATAAATTATACTAATCTAACTTCATTATAATCATATAATTTAATTATATAATATACTAAGTTTAGATCACCATAATCCTTATAATTTATTTCAATTCTTGGCTAATAATATTAAAAGCAAATGTCTTGATTATCTATTTATGTGTTCAAGGTGAAACAATCATCAAAATCTAATTCAAATTCCCAAAAATTAAAATAAGCATAACATATTAAAACTCATATTCAACACATATGGAGCTACATCTCGATGTCTATTCCGGCCAATTCGACCTTAGATTTCAAGAAGAAAACCTATGGTTAGAACGTCTACGACATGAGCTACAAAACCCCTAAACTTATTCTCCCTCACGGCATCGATTTGACGCCGGAAGGTTGACTCAAACTCGCGCGGAAACCTTCGCGCACAGACCCGACACCGTGACTTGATTGGCTCATAACTCCGTCGTCCGGTGTCGGATTGACAATCCGAAGGTACCGTTGGAAAGCCAACGACGATAGCTTTCTAATGGTACCTATATTGATGGGGTTTGATGAAATAAAACCGATGAAAAACGGTCAGCAAGGTACGATCCTGCTGCTGTCAAAAACAGGGGAAATAAAAAAACACAGCAAAAGACATGCCGGCAGCCACCACGCCGCCGGAACTACTGTTCCGGTAATCCCTCCTCCTCACTCACACACAACAGACTCCATCCCACCAATATCTACTCAAGACCTTTAGCCATCGATTAAGAAGAACAAGAATGGAAGAGAAGTGCAAAACCCTTTCAAATTCAACAAGCAAAATCGAAGAAACAAGAATTAGGAGAAATTACCTTAGTATGCTGCTGGGATTTGAAGACGAAGAGAGGGATGAAAGAAAAGTGGTGAACACAGAGAAGATGGAGGTGAGCGAGCGAGAGAAGAGAGAGATAGTTTTCTGCAATCTTTTCTTTTTTTAGTAAGAATGTTTAATTCCCTTTTGTATTTATATGTAACTATTACAATTAAAATAATCTAGATATTTAAATTATTTATTATTGTTTAAGAAAAATCTTAGATATTAATTATTAAATCAATTCTAGAATATTCCATTTACTTATATTTTTTTATAAACAATTTACATATTAATATCTAACATATTCTAGAGTTTTCATGTTTTTTTTTTTTTTATTTTACTAATCTTACTCTTTAAGATTTATTTATAAGTAAATTTTAATTTTGCTAGGGCGGATCCTCGCTCTAAGTCGGACAACCTGTACAACATTTTAAAATCAAATCCGTTAGTTTTAATAACGTCATAAAATATTTAATTTAAACATAAACATCTCTAATATATTGTAATTAAATTATAAATAAATTAAAAAGGTTCGGGGTATTACAGGTGAATACCTGGGTTTGGGGGCAACATACCTTTTGGAATATGTTTCTAAACAACGATATCTTGAACAATTGTGGTGTGAAGGAAGATTATTGATCTTATTATCAAGAGTGATCGTAGAATTGATCATACTCGTGATTTATTTATCGGGCCTCTTATGGTTTATTTATCGGGTCTTCAACAATCGTGCTTGACTTTTAAAGTACGCGCATGACACTGGAGGGGGGGTGTATACCCCCGTCGTCACCTCTCATATCCTATTTTTTAGGAATAAAAAATTCAAAATCTAAGGAAATATGGTTAAACTTTTTAGATGTCGCCTAAGTTCGAGCTCCCAGAGCTGGCTTAGCGCGGGCAGCTGCCTACACCGGATTCCAATGCTGGTAGTAGCGCGAGCTCCCAGAGCTGCCTTAGCGCGGCATCAGAAGGGTTAAATTTTTAGATGTCGCCTAAGTCCGAGCTCCCAGAGCTGGCTTAGCGCGGGCAGTTGCCTACACTGGATTCCAATGCTGGTAGTAGCGCGAGCACTTAGGATTTAGAAGTCGCCTCAGCGCGAGCTCCCAGAGCTGCCTTAGTGCGGGCATTAAGAGCATTAAGTTTGAGAAGCTGCCTAAGTCCGGATCCCAATGCTGGCTTAGCGCGGGCATTAAGTTTTAAAAGTTGCCTCAGCCGCGAGCTATTAGAGGAAAAACTCAAAAACAAAGGGAGTCGTTGGCCGTAGGCACGAAGATAACAATCAAATATCAACTCAATAAGGGCGTTTAAAAGGGAGTTTCTTTCTTCTTCTTATTATTGTTGTTATTCTAAGTATATTGGCAGGGCTAAAATTTTTTGTCTTTAATTGTTTTGCAAACTTATAATACTTAATCTTGGATAAGTTACAAGGCTGCAGGGCTCAAAATATGTCACCCCTGTGAAGGGAAACAAATTTGAAAATGCATAACGGCTATTTATAGGAGACAATGCTACAAACGCCTAGTCATATGACAGCTATGCATGCCATTGTACCGTTCTACCTTCATGGACTGATTGCTAATCATTATACAAAGAGATTTTTGGGAAAAGGCTTCCAAAATGTAACATCAGACATGGTCGGCAAAGACTTAAATCAAAGACGAACATCGCCATGAATAAAAGCTAAGTTAGCTATCCCTTTTTTTACTTTGTCGAATTTCCTGCATTAGATTGATTCATCTATCTATTTGTTGGCATGGTATTTTCTGGTCTTGATTTTCTATTGCTTGTGAATTTGGAGATGTTTGATTATATTATCACTTAAAAGTCTACTCATTTGAGATTTGATTTTGTGGAGTTAACTTGGGTCCATATGCATATGTGAGCCGATGATGTGATATCTTTGGTTTAGTTGAGCTTTGGCACTTTCAACTCTGTTAGCCTATCCAGTCAGCTTCATTTACGCTGTTGTTATCTCTCTTTGATTTTGGCTAAAGGGTTTAGATGAACCTATCATTTTGGGGATAGATTATGCTAGTTGTTATTAAATTGGCTGGAATATATATATTGTCCTCTAATCACTTTGAAAATTTCACGTACTTAATGATAAATGTTTGCTTAAAAGAAGAGTGGTAAGTTGAGATGATTGGGGAATAATTATATGAGTTAATGAAGTTCACTCAATGCTTTGATCATTTGAGACTAATTTTGCTGGAATTGGTTCATGTCAAGATGACTATTTTGCTTCAATTTGAGACTAATTCTATTGATTTTGGGATCAACTATGGTCAGTTTTTTGACTAATCGTGTCTTACTTTGCTTTGCAAGGGTTATCTAGGTTGGTATTTCAACACTAGCTCGTTAACAAAAATTGCGTGGTCGCCCAGCTTTGCGGGAATGAAGGCATGAAGCTGGTCATGTATCTAGGCTCGCTAGTCCTTAACTATTTCTGGGTTTCTTTGAGAGGATGAGACGCAACAATCTCGCTTTTATTCACAGGAATTTCCAATACAAGAGGGCACTTAACAGCCAGGCCTGGGGCTGTTTGGTATAATAGGGACTACCAGCCTTACATTTATGCGCAGGATGAAGGTGTTGGAATATTTTTGGTGCTGACGATTAGCAAGGCTGTAATACTTGAACTCTATTTGGGAGAGTAGCACAGCGCTGACTCTACACAACACTTCACCAGTTAAACACGATGAAAACTCGGTTCAATCGGACTGGGGGGGAGTAGCTGATGAGGAGTAAAATATGCATCAGCGCTGTGCACTACATACCGGGAATATTTCTATTTATGATCATTATTATAACTATTGTTATTATGGGTATTTCTGATATTTGGTACGGGATCGACTCGACTCTCGGCTTGGCAAAGTTCAGCTCCGACTTCCAGCTCTGACCTATGCCAGCCCTGATGGCGCGACTCCAGGCTATAGTATAAGAGGGTTTGGGCTAATGGGCTTAGAAGGGCCCAAAGGCCTTAGGTTTATTCTTATTCTATAAATAGGGCATTTGTACATGGAATAAGGGGATACTTACTCTCGACTTGTATTTAGGAACTCTTCTCCATCAATGAAATCTCTACTATTTTACTGTTTTATCTATGATTATCTAGCTTTCATCGTGAGAATCCAGCCCTGATGGTGCGACTCCAGGCTATAGTATAAGAGGGTTTGGGCTAATGGGCTTTAGGGGCTTAGAAAGGCCCAAAGGCCTTAGGTTTATTCTTATTCTATAAATAGGGCATTTGTACATGGAATAAGGGGATACTTACTCTCGACTTGTATTTAGGAACTCTTCTCCATCAATGAAATCTCTACTATTTTGCTGTTTTATCTACGATTATCTAGCTTTCATCGTGAGAATTATTTTGGAACTCACCAACCTCCATAATTAACTGTAAAGTATCTCTCATATTCATTCATCTACACAAAAAATGATAAATAAATAAATATATAATGTAAAGCGAATGAAATATAAAAATACAACATATAACATGTTAAAATGCTCGAAAAACATTTGTCTGCCCGACAACGTGTCCGAGAAAATGTGTCCGATCGTGTATTACATAATCTGTAATGACACACGGCCGGACACAATTCAGGGACACTTGTCCAGGCGGACAGATGATTTTCGAGCATTTTAACATGAATTATGAAGAAATATATGTATATTACTAAAATGTAAGTAATAATTACTAATTAGTACTTTAAAACATGCTAGAATGTGCTCTAATTCACATATATTCCTTTAAACATAGCATTAAATCATAAAGTAAATGGTGCACAAAAATTAAAAAAATGTAGATAAAGTAAAGAGAGATAAAATATATGAGAAGAGATATAGAGAGAGTAGTGAAAGAGTAAGAGATAAATAAAGTAAATGAGAAGACAGATAGAGAGAGTAGTGAAAAGTAAGAGATAAGTAAAATAAATGAGAAGAGAGATAGAGAGAATAGAAAAAGTAAATTATTTTCTTTTTTGAGTTGAAACATTATAAATGAAACGTCCAAAAAAAAATTTGGGACGGAGGGAATATTTTTTTATTTATTATTTTTTATCACTTAAGTGACATTCAAATAATAGGGACTTTACGTGTCAACAATGAGGTATTGGTTTAATTCTCTTTCTCTCTTCAACCTTTTTATTGGATCTCTTTTATGAGTTGGTCAACTTGAGTAAGAATAAAAGTTCAAAAATAATGTTCAATTTCATTTGACATGTTATTTTGGAAGGCTTGGAAAGGAAGGAATAATTAAATCTTTAATAACGGGTACGTATTTAAATATTGGTAGAATTGTCGATGATATTATTAGAGTAAATATATAAAAGTGGCCATTTTGATATTGTAAAATTAAATTTTAGCCTATGAAATTAAAAAATTAAAAAATGGCCAGTTTTTTAGTGTAAAGACAAAATTACCCCCAACTTAAAAATTGTAAAAAATGGCCAGTCACTTCTACCCCTCTCTCCTCTCTCTCTCTCTCTATCGGATTCAATTCACCACCACAATTCACGTTACTCTCTCTCTCTCCCTCTCTCTTCACCTTCACTGGTGGCGCCGCTGCCACCTCTCCCTTCCTCCGCCACCTACCTGCTCCACGCGGCGTACTTCTTCCCCCAATTTCTCCGGCGTAACATCGACGCCGCGGCAGCCACCACCACCGCGACGCACATAGGCAGCGCCGCACAGTTTTGCAGGAGACAAGTCGATCTCCTCAAGTTTCAGGCAGATCCGCCGGCCATCCAGATTCAGGCAAATCCCCTCAAGTCCGGCGAAGAGAAGTCAGATCCGCCGGCCATCCAGATTCAGACAGATCTCTCTCTCTCGACAGATCTCTCTCTGCGTTTCTTTCTAATTTTTTAACGTTGGATTCAACGAGTGGAAGGTTTGACTAAATTAGCATGTTAAAGTTTTGAGTCAAGGAGTCGACGAAACAGAGATTGTTGTACATGTTTGAGCTACCTTCTTCTTCTTTTCTTTTTTTTTCTTCCGTCTGTGTTCTCTAGATTCTGGAAACATTGAAATATTTCAGAGTTTGTGAACTGTATTTCAATTTTATTTGAATAATTAATGATTTGATTTGTACTAACTTGATTATTAATTATTCTTCGACTTATTAGAATTCATTGTAATGTTTAGTCAATTCATAACGTGATATATATTTTACATCTTACAAAAAGAACTATCCAGAATTAATAAAATGTGGTTTGAATTGAATTGGGGATTTTCGATTTAAATTCTCAAATTTGATCGATTCAAGCTCCAAGTTGATATGAAGAATGAAGAAAATAAAATAAATCTGGTTGTTGATTTTACCATATCTATTAATTAATTTTGTTCATGAATTCACATTCATTCATATCTTTAAATTCACAACCAGCTCGATAATTCACGACTTAATATTCTTGAATTCACAACCAGATCTATTAATTCACAACTAAAACTCGAATTCACAATCAAAATAAATTCTAGTTTTAGTTGTGAATTCAAACTTTAAAAACTCAAATTCACAACTACTTGAATTCACAACCAAAATAAATTCTAGTTGTGAATTAAATTATGATTGTGAATTTTATTGGTTGTGAATTCCCAATCAAAAAATTCTTGTTATGGTTGTGAATTCGACTGGTTGTAAATTAAATTTTGGCTGTGAATTCGACTAGTTGTGAATCCACAAACAAAAAATTATGGTTGTGAATTCGACTGGTTGTGAATTCTCAATTCACAACCAGTGTGAATTCACAACCAAAAATTTTTGGTTGTGAATTCACACTGGTTGTGAATTGAGAATTCACAACCAGTCGAATTCACAACCATAAATTTTGGTTGTGAATTCACACTGGTTGTGAATTACGGGATTTTTTAAAGGGGTGATGTAAAGTGGACATTTTTTTAATTTTTAATGTGGAAGGGTATTTTGGTAACAGTGGCTATTTTTTAATATTTTTATCTTAGTGGACAATTTTTAATTTTACAATATGAAAGTGGCCATTTTAAAAATCCACTCTATATTATTATTTGTACTTAAAGGTGGTTCGCCTCATTTCCTTGTAATTTTTATGTATAATTTCATTTTTGATTTTCGGATCCCATTAGTTACTTTTCCTCTTAACATCTCTTAGTTGTTCATTGATATTAATTGTTTTTGTGCTTCCTTCCGTGTATGTTTAAATTTGAGTTACTCATGTTGAATGAATTATTGACATTAAAAAAAAAAAAAAACTCATCTTTACCCTTAACTTTCATATTATAATATTAACCATGATAACAATATTTTTCTATCGGTGCCACTAGCTAGTAATTGAATCGAAAAAGAAACAAAGAGAAATTATGTACAACATCGGCATTAGTTGATACAACTTACAGGAAGCATAAAGTTGAATTATTGGTGTAGAATACATAAATTAAACATACAAGATTTGGATGAAGTGAAAGTAGCATTACATATAGATTGATAAGCTTTAAGAAACACATTGAGTACATGAAATTATCTGGTCATTCCTCCTTGAACGGTTGGAGCCATGGCTATCCCGCGATTCTGTCTCTCGACATTTCCATGCCATCCTGCAACAACCACATGGTGTTATTTTTCTGCATTGGGAAATTGCAAGTAAAAGGAAGAGAGGGATACCGATGGACATGTCGAATCCACGATTCTTGAGCTCGCGATACTCTTGACAGAGAGCACAAGATTCACAGCAGCAGTGAAGCAAGCAGTCGCCGCAGGGAGATTCGTGGAGAGAGTATTGCTGCCTCATTTTGGAGCGGTAGAAACACGAATAGAAGCAAGGGCATCCCGTCACGCATGCTATCAATGTGTACAGTGCTCCATTCTGCGCACAAGCTGCATCATCATCATCCCAACTTTATTAATTTATCTTTAATTTTAATCAACCGGTCCCCTACAGCAATATATGATAGTGGGATTTTAGGAAGACTTGGGTGGCAGGCAGTCAAGGCAACGCATGGTGTAGATTTTTACAGATAAGCTCCTAAAAGTCTATGATATTTTTGATAAACAATTTATTAACGGAAAAAGAAAATCATAATATAAATTATACTTACAGCTGGATCCTTTGTCGACAATCTCAGAGATCTGGCCAAACGTAATGCATGGGCACCAGCACGTCAAGCAACCTAATTAACACAGTAAGGATTGATTTAGCAGTAATCATCTCTCGATTAGAATTAGGAGGAGTGATGGAAGAATGAAAACTGACAGTTGCGGAAATCGGAAAAGCAATCGCAGAGGCCGGTGGACCAGGGGACCTGAGGCTTGGGGGGAAGAGGAGGTCGCGCCTGGGGCTTGTCGGGCGAGTAAGAGCTGACGGGGATCCCGGTGGGAGTGGCGGAGTCAGGCGGCGGAGAGGCGGTGACGTCGGAGAATTTCTGATAGTCGGTTGAGGTGGAGGAGTACATGTTGTATTGAGAGAGTGGGGATGAGATGGGATGGTTGGAACATAAATAAGCGGTGGGAGAGTTGAGTTGAACGAGTCAGCCACCAGCGTTGATCATTCTTTGCTCTGCAACGCGTCCAAAATGTGTGATGGGACCCGCTTACTTGTTCTTATTCACTTACGGTTTTTTTTTTAATTATTTTCTTTTTAAACAAAACACCCAAGGGTGAGGGGTTAGGCAGACCCCCAATCTGTAGATAACAATTAACCATCAACCAATATCTCATACATAGCGTTGCCCATAAGTGACAACGCCCGATAGAGTCCAAAAGAAGAAACAAGAACCGGACAAAACAGGACCATACAAAAATATGGTCCAAAAGTGACTACATTCCGAAGACAAACGATACAAAATCAAACGGAAGCAAAACATAACAAAACTAGCTATCAACATGATTCTCATTCGCAAGAATGTTCCCCTCCAGTCGACTTCATGCCTCCTGCATCCCTCGTCAGGAGGTCTTTCCGATACACTATTGTGTGTTGGATCCCGCCTGAATCTCCTAAGGTGAAGTTGAACACTGATGGCTCTTATGACTCACAAGCGCATCGTGGCGCGGATGGAGGAGTGGTACGTGATCATACTGGCGCTCTTCTACTTGCATTACTCCTCTGTTTCTAAGGCTGAGCTTGCTGCGTTGCTTGAGGGTCTTAAGTTAGCTGTTACGTTGTCTACTCATATCTGAGTTGAGCTGGATGTTGCGACGCTCGCTTTGTTCACGTCTGTTGGGCATCACGGTCATGCTAGTATTCGACATTCTGTTGCGTGGATTCGACAGCTTATTCGACACTGGCAGGTTCGATTCACTCACATCCATTGCGAGGGAAATCGTCCTGCGGATTTTATGGTTAGGCAAGGGCATCAGGCCCAAGCACTGACTATATTTGATTCAGAGTCTGCTCCTCGTTATTTTCTTGCTCGTGGGAATTTACACTTTCTCATTTTCTTTTCGCAAATGAAGAGATAATTTACATCAGTGCATTAATTATTGATATATTTTCATATGACATATACTCCATCCGTCCATAAAAAATAATCTATTTTTACAATTTTGAGAGGTTCACAAAAATTAGTCTCTTTCTATTTTTGGAAAATGTCTATCACATGATGGGTCATTTTCTCCACTCACAATACAATTAATTATTACCATTTAAGTGAGACCATTTTTTCACTCACAATACAATAATTATTTTTATTAAAATCGGTGCCGTCCACCTTTGGGACTATTTTTGATGGACGGGGGGAGTATTATTGGTAAAAGTTTGATAATTCTGATGTTGAAATTTAGGTGGAGTCCACTTTTATTTTATTTTATTAGAGGAATAAAATTTCGATGAAAATGATTAAAGGGTAAAAAAAATGGTGAATCCTACTTTTTTAAGAAAATAGACACTTATTATGTGACAATTCAAAAATAAAATGTAGACACTTGTTATGAGACGAAGAGTGTAAGTTTTAAGATATACTTTCTCTGTCCAACTATTATTATCCCATAATTTTTTGACATATAAATTAATAAAAATGTGTAAATTGGTTAAAAGTTGTAGGACATACACCTTTTGAAGAGTTAATTATTGTTTTTCATGAAAATGAGACAACCCACAAAATGGTAAGTGGGACAGTAATAGTGGAAGAGATGGAACATGCGACAAGCTTTATGGTAAATATTAGAATTGAGGTTGGTTAATTTAATTTATTTTATTATTAAATTTTGATTATTTTAGTGATAGGTAATAGGTTTCTAAAATTTAAAAATAAAATATTATATCAAACTTCGGTTAAACCAAAAATCAAATCGAAAAAACGAAGTTTAAGTATGGTTCGGATCGAATTAGTTGGAAGGAAAATTTTGTTTTGGATCAGTTGATATTTTTTAGAAGTTTAGATGATTTGATTTTGGGAGATTGGATCGATTTCCGATCGAATTGACTGATTGCACACCCCTAGATTCGGGGGTTGTAGCCCTTGAGCTAAATGTTTTTGGGCGGTCTGTATAGTTCATTTTTGTGTTTAAGTAAAATTTTTATGGTCTTCAGAATTAGAATTTAGTCACTTACTATAAAAAGTAATTGTTCTAATTCTATTGATTCAACAAGTAAATTGAAAACACAGAAAAAGCTATACCTATGCATTTTGTAAAGAAATTGTTTCATTTTCTAGAAAAAAAAAACTAAATTTTATTATTAATATAGTTCATAATCTTACTTTAATTATATGATTGACTCAAACTTAGCGTTGGAACTTAACGAATAAATGAAAAGGAAACAAAAATAACACAAATTTAATAAATTAATATAACAAATCATCATAAAATATTAAGCAATTAACTTGAATGTTATACTCCCTCCGTCCCAATAATGTTGTCCCCCTTTCTTTTGGGCACGGAGATTAAGAAGTGTGAAATTAGTGTTGTCAACTAGAAGGTCCCACATGTTTAAGAAGAAATTAAATATATCCTTGTTTCTTCCTCATCTCCCCGGCGACGGCAACAGTAGGCGGAGCCACACCTGCGCCGCCTCCTTCCCCGGTGTCGACATGGCCCCCAGCCTCATCGCCGCCTCTCTCCATCCAGAACAGTGAACCAAGAACACAAGAACACAAAACCATGAACAAATTTTCGTCTTTGCTAACCAAGAACACAAAACCAAGAACAAATTTTTATCATCTTCATTAACCAAGAACAAAATCTGGAAAAGCCAATAACAGAAAAATCAAATTTCTTCAACAAATATCTAGAACATAAAAGCTAAATTTCTTCCAACAAATTTTCCATCGTCTTCACTAACCGGGAGAAGGCACCGCAGCGGCAGCCCTATGGCTGTACAATCGCCGGAATCGAAGGGGTGGCATTTGGATTTGGGGATTTAGGGCTCGGAGGCGGAGAGAGAGGTGAAGACGGCAGCCCGTCGCTGCTGCTTCGTCAAAGGGAAGCTGATGGCGGCTGGTTCAGAGGAGTGAAATGGGAGGAGGGAGGGAGGTGGTGTCAGGGGGCAGAGGTGAGTGGCGCTGGCGAGAGGGCAGAGGTGAGAGAGCGGGGGAGATGGGAGGGCGACGCGAGTATGGAGGGTGGAGAAGAGAGAGAGGCAAGAGAAGGGGGAGTTTAGGGCTTAGATCTGTGCTCGACGGATTTACAGAGGGGGAAGGGGGGAGACGGCGGCGGCGGAATAGAGGGGGAGCGAATTTACAGAGGGGGAAGAGGGATGCAGCGCCGGTGAAACAGAGGGGAAGGGAGCGGCGGTGACTGTTGAGTTACAGAGGGGGAAGAGGTCAATGGATTTACAGATGGGGAAGCTGGGAGGCGGCGCCGGCGGAACAGAGGGGAAGGGAGCGGCAGCACCGGTAGATTTACAGAGGGAAAATGGTAGAGCGGATTTAGAGAGGGAGAAGGGGGAGGTGGTAGAGAGAGAGCCGTAGATGGGTAGACGTGATTTTAGAGGGGGAGTTTAATTAAAATCATGTTTAAGCAAAAGTTAATTAGCCCTTAAAATTTACCTAAAAAGGGAATGTGACAAGATTATTGGGACAAACCAAAAAGGAAAGTGAGACAAGATTATTGGGACGAAGGGAGTAACTATTAAATTAATGCATTATATTATCTCTCATATAACATATATATATTAGAATAAAGCCGACACTGCTCATGCATATATACTGTTGCTTCAGATTGTGAGTCTTGGGTGATTACTCATATTTTTCGCGAAGGGAATCAGTGGCGGATTATCTTGCTTCAGATTTGACCATGGAGGGTTATTGGACCTCGCCTATTGATGAGATCGTTACACTCGTGCATGAAGATCTCTTTACTTCTTTCTTTACTCGCGTGGTGGCTTAGGTTGCTCGGTGTGTCGTCGTTTTTGGTGTTTGGTGTATGGGGTGTCATGTTGTGGTTTTTTAAGGGCGTTGGTGCGCTAGCCCCTAGTTGCATGCAGTGGGATTAGATCTTATTGGTGTTCTTGCTTTTCGCGTGTCTTGTTTTACCAAGTCCTTGATCTTCTTACCTTTGCTCGTTTGGTGCATCTGTGGGGGTCGGCTTCGGCTGCACCTTGTTTTTCCTTTGCTCTTCTTGATTTCTGTTGTTTGTTTTTATTTGGCATGCGAGAGCCGGGGCTATTTAGGGGTTATGGTCAGGCCGGAGCCTTTGAAATAGCTCCAACTCAGCTCTCCCGCCATTCTCTTTGTTGGACTGCTCTTTTTCCTTTCTAAGATTTTTTTCCTTTTGGGTTTTCCTTAGATGAGGTTTTAATGAGGCTCGTTCCCTAGTCTGCTCTTTTGTGCTTTCATGGATTGTTGTTTCGCTTTTTATTTTCTTTTTAATAAAATTTCAATTCAGCAGAAATGTTTCTCCTTTTGAAAAGACTAAGGAAAAAAATGTTTAAGACATTATTCATTTATTTAGATGTCAAATCACGACGAGTAATACTCCATTCGTTCCATTTTAACAGGCTCACGGAGATTAAGAAATTTATTTTTTTAAGAGGAAAGTAGTATGATTCATACCAATTAAATATTTTTTTATTTATTTAAAATAAAAAACGAGCCTATTTTAATGGGACATCTCAAAAAGAAAAACGAACCTATTAAAGTGAGATGAATGAACTAGTATATAACATTAAGTCTTCAAAACAATGACCCCTTAATTATCGTAAGAGTTGGTAAGAACACTTTTTAAAATATGGATATAAGAATAATTTTTAGTCCTTAGATCATCAAGATCTACGATTGATTCGTAATTCTGTTGGATGAACTCATGGTCCTGAGTTCGAATTACAAAGGTAGCAAAAAATTATTTATCTCACAATTCATACCTACATAAAATTTATACATTGAAAATTATTCTTATTTCTTATTTTAAGAGGTGTTCTCATGGTAGCCCTTCCCTATATATATATATATAGGGTGTGGTTCTAGAGAGAACTACATTATTTGTGAGAACGGGAGAACCATCAAATCTAATGCATTCATTGTAAAAATTAATGCATTCGCTGTTAAAATTAATGCACTAAAAAAATTATAAAAAAATGCTCCCTTCAGGATTCGAACCCAGGTTCTATATTCATCCAACAAGATGATGCATCCACCGTAGATCTTGATGATCGAATGGCTGAAAATGGTTCTCCGTTCTTTTTTTATTTATGGTTCTTTCTTGAACCTCTCCCTATATATATATATATATATATATATATATATATATTCTAGATAGAACTACATTATTTGTGAGAACGAGAGAACCATCAAATCTAATGCATTTACTGTAAAAATTAATGCATTCGCTGTTAAAATTAATGCACTATTTTTTTTTTTTAAATGCTCCCTTCAGGATTCGAACCCATGTTCTATATTCATCCAACAAGATGATGCATCCACCGTAGATCTTGATGATCGAATGGCTGAAAATGGTTCTCCGTTCTTTTTTTATTTATGGTTCTTTCTTGAACCTCTTCCTATATATATATATATATATATATATATATATATATATATATATATAGCGGGTGGTTTCCACAAACCCCTCTTAGTATATAACTTAAGACCTTATATTAACCCTAGAACTTGTAGGATCTAACGACTAGGATCAAGTATTAAATATTTCCACTTATTCATTTTATTTTAGCAATCAATTCACGCATTAATTCGTCCTAAGGGTAGATTTGGCATCACCTTTTAACTTTCCAAATGGCCAACTAAACATTTCCGAAAACCATGCCTCATTTAATTGGCATTAAGATGTGATATGATTGAGATTAACCATATTCATAACAATTGTATATTTGCATGAATTATGTGTTATTTATGTATGAATTATTTGGAACAATCATGTATCTTTCATCTCTCCAACAATATTGTCCCCATCTTTACGCCAATTAAAATAGGAAACAAAAATCTGTCAAAACAAAATCTCAACCTAATTATTTTTTGTATTTGTACGAATTATTTTTTATTTACGTATGAATTTTTTTAATTTATGTATGAATTATTTATTTTAGCCTCACCCTATATGTGTTGCATGAATTATTTGTGGTTTTTGTATGAATTATTTTTTAGTTACGTACGAAATATTTTTTATTTACGCATGAATTATTTTGGTTATCGTACGAATTATTTTAGCCTCAACTTTGATGGTATGAATTGTTTTTGATTTTTTTTGTACGAATTATTGTTTAACAAAGCTTTTTAATTTTGGAATGCCACTAGCAAATTTGATCGTGATACCTTAATTAAAGGATGAGATAGTTATTATAATAATGTAATTACTTAACTACCCTATTACCTAGCCTAACTTATTTAGCTATTGAATTGGACGTGAAGATCTGACCGAAATCTGACCGTGGGATTAATCAAATCCAATGGTCCACGTTGGGTCTTATTTTATAGCTTAATGTTGGGTTTTATTATAGCCTAATATATATATATATATATAACATTTAGGCCTTCTTCATTGAACTTTAGCCTATATATATATATATATATATATATATATATATATATATATATATGGGAGGGTTAGATTATAAACACTTCTTAACATATGAACTGCGAACTAGTTAAAATGTATGACTTATATGTAGAACACGTCTGAATTCTCTATGTAGATGTCTGAATTGTGAAAAATAAAATATTCGCTATATATGAGATTCGAACTCACGACCATGAATTCATGCAACAAGGTGGTGAATCAATAGTTCGTTGAAACTAACTCTGCAAGGTCTTAGAAATTTCGTCCAATGGACTTTATAATTTTCTAAAATATCGTTGAATGCATAAAAGTACGTTGTTGATCACAATATAGTTACCAAAATGCCCTTATGAGAGTTTAAACAAACTAAAAGAAGTCCTTGAATTGCACGACCAAAATCATGCCCCAACGAATACTCCATATGATTGAATCAAGGATATTCTCAACGGATATATATGAGACTATTTCTTGATAACTAAAGGAGACAACACTTTGTGTGTGGAATAAAGTGGAAGGAAGTTATCTACAAGTCAAATGAAAAATTTGCATATAATTTCGAAGTCCCCTCTATTACTATTATTTTATCTAAGATCTCGCTGAATATATGAAACCAATTCCAATTTTATTTGGCTCTATATACTTCCTCCGTCCATAAAAAATAGTCTTAAAAGTGGACGGTACGAGTTTTAATAAAAATAATAATTATATTATAAGCAAAGAAAGAGTCTCACTTAAATAGTACTCCCTTTGTCCACGAAAAAGTGCCCTACTTACCCCTTTTTTTGTCCACGAAAAAGTGCCCTGTTTACCTTTTTGTACATTTATGCTCTTTACTTTTCAATTTATTTACAACTTATGTTATTAATAAATCCACATTTTTATTTAATCTATGCAATTAACCCACACAATTAACTCACTAATTAAAACTACGAAACCAACTCCCCCACACCTAATCAATCCCATTTCCCCCAAAATTAAATTACGCTTTCTCTGAACTCAAACAAGTAGAAGAAATACACACAAATCCTCCAAATTTTATCTCCAATTGTATCTACATCCCGATTTAATGGCTTTTGGGCTATGTGTGTTTGTTGATTAGCTTAATGGAATAATAAATATGTTCTGAAAATTAACTTCAATTCACGTGTGAATTCCGCACTACAAGAAATTGAGTTTTTACCCACACATAATTACCCACACATAATAATGTGTGGTAGATCAACCAAACATAATTTCAAAATGTGTAGGTAATTCACACAAAAAAAATTCATTAGTTATTGACATTTAAAATGTGTGGCAAAAATATTTTCGTGACATTTATTATTTTACGGTTATTTTTAAGTTTTATTTATGTATAATAAAATTTATTTTTAAATTTGTTGCGCCAACGTGACAAATTAATAAAAGTTATTAACCACGCATAATTCTAAATTATCCATGTGTGGGTAATAATTTTGTAACGTTATTTATTCTTGACATGTAAGAAACGTGGGAAAATATTTTTAGCTACATTTATATTTTGGTTTTAATTAATTATTTATGCAAATCTTAATTGATGTTTTACCCACACATATTTTGAAAAATGTGTAGGTGAAACAATTTGAAACTTTCAATTAGTTATGACATTTAAAATGTGTAGCAGAAAATTTATTTGTAATATTTATTATATGGCGGTAATTATTTTTTAAGTTTTATTTTATTTAATGAAGTTTATTTTTATATTTGGTGTGCACCTCTATTAATTTTTTTTAAACCACACATAATATATGTGTGGATAATAATTTTTATATTTATATTTTGACAAATTAAAGTAAATCTAATTTTATTTTTATATATTAGTGCCAACTAATCAATTGATTTCTCTACAATTATACAATAAAATAAAAATTAAATAGTCTTTAACATTAAAATAGGCATAAAAAAAACAAGAATGAATATGTTAAAAAAAACACAAGAATTAAAATAGGCATAAAAATTAAATACTAGTCTTTAACATTAAAATCGAACTCAATAAAGAGTAGGATTATTTAAACTCTCAACAACTAAAAGATAAGAAAATATTAACAAACTAATCAATGTCATTAGGCCTACCCCTATTGTAAATTTTTACCCCACTCAAAACAACTTTATCAGCTTTCTTAGTACCCGTGCCGGCATCCAAATGGGGCACTTTTTCGTGGACGGAGGGAGTAGTGTTTATAATGATAATTAATTATATTGTAAGTGAAGAATGAGACCCACCATGTGATAGACAATTTTTATAAATAAAAAGACACTAATTTTTGTGGACATCCCAAAATAGCAAAAATTGACTATTTTTTATGGACGAAGGGAGTATTAAACTCCCATCGTTCCCAAATATTTACCCATTTTACCATTTTAGTATGTTTCCTAAATTTTTAATCCTTTCTATTTTTAGTAATAGGGGTAAGTACCAAATTCCTCCTATCGAAGGCGTCCCTATCGCGTACGGGACCCTATAGTCAAGGTAAGCGCTGTTTACTACCTCAATGTGGCAAAATCGAACAAATTTCTCATCCGTCACTTAACGAACGTTAACACCGTTAGAATATATATATATATATTAAGGTGGGCCCCTATCGTTGTGTTTTCCGGCAACGATTCACATTCTACGGCGGAGAAGCTCCGCTTCTTCCACCGGATTCACGGCCGCACACACATGACTCTCAGGCGGCGCTTCCTTCTTCTTCTTCACCGGCGACAACGAAATTTTCTATAACACCATCGAGTACAAAAAAGTCAAAGGGTGTTATAGTCTTTTAAACTTAAAATGACTATATAACTTATCTATTATAAACTAGGGCTATAAACTTATGTTTTTATGAAAGATGGCTATAATAAGATTTTCCTCAACGCCGCCGCGTGCCCGGCTCCCCCGACGAATGGAGAGCCACTATCGTATCTCCCTTTTCCCTCTTTGAAAACCCTAGCCCCAAACCATGACAGCTCTTCCACCCTTCTCTCGATTCCGGCAACTGCTGTGGCCGGTGAGGCCAACCACCGCACCCAGAACCGTCTCTCACTCTATGGCTCAGCGGCAGACATCGCCGCCCGGTTTACAGATGACGGCGCCGCCTCACTACTGCGTTCATGCCACCGCCGTCGACGCCACAACAGTCGGACAGACTGGATGGCCATCGCCAACCATTTCTCTCCCTCCGCCGGACGGACAGCAGTGTCGTGCCACTGCCGTCGACGCCTCAACAGTCAGCAACGATGTTGACGGATTTCAGCGTCGGCAACGGCGAATAAAAAAAATCTAACGGTGTTAAGCACCGTTAAAACGTAGGGGAAGAGGGGAAAATTGGTTCGATTTTGCACGTTGAGGTAGTAAACTGTGCTCACCTTGACTATAGGGTCCTGTACGCAATAGGGACGCCATCGATAGGGGAAATTTGGTACTTAACCCTTTGTAAAATTTCTCCACATAACCTTATAATAAAAGTAGGATCCTGGCTTCTGGGTTCATGTTCTCCGAGACCTGAGGTCCTGAGTTCGAGTCGTCCATTGCGTGCTCTTTAAATTTCTTTATTTACTTATGTAATTTATAAAAAAAAAGGGATCTTTGTTTGACTTACAATATATTCAGCCACATCATTAAAATTTGTATCATTTTTAAAATGATAAAGATTGGGAGGCAGAGCCAGTAGACATTTTTTTAACGATAATATTTTAAAAAGTTAATTAATGTACGACAATCAGATAATACTCGATGAAATCATACTCGAAACAGAGAAATATAATTGCGTGTACGTGTGTTGGTCAAGCGGTAAGACCTTAATAACTAAGGTTAAAGGTCTTGGGTTCGAATCCCCTGTACCGCGCGGCCGTTAAATTACTTTATTTAATATTGTTAATTTATAAATAAAAAAAAGAAAAAAAAACGTAATTACATTTTGAGGTAAGCTCTGTCAATCTCGTGCAACTTTTTGGTCTATGAACATGCACCAAATGATCAAAGGAAAGAAGAGTTATTGATACAAATCGAATGAATTCATTTTCATTGATTCGCAATGCTCACCACTACGTACATTCTTCACTACAACAGAAAAAGGAAAAAAGATTTACACTTTCCACAAAAATACAAGCAACCTTCACACATGAATTTTGTAAGAAAAAACCAGCAAAATCGACACGCGTTGCCAAGAAAGAAAAGGAAAAAAAAAAAAAAGAGAGGATAATGTGAAGGGTAATTAATTAATAATTAGAGGCATGGACTATACAACTAGCTCATCTACTCATCCCTCGTTCAACAACCGGGGCCGTGGTGAATCCTTGGTTTTGTTTATCAGCATTGCCGTCCCATCCTATAATTAAATAAAGTTAATTTTAGAAATTGAGATGAGTCGTATTAATAAATTATATTATGAAAAACGTAGGTAGGTACCGAGAGACATGTGGAATCCACGGTTTGTAAGCTCGCGGTACTCTTGGCAAAGGGCGCAGGGCTCGCAGCAGCCATGGACGAGGATATCCGGGCAGGGTGTCTCGGGCAGCTCCAATTGCCGCCTCATCTTTGTGCGGTAGAAGCATGAATACATGCACGGCCATCCCGTCACCAGCGCTATTATCGTGTACAACGCCCCGCTCGCACCACATGCTGCAATCACAATGCTCAAATGTGGTGATAAATCAGAATAGATTAATCTGGAACGTCATATTTTCAAATATTATGAATGAATCTAATTTACCATGTAAATGGAAAATAATAAAAACCAGTATAAATCTAAGTCACTTATAATGCATGAATAGTTGTTCAAATATGAATTTAAAAATTTTGGAGGGGACAAAAATTTCGCCATATTAACTGAAGACACTATTCATGCATTACAAATATTTTATTCGTAGATTTATATTGATTTATTCGTTATTTTTAATTTCACGAAAATAATCATTATGACCTTAACCTAATCATATATATATAATAAACCAAAGCAAATATATTGAATCGTTTGCACTTTACTCCTTGAGGATGAAAATCTTGGCAAAATTCAAAATTCAATTTTAGACATTAACTAAATTCTCAATCTGTCAAATGGACCATCCAGAATTATGATGGGTCGCTATATATGTTTTGGTGGCCTGACTCCGACTATGGGCCTACGTATTAGAAATTCGAATTCAATTGGATCTGGCAAGTGGGCAATATAGGCCCTTATCTGTCTAAAATTAAGATCATTCATCCTAATTACTCCTATATTTCAATTATGAATAATAACTTTAATTAAAATAATAAATCATAGTTAAAACTTTAATGAACTTTTTTCCGTCTACAAAAAATTATTTATTTTATTTTTAATAAGTATATCACACACAATCCACTAATTATAATCTTTAAAATTACTACTAGCTAGATGTCAACCAACCAACCAATCATTTTAAACTGCAATAAAAATAGGATCATCGTTCTATTTATGATATACTCAACCAATTTATTAAATTTCATGCCATTATCAAATGAGTATATATCTAGTTTGTGGAGCGACTAAGTATTTAGATGTCCCACCAAATTATTTTACCTGAGTGATATAACATCTGTAAATTTCTGTTGACAGTTTCGAGTAATTTAAAAAAGAAAAAGCTTCACTTACAAGTTGACCCTCTATCAACAATCTCGGCAACCTGTCCAAATGTTATGCAGGGGCACCAAAATGTCACGCAAGCTGCACAAAATTGAAATATATATCATCAATAATCAACTAATACAAAATTTAATTCTAACAAATCATAAAGAATCTCTGCGCGTGGGAAAAAAAAATCTAGATATATATAATGGTATGCGAATATATTTCGACGGTAGAAAAAAAATTATATAGCATAAAAATGTGAAGTTACTATTGGGAATATCTTCGACACAGTCAAAAAGGCCGGTGCTCCATTGGCCGGGAGCGCCGCCGTGACCCCGCCGTGCGGACGGTGGAGGGATTGGTTGAATGTCATTGATTCCGGAAGGAGTGACTGGCGTGCCTACAGGAGGCGGCAGGTCGCCGCCGTGGGGTGGTGGATATTTCTGACCATCATCTGTAGGCTTAGAATAGTCCATGATTATTCAGATTTTCATGGCAAAGATGCAAATTATTTGTGGTGGAATTCTTTATATACATTTTGGACTACTGGAAATAAATGATTCATATCATTTAACCAATGGCCTCCCACAAATACAAAACTAGATATATTAATCATCGCTATTATTAGTGGTTCCTAATCCACTTATAATGCACCATTGGTTTCAGGAATCATATATTCTGGGACTTACTAATTTATCGTCATTCAACAATACTATCATACCCGTTAATAAGAGGCTTTCTGAGGATTATAATTACACAAATTAATTATTTATAGTTATGATATATACCCATTAATTCTTTTTCCCGTAATACGAATATACATAACTAAAAGAAGCTGTTTAATTTCCTCCAAAAAAAAGAAGCTGTTTAATTATTGAAAAGTCCCAACCATGCATACTTCAATCTATAAACACATAAGTCTAGGTTTCAACCCCATTGCTCCTTCTCCAAAAAATAAAATAAAAAAATGTAGAAAAAACAAGGATATAATTGCAAAATAAAAAATAAAGTCGAATGTTAACTGCTACTTTAAAGGGTCATATTATAATTACGAAGTGAGATTAATATTACAATATTAAGACATTTCAATTTTTTTAAGTTTAATTCTTTTCTGAAAACAGAGAATGAAAACAAACAACTTGGTTCTCTTTAGTCAATGAGAGAGAATCAATATATAGTAAATAGAAAAAGTGATATAAAAAAATAATCAAACTTAATTCTTATAAGATACAATAGTCGCCTTTACAACTATTTTTGAAAAAGGAATAGTTTTACCGTGAATTTTAACAAAACAACTTTCGACCTTTAATATTCTCGCGGTGGAAAAATCACGTTCTCATGCTGGTAGTGTTGTCCAGGATAGGCGGCGCTATCATCAGTCAAGAGAGACGACAAAATGTACTGTTACGATAGGCGGTGGCGATGCCACTATTGCTGTGGATGTGCGACGACAAATTCTCGACTAGACACAAGTCAAGGCGGTGCGGCTTGAAAGCATTGTTACCATGAAATTTAATTTCTTAGTCGTGGACGGTTTGTAGGTTTCGAGTGAATTTATACTGGTGTACGAGGGAGAAATATACTAGTTAACATTTTTACGTTTTACTGTAGACAGACACAACGAGTAAGTCAATACAATTGCTAACTTTTTAGGTGACTTAAGATCGACACACTAGTCGTGAGCTGACTCAGTCCAGATAGTGTTTTATCATAATAGAATTATACAATTTTCAGAGTGACAATCAATTGACAAACCTACTAATAGCTGAAGAATTTATTAGTTGGTATAACTAATTGTGTGTAGAAAGTGGTGGCTTTAGGGTGCCTCCAACAATGATCCCAATTTCTAGTTTCTAAATTGTCACATCACTGCCATATTAGCTTTAGAAACCCACCTACTTTTTTCTCTCACATCTCCTCCAACAATAAACCAGTTTCTTATTTTTTCATGGTCTCACCATAATACACACTTAGGGGTGGGACGGTACGGTATACCTTAATTAATTATTCATACCTTATACCTTACATTTACCTTCGGTATGGAGAAATTTCATACCTTTACCTTACCTTTACCTAATGTATACCTTAGTCCGGTATACCTTTAATGACGGTATGAAAAAATATCATACATTTACCGTACCTTTGTTTCGGTATATCGTACCATATTTCGGTATACCGCAGTTTCGGTAATACCGCACTTACGATATATTGAAATTGATAAATTTCAATACGATAATATCAATATTTTTTTAAAATCTGCTTACCTAATAAACAACATCTAACAAATAAAATGTCAACAATAAAACTCAAACGCAATAAAACAAATAAAGTACTAAGTTTGTTCCCGTCTCAACAATTTCACAAGTCTACAAAATAATAAAATTAACATTGTCTACATTTCAAGTCTCAACAATCAACTTCAACAAAAACAAATTCATAACTTCAAATTCCAATAATGTAGAACAATAATGATAATTATATAATATAGAATATAACTATGTAACTCAAATAAGGTGAATAATATACTATAACTATGCTATAAGCCTATATTATAAATATAAACAATACTGTATAATTCAATTATATTAAATTGTATGACCTATATATATATATTATATTATGATAATTTTTGTATTGATGATATTTATATTCTCATACTTGTATATATATTCATGTAATATATAATAAACTATATAGATGTTATAAGTTAGATGATATAATAAACTATTTATTGTACAACAATAATGTTAATTATATACTATATAATATAACTATGTAACTCAAATAAGGTGAATAATATATTATAATTATGTTATAAATTCATGTATTATATTTTAGTGTTAATATATAAGAGTAGCCACAGTAAAAATAAATTTTACCCACTAATATAAAAACTTAAAAAAGTACCCACATTTACATTTTACCCTTACATATAATTTTTTTATAAATACCCACGAATTCACAACCAAAATAAATTTTGGTTGTGAATTCAAGCTTTAAAACTCGAATTCACAATTGAATAACAAGTATTGGTTGTGAATTCAAGTTTTAAAGTTTGAATTCACAACTATAAATAGTGTTAGTTGTGAATTCGCGTGAATTCACAACCCACACTATTTCAAGTTGTGAATTCACAATCAATATTGTTTCAATTGTGAATTCACAACCACATCGATAATTCAGTTGTGAATTCATAAACCTGGTTGTGATTTCAAGAATATTTGTACAAAATTGCGTGATTTTCAACAATTTCTTCAATTTTTTTTATTAAAATCAAATTGAATTCAATTTTTCCTCAAATAATCTAAATAATCTCCTAGTTAACTCGAAGAAATTGTTGATCAAGTCAATCTGCAACAATTCGCTGATCCCCTAATTCACCAAATTCACTCAAATTCACCAAAACTCCCCTCAAATTCAACAATTTTAAAATAATTCACATGGAAATTATACACATTCGCCCCATTCGTTAAGTAAACTGGAAATTGATGGCAGAGGGAGATCGACGGCAGCGCATGCGTTTCTCGCCGGCCGTCGTAGAAGAGAGAGAACGAGAGAGAGTGGAGAGAAAGAGAAGAGAAAGAGCGAGGCGGCGGCGGCAGCGACGCGGGCGAACGACGCGGCGGAGACGTCGAACTTGTGAGCGTCGAGATCTGATCACCGAGCTTCTGATCGTTGGCGATGGTGAGGCTCGAGATCTGATCGCCGAGATCGATGACCTTCTCCGGAGCCTCGACCGCGGCGATGGGGCGGACGGCGGTAGAGGTGCGTGTAGACAGAGGAAGAAAGAGAGAGAGACGCTGAGATTGGAGATGATGAGAGGAACGCGCGGTGACAACGCCGATGTTGCCATGGCCGCCACCGCCGTGCTCCAGTCGATCTGCCGCCTCGATCGTCTCTGTGTGTGTGAGAGAGAGAGAGAGAGAGAGAGAGAGCGCTAGTGGGGGGAGGAATGAGAGAGAGAGAGGAAAAAGCGTGTAGAGAGAGAGAAATGAGAAAATGAGAGGAGGCTAGGGTTTGCACATTCATATAGAAGGGTAATTTAGTCCTTTAACACAAAAAGTGGGTGTTTTTTTATGTTTTTATTTGAGTGGGTAAAATTTATTTTTACTATATAAAAGTGGCTATTTTCAAAATTCACTCTATATTTTATTTATTTAAGACTGATGTTGTGCATGCCTGTCCGATTTTTCGAGCTGTCTTTCCAGATCTTCCACTATACGCCTACACTCTAAAGGACACATCAGTCAAACATCAACAGCAATGAAAAAAAAAAAATAAATAAAATCCTGAAATAATGTCTAAGTCCTATCATAAATATTAAAGTAAATTCTACACAGTCTCCGGCAACGGCGTCAAAAAGTTGATCACTATTTTAACTAGCGACAAAACTGCAACTAAACAGTGTAATTGTAACACGAAAACAGCAAGCAGAGTATCGTATCCACATGGACTATTATGACGAATCACTCTAAGTAATCCTAAGTAAACTCTAGCAATATTCAGGCAAAGCAAACAGATTAAAGGTTTTAATAAAAACTAAACTTAGAACGTAGCAAATAAAATTCAGGTAAAGAAAAGTCAATTGATAAAACAACTGATCCTAGGGTAGTAATTCTATTAACTAAATCCACATAATGAATCTATTAATCCTATTAACCAATTTAATCCAGTTATGATGAGAGATCACTTAATTAATCAATTACTCTCGCTAGAGCAGCAACTATCGTAGATTAGTAAATTATCTATCTCTGTTAGGTCTCAAGAAAATCTACTAACTCCCAATAGTTCCTAAGAATAGCTCCCTATGATCCACCTATCTCCGCTAGGTCTCAAGGATCGTATCATACATTCCTGAATCCGCTAAACAGTTATCTCCGCCAGGTCTCAAACCGAATAGCTACACATGCAAACTATTGATCAGATAATTCACACGAAATCAAACACCAGGAATTATGAATCATAAACTGAAAGTTACATAGGTAATAACATTTAAATCACATTAATTCAATTAACTATTTACAAACACTAGAATCAGATAAGAAAACTAGCTAGGCATATCAAAATAAATTAAAAGCATAATAAATAAGAAAACAATAATAAAAACTGAATTATATAAAATCCGGAACGAATGTTGAAAGACAGCTGAAATCTTGCAGGAAAAAAAAATTAAGCTAATCTATGGAAGCAATAAAATTCTAAGTCTAAAACTGAAAAGATGGAGAAAAGAGGTGAACAGATGTGTCTACTAGGTCAAGAAAAGGACCTATATATAGGCAGAAGAGATAAATACATTGTAGAACTCGAAAATACTGAGAAAATCCGAAAATCCTGAAAATTCGAAAATTCCCGTCTGACACTATTCATTGCTGCGCGCGACTTTCTTATTCAGGCCATATCTTTCTCGTCCGAACTCGGATTTGCGAACCGTTTGCGCCTACGAACTTGTATCGCGATGATATACAATTTTCATTAAGACCAATAGTCTAAATTCGAACTCCATATTTTTGTAAAAATCATCAAAGTACGAGCAAGTATCATATTTCACAAGATAAAGCAATTTAAGCACAAAACAATCATCAACCACTCAATTCCCATAAAATTGACATTATAATAACATTAAAAACCATGGAAAAATGAGTGTTATCAATAAGTCACGCGTCGATCAAACTGCCACGGACGCCCCAACAAGATGTGGCTCGCTTGCATGGGAATAATATCACACAACACCTCATCCCCATACTTCCCAATGCTAAAAGAAACCTTCACTTGCCTCATAACTTTGATGACGCTGGTCTCATTCAGCCACTGCAAACGGTACGGTTTGGGGTGCTTCACCTCGGTCAGCCTCAATCTCTCAACCATGGCTCTACTAGCCACATTCGTGCAACTCCCTCCATCAATGATCATGTTGCACACCTTGTCTTGAACAAGACATCTCGTATGAAAGAGATTCCCTCGCTGCTCGCTCTTCTCGGATTGAGTTTGAACACTCAAAGCTCTCCTAGCTACCAACAGCTGTCCAACAGGTGCGAAAATCTCCTCAATCTCCTCTTCATAGTCGACATTCTCCAAAACTGGCATATCCAAATCGGTCTCCTCACCATCAGTCACAACTTCGCCGTCATCTCTCATGATCATAAGTCTCCTATTCGGATACTCACTCATAATATGCCCGAATCCTTGACACTTGAAGCACCTCTTATCTCGATTTCGACCATCGGAAATTGCCGGATTTGCTGAATTTGAACCCTCGTGTCGGGACTTAAAGAACGGCTTCTTTTTATCTCTTGGTGGCGTCTCCTTCTCTCATTGGTTCCCTTTTGACGAGGAACCATTAGAAACTGGTTGGAATTGCCTCCAATTGGTCGGATTCTGTTTCTGGTTGCTACTGTTGTTGCCCCTCTTCTTGAGTTGATTCTCTATCTTTATGACCATGTGAACCATATCCTCCAACTCAACATAGTGTTGCAACTCCACCTTATCATGAATATCCCAATGCAAACTAGCTAGAAATCTTGCCATAGTCGCCTCTCGTTCCTCCACAACATTGGCTTAAATTATGGCAACCTCCATCTCCTTGTAGTACTCATCCACGCTCCTACTGCCTTGCTTCAAATTCTGCAACTTGTTGAAAAGTTCTCGGTAGTAATGATTAGGCACAAATCGCTTCCTCATCACAACCTTCATCTCATGCCAAGTCTGAATAGGTGGTTCACCATTTCTCCTCCTACTCGTCACCAACTGATCCCACCAAACAAGTGCATAATCTGAGAACTCTATCGCCGCCAACATCACCTTCTTGAGCTCTGAATAGTTATGACAGTCAAACAGAAGCTCCACATTTCTCTCCCATTCAAGATACAATTCTGGATCGTTTTTCCCTTGGAAGGAGGAAATGTTCATCTTGATGTTGCCCAGATTGTTATCTTGCCAAGTCCTACCGCTATCTCTCTGCCAGTCCTCTTCCTCACCAAAATCTATGTCATCTTCTTCATACCGACGATACTGAATTCGACCTCCTCTACCACCACGACCTTCTCCTCGAGTGAAATTGGTCTCTTTGGAGTTAGACTGCTCGATCTGGTCGATCCTTTCATGCACCCCGTCCAACTCAGATCTCAAAATATTGCCCAATTCTTATCGAAGTGCCTCCATCATAAACTTCGTCTTTGGATCAATAACATGATGATCCTCCGTACCTGAAACCTGTTCATCTTTCTTTGACATATTGACACAGAAAAATAAACGGTTAGTAAAACAAAAGGACCTCACCACCTCACAAGCACTCGTGTATATCACTCAATATGGAATCACTCAGCACTCGTGTATCACTAAAATAAATAGCTTTTTCCGTCTAATAATCTCACATCTCTTTGCCTTTTTCCACTCAAGTTCTCTCTCAAGGAATCAAATTCCCTCAATCTACCACCCGAGTCCAACACCAACAATAACAAACGAGACCACCAAAAGAAAATGTCCCACAAGACACTACACCAACAATCTGACTCGAAAAGGCTCTATACTACCCCCACGAAGACGAAAGACACGAAAAGAACGAAAACTGAAGCTAAAAAATATGTTGCACAGGAACTGTGTCAACACGCTCTAAACTACCCAAGGAACCCGAAAAACACTACGAGGCACAATTCGAAGTCAGAAAAAGTGTACGCAAAAACTGCCCAAATAGACTCTACACGACTCAAGGAACCCAGAAAATACTACTAGATTTAATCAAAATTCAAAAAAAAATGTACGAAACTGTCCCAAAAGACTATATGACCCAAGGAACTAAATGAACAAAATTGCCGAAGATGAATTTTTGAAAATTTCTATACTTTTGTAAATATCAAGAACCAAACGAAAATATGAAGTATGGATGTGTATGGGCGTGCAAGATATATGTAAGATATGTATGGGCGAAAATCTCGCAGGAAGATATGTGAAAAATTCGAACAGATATGACAGAAGTATATGGAAATACGGAAAAGCTAAGGGCTGAAACCCTAAGTGTCTAATCCTAAAACACGAGAATATATGGAAAACGCGGAACAACAATATGTAATCACAGAAACCCTAAACAAGGAACAAATATGATACGAAACCCTAAACGCAGAAATAAAGGAACCCACGAAACTGAACAGAAGAAACCTAAACTTCTACCTTGGATACGAAAGGAAAAAAATGAAACCTAGATACGAACTCGGTTCTGGTGCCAAATGATATGATCCTTGCCGATCAATCAATCGAACACGTAAACGAAAGACTTGATAACGAACGATAGATAATGGAAGATCCCAAAACCTCTTAATCTAATCCACGTAATGATATAGGCGATGAAATCCCTATACCCCAACATGATGTTGACGCAGCAACTCGGGGACGATGAAAGACATCCGACGAGGGTTGGTTGACTCGCCGTTACGCCGATAGATGAATTCGTCTTGGAATTTCAAGTGGAATTCGAAAACTCTCAAGAGAGAATAAAACTCACAATTTTGATAAATAATAGTCTAATTTTCGGCCAACACATAAAGCCCTATATATAGGCAAAAACTAAACCTAGTCTAATAAGGAAACAACTTTAAATAAAACCCTAATCAGCCAAACAAGACCCTTATTCCCTAATTTTCGAAAATAACCCAATAAGCTAAACTATTGGGCTCTAAAATAACAAAGTTGAAAATAAAATAAATAAAGTCTTCCAACTTCGGCCTAAATGCAAATACATCAAAATCAAACATAAAGATGGGGCACCAACTCCACCATCTCCAAATGACTTCTTCTTCAACTCTTGCTTC
This sequence comes from Salvia miltiorrhiza, assembly GCF_028751815.1. Classification (NCBI taxonomy): domain Eukaryota; kingdom Viridiplantae; phylum Streptophyta; class Magnoliopsida; order Lamiales; family Lamiaceae; genus Salvia; species Salvia miltiorrhiza. The sequence goes on along the minus strand of NC_080393.1, from coordinate 32,388,945 downwards.
TTCAACGACGAACCTTGGGCTGCATCAATCATGGTGCAATTTAAGTGTGTTGATTGTATGACAGTTGATATAACAAGTAAAGATACTGAAAAATAAAACACACAAATGATATAACGTGGTTCAGAGTAAATTACTCATACGTCCACGATCTTGATTGAGCAGGAAAATCCAATTAACCTTAGGATTCATTGTTTAATGGCTGCAAGTCAGTCAATTAGTCCGATAACTTTAGATTGATTCATAGGTTTTCAGCGGTATCTAAAAACTTTCTTATGCTTTTAGACGACTAACACTTCGTTGCTTACTTGCATTCTACTTCTAACACAATACCTAACTGATTACACAAGGAAATGTGTTTCAAAAATATTTTTCAACTAGGGTGAGCAAATTGTTAGAATGAGAACAATACACAAAGATTAGTTTGCTCGTGAGACTAGGCTAGCGTATACAAAAATGTTTGCCTAATCACTAAGGAAATGTATGTGAGATCTCAAGTAGACTAACTTGTAGACTTGGGAGATCTTCTGACCTTGTACTATTTCCTTGTTCAAAATTCTGCTGAAAGATTGTTCTTAAGCTTGAGAGCTTTGAAGACTTGAAGAATTTTATCGTGCAGAGTTTTGGTATTATTTGCATTTGGACTGTTGGAAAAATTCTATGTTTTGATGGAATGTCAAAATCCAATGATGGAACCATGATGATGACCAAAACATAGCTTATGAATATCACAAGTATTCTAAGCTGATGTAGATTACTAAAGAAGTCGAAGGCTGCTAGACCCACTTGAAGATTCAGTTGGAGTCCCAGGCTGTTGGGAAAAATCCCAGCCTGAAGGATCAACAATGCGGCTGAGCTGATCGGGGTTCGTGCGTAGGCCATAGTGAACAAGGACTTTGTTGTACTCAATGCGAAGCTGATGGAAGCATTAGATTAACCCAGCAGATTGACTAGAGGACAACATGTTGACCCATGCCCAGATTCACTCATGCCACGTCAACTCTTTTGTAAATAGGCTCAAAGCAAAGTCAGCCCCTAAAAGCGTATACACTTCCAAACATTAAATGACTCTGAATATGCATTAAAGGTGAATCACGCTTTTCAGAAAAAAGTACAACTGCTGGATGTCAACATCAAGTACGGATGTGTAGATCTATCAGCCATACTTTGCTACCACGGGAAGAATTCAAAGAGAACAACGGATTGAAATTTGAAGAAGGCTTTGTCCAACGGCTAGATTCACTCTTGGTCTATATATACATGGGAAGTAACAAACGTGTGGTGATGGTGGCGGCCAATATGAAGTTGTTGTGTACTATTAGAATACATTATTAAAAACCAGCAACTATAATGAATAGAAATTAGATCTTCTTTATAATTTCAAGTGCATAACTTGTGAATATATTTGTAGTTCATAGACTAGGCGTTTTCAATGTAAATATCCTAAGCCTAGCATTGAACACACTGATCCTAAGAAATTGTTCTTCATTGTAACAGTGTGTTCACTTAGTTAGATAAATCCCCTCATCTTTAACCTATCACAAAGTTCTAAAAACAAAGTGAAGAAGTAATGAGAAGTCGACGAGTAAGCTTCAATGAGAAGTTTGAAAGTAGACGATGTACCAGGATCACAATCGCGAAAATTACGAAGTATGATATCATAACAGCGTAAATTGTCAAGTATGGGATCACAACCGCGTAAATTGCCAACGAGACCACAACCGTGTAAATTGCTAAGTAACGAGATTGGAACCACGAAAATTGCTAAGTCAAGATTAAGGGATTACCCTGATGATTAAGGTCGTGGATGTAAGAGGAGTTGCTCCAAACCACGTTAAAATGTTTATATGTTGCACTTAAGGTTTCTTTTATTGTCTTGTCACTTGCATGCTTACTTTGTTAAACTAATTGTGGTCAAGTTGACAAGTTGTCCGTAAAAGAAAATTGTTTGTATTTTACAATCTATTCTTAAGTGTCAATATTGCTTTACTTGCAAAACCTTTCTACAAGCTGACCTTTAACATCACAAACTGCACATGCACAAACTACTTATCAAAACCACATCAGACTAACTCAAGTTAGATGATGTGAGAATCGAACAAAAGATTTTGTATAAAGTGAGTCTCATAGTCCACCGAATTCTGCATGATTTATTGAACGGGATCTCATGTTTGTCTAAACTGCTAATAGCTCACTTACTTGATGCATCAGTAAGATAACTGCAAGTTAGAAGACTTTTTCCTTCACTTGCTGACTCATTACTCCGAGAAACGAAAACAGTGAAAAGCTACAAACTGGTCTATTTCCCCCATATACCAGTACATACTCGCCCTGAGAACAACATGGACCCATGAGGTATATATAAGATGATGTCTAAGAAAGAGCCGTTGGAGAGCTCGTACAAATAATCCTTCTTTGTTTCACAGTAGAAAATTTTTACGTTAAAGGTTGGTGAGATGTTGATGTCAATTTTGAAACATCGTACACAATCTCTGAATGTGCGGATTGTCTGAACATTTTACGTCAGAAAATGTATGGTTCAACAGGGTACAATAATAGTTGTTTAACTTAGTACTTCAGGCATTTTTATCAGTTGTCTTGTATTAAGCTGATGAACTTCGATGTTGATATGCTAGGGAGTGTGCTTCTTATGTTTACATAGTTTAGCTGAAGAATCGGTATAGTGAGTCTACTAATGGTTCTTGAAAAAGAAGTCCATTGATCACCAGACTAGCTGATAGAAGTGTTTTATGCTCAAGGTCGCCTGAAGGCAGAAGATCAAGTGAAGAACTTAAGCTAATGACGAAATTAGTGTTACCACATCAGCTGAAGAAGATCAGTTGATCAACTATCAAGGTCTACTGAAGAAATGCAAAGTCAACCCAACATCTGTTAAAATTTAATAGAATCAACCTGAGACCTAGCTGAAATCGAGCGGAGCCTCACAATATATATGGAATTTCTGAGAAATGCAAATTGAAGTACAACTTTTTCATAACGCAAGTGTAGATTATTGCAAGAGATGAAAATAATGTACCATATCAAATTGGAAGATTTTCAATACATAAAGGCTCAAATTTTTGAAGATGTTCTATCCAACAGAACTATTCAGGATCGCGCCTCTAAATACCCAAAGACTCACGTTGGTTAACTATCGAAAATGCTGCAAACTTAAACTCTCAATCATTCAAGCTCTCAACCTTCGAAATCATCAACAACACAAGTAACCAAAATGAAAACTCAACGCTTAAGGTTTATAGCTCTAATACCAATTATCTCTTGAACCTTACTAGGCCTGTCGATCGGTTCGGGTTCGATTACCCGAACAGAAAATTTTGATTACCCTGAAACCGATTTTCGCCCATTTTCAATAACTGTTCCCAAATTGATTCAGGTGTTCGGTTACCCAATAATTGGTTTGGTTAACCGATTCAGTTATTTGGGTATCCAAACACCGATTTAAAAAATAAAATTCACATAAATTGCTTATTGGAATAATCGAACTTAAGTCTCCAACAAATACAAGGAGCAACTTATCCACTAAACCATGACTCATTCTTGTTTCTTAATACAACATAATTTTATTTTAACTAAATATCCAATTTTTTTTAACAAATAATAATAATTATTATAAATAAAATATATATATTTATATATATTGAATTATTAATTAAATAAAAATTGGTTATTCAGTTAACCGAAATTTTTAAAAATCGAATAACCAAAATCGATCCAATAATAAAAAAATCAGTTATTCGATAACAAACCTGAATGGTTCAATTCGATTATCGAATTATCCAATACCCGATATCCGTTTAGACAGCCCTAAACCTTACAATCGTTTTTCACAAATTCTAGGTGTTCTTCAAGATTATCTTAAACCTAGAACCGAGGAATCCGATCTTCAGAATTTGTTATTCATTATAAAAGATTACTCTTAGCTGAAACCACCTTCTACACCCTACCTTGTCAAAGATGTTAAGTTTTTTTAATGAAGGAGACTCAAATAAGCTGTAAAGTGATAATAGTCTAAAAGAAAAAATAGAATCCAGTCACGACCAGCTAACTTGTAGATCAATTTAAGGTTATCCAACTAATCAACTGACTTGCAACTCTAAAATAAATAATCATAAGGTAAAAGTGGATTAACTTGTTTATCAGGTCCATAGACGTAGGAATATTTCTCCAAACCATATAAAACATCGTGTGCTCTTTACCTTTCAATACCTTTATATTGCATATTGTTTAATGTCATCTTGCAGCACACTACTCAAAAAATCTCACCAGCATCTCTCATCAGCTGATCTGCACTCTAAAACTGACTAATCTACAAGTTGATTAGTAACTTAAAGGTTTTCAAACAACGCGAGTAGTCTAACCACCACCTTTTGCACAATATAAGTTATTTGTCTAAGTGATAAGTTTTCAAGCTGTAAGTATGTTATCTAATTGATATAGATTACTTTTGTGGATAAAGTTAGCTCACTTAAGTGTGTTAATCTAATCATCTAATAACTAATGTCTTGTGATCAGTCTTGCATCAATAAGCAAAGCAATGAAAAGTTTATAACTGCTATATTGTCTCACTCATTTTTTCCTCTTACGCACTAATATTTACGCATCTGGAACCAACAAAACTTATGTTTGTAATCTATTCTTATACGACAATGAAATAAAATATTTTAGCTTTTGATAAGAAAAATATCGAGTAGGCTTGTGATATGCGATGATGGGGATGAAGGATGGAGAAAGATAACTAACAAAGTCTGAAATTTAACAAAATGGATAGTAAAAACAACCTTTAATTAATTTAGTTAGTCCATGAACATTTTGACACATCTAACTATCAAATTATTGAGCAAACTATTTTTTCAAAGAAAATCAATATAGTAAAAGAAGATCATGCTCGGCTCGTGTAGTAACTCGCCTAAGATTATATTTATCAATAATCCATGTCAACTCAACCTTTATTAAAAAAAATATTTCTCTCTCACATACACAATTTACAACTAAACTCAATTCTATAACTTATACTTAACCTAAAATAAAATTTTCCTTTTTTATTATTTATTGTTACATATTATTTAAATCAATTTGTATTATACAAAAATTATACTCCCTCCGTCCCCAAAATAAGTTTCTCTTTGGGGCAGCACGAGTTTTAAGGAAAAGTGATAAAGTGTATTGATAGTGGAGAAAAATATGTTATAATTAGTTTTGAGAGTGGTGAAAAAGTGTTATAATTAGTATTGAGAGTGGTGAAAAAGTGAAAAGTAAGAATAAATAAAGTATTATTAGTGGTGGGTTAGTTGTCCAAAAATGGAAAGAAAGAAAGATGAACATATTTGGGGGACGTCCCAAAAAGGAAAAAAATGAACTTATTTCAGGGACGGAGGAAGTATTATAGTATTTTATATCGGTAATGAATAATAATGAAATAATTTGAAAAAAAATTCAGATTCATAATTTCAAAGGGATTATAGCAAAAAAAAATACACGAACTTTGATAAAAGTTGCAATTTTCACCTGAACTTTTAAATTGGCCAAAATATACGTGAACTTATATTTTTTGTTGTAAATTTCACCTCGACGGAGTTCAATCATTACAAGTTCAGGTGAAATTTACAACAAAAAATATAAGTTCATGTATATTTTGGCTAATTTGAAAGTTCAGGTGAAAATTGCAATTTTTATCAAAGTTCGTGTATTTTTTTGCTATAATCCCAATTTCAAATGATAGAAAATATGTGAGATAACATAAAAGATTGTGATTAAAATATATGAGAAAAGGATAATTTTATATTGTGCTTCAAATGATATCAATAGTTGACTCTATTTATAAAGAATTTAAAAATATGAATATTGATAAAAAAAATTCTACAATAATTATCTATTTAAATTTAAATAAAAAATCCATTTGACCAATAATACCTTACCAAATGTCAAATATCTATTGAAAAAATGAAATTGTTGTTGGGCGGGTCTATCAACATCTGACACAACTCATTGATGGAAGAAATGTATTATATATATATATATATATATATATATATATATATTTCCTATAATTGATTGATTTCAATTATTGTTAAAAGTAGTCTTAGTAAACTTTGTCTCTCTTTGTCACGTATTATCAACGACATAAATCATCAGTAACTCTTTTTTATTTTTGCCACGAATACAATAATTTGCTACATCACTCAAGTCACAATATATATATATATATATATATATATATATATATATATATATTGCTAAATCACTACTCAAACTCAAACTTTCCCTGCTAATAACTGCTTGGACATAGCCAAAACTATGCTACAAACATTTTGACCCTTTAGATCAAGGCTCTTGAAATCGGACGGCTCAGATTCACCCATCCCAAAATTCTTGCTACAAGATTGAGCTTGGTTCAAAGCATTAGATGCTAAACTCAACAACTTTTGATAATCACCAGATTGCAAGACTGTTTGTGACTCGTTGACAGTGTTTGTTGCTGCAGTATATGCCTCTCCACATTTGTGGTAGATCTTGTTCAAAGTTGGATTTTTTATTGATTGTATTTCACGTACACGAATTTCGTCGTAGATTAGAAACAAGAATTTTGAGGTGTATGGGATTGTTTTTTGAGTGAGAGTTTGTAGACTATCACCATTGCGATAAAGTTGTTGTAGATATTCCGAACATTGTGATGGGTTTAGTGTTTGAGAGCAAATATTGTTAATCAAATTTTGTGATTTTTGGGCATTTGGATTTGAAGAGAGGATTGATGTTAGGGAAATGAAAGTGAAGATGAGGAAATACTTTGGAGAAACCATTGTGCGTGTATTGATGTGTTGTATCGACTTTTGAACTATGTACATGTTGGAGCAACAAGTATTGTGTTTTATAGTTTGATTTGAGGTATTAGATATGGAATAGATAGAGATGATGATTTGTTGTATAATATTTTTGTGAATTATTAATGCATTTCTTTTATTCCAGATTGCATTCCATTATAGACCTGATGAAAATCGAGAAAAAGATTAAGTTGGTATTATTTTAGATTGATTGACAAAAATTGCAGATAATAATGTTAATAAGGAAAAATGAAGATTGTTTGATACAATAACCTAATATTACTACAATTTACTAATAAAAGATTTTTGGAAAAGAAAACGATGATTCAAAAATCATTGGATAAGTTCAACTCCCCCGAAATGAAAATTTTGAGATCTGATTGTTTTTAATATTTTGAAAAATACCATTTATTCTCATGTTTTTTGCATCAAGTTAATGCAATAAGCTTTTGCTTTTTGAAAATATTGATACAATCAAAGACTAAATATGTACAATTACACTAACGTACACAACAAAGGACAAAATTCTTTGTAATAGTAATAAAAAATATCGTTACTCTGTATAGAAAGTGCCAAAGTGGGAAACAATTAAGTATTCAAAAATTAAGATGGTTATGTCCAAAATAAAATCATTAAAATAATATAAAAAAATAATGATGAAACCTGGTATTAATGAAGAATCAGTGCTAAACAAAAGAGTTTGAATATCTGAAGATTGTCAGCATCATATATGTTAGATTTGTATACTGAAAGCAAGAACCTTTTATGCTTGTATACAATGTTTCCTATGTTCACTATTTTAATCTCCTATCTGATTGTGTTCATGATTGCATATGTATGTTCTCTATCTCTATATAAGTAGATTATATGGTGTGTTGTAGATCACAGAAGACCATATAATTGGAATAACCTTAAGAGATATAAAATGATCACAGCTGAGATGACTTTAGGACGAGTCATCGGTTTAGGCTGCGGTATAGATGGAAGTAGTTTGTCTTGACTACTTGTCTATACTGGTACGTCATAACGTATTGATAGGACCACAGTGAGATGTATTCTTCTATCTGACTTAAGTGAAGAATCAAGATCTCGGTGACTTAATAAAATCTTAATACTAATAAGATTTCAAATATGTATGTTAATTCGTGTATCACTTTGACTTACTATAAGTGAGAGTTATATAGTAACTTGAGTACTCTTTATCTTGGGTGATAACGGTTAATATATGATATTTGATTATTTGTATTAGTACCCGTATCCGTTATAGGATAATGACACCCCCTTAAGGAGCTCAATAAAGTTTATTGCGTTAAACCCTGCAGGTTGATTAAGTTCAGGCGCAATAATAAAGTTTGAGTGGTACTTCTTAAGGATTACAAAGAGATTAATTAATTTAAGCTGTCAGAGCTTTAATTAATTAATGGATGTCAGATATTTTAAATATGGGGATTTAATAAGTCTAAATACAAGCCCCGACTCATCACCGGCAATAAAGGGGTAAGTCAATATTGGTTCTCTAGTGGAATGAACTAATATTTATAAATTAATTGTGGTCTGGGCTGACCATGGAGAATTAATTTATTTGAGGCCCATTTTTATTCCTTGTAGCTGGTCCCTGGACTGGCCCAAAGTCTCCTAGCCCTAGAAGGAGCAGAAATCGCCTATCACTAAGAGAAGAGGCGCCCCATACGTATTTATTTATTTAAATACAGTTGTCTGCTCTAAGGAAATACACACACTAATTAATTAGGGTTTGAGAGAGCAGAAGAGGCGCCCCACACGTGAAAAGCAGATTTCTGCCTTGGGACTTTCATAGATCGTTGTCCATCCAACGGTGAAAGCTGAGCGGGATACAGTTCAGAAGATCAGAATTGGAGTCAATCAACTCGATCATCGACAGTCTTTGCATACGCTTCTCAAGTAAGTAATCCTAACTCCAACGTGCAGCAATTAAATTCATAGGAGCATGCTAGGATTAATCGTTGTATGATAAATTAATAATAATCCAAGAAACGATCATCGGGCAAACGGAGCATTAATTCAATTTAATATTCCTTCAATATGTGAGTAGATTGTATGTTTTACAATGGACATACATACATATATGGGACAAAAAACCTATTCTAGGACAACTTTCCATTCTAATTTTTACTTTAAACATCTTTAAACTCTGCAAATTTTCTCAATCCCGCATAATTAGAGTTGTCGTGTCAATATCACCCGCAGATAAGCCTTAACTGTTAGAGCCAGTCGCATGCCCACTAAGCCTAAGTCATCATTTTAACCCTCTCAGCTCAAGTCTTCTTTCCTAAATAATAACAGGCCCAATGCATCGAAGCCCATTACATAAAATCATCCTTATTAACTTCCCCCTAGTCTAATAAAAATGCAAAATCAAGTCTTAATCATTTTAATTAGACTAAAGACTAGAATTGCAGTCCAAAGTCGCCGCATAAGCAACCCTAATTCAATAATCATTTGCACTCATTACTTTAATATAAAAGCATTCATCTTTTACTGGAACTCCCGACCACGTCTCTTCATTGCAGACCACGGCGCCTTACCTTCCACGTTCATCCACTCGCCCTTTCCATACTCGCCAGTTCGCTAATCTCGGCCATGCAATTTCATCACAGATTCTCAAGCAACAATCCTCCTACATTCAAGTTATACTCAACCTTTTCAATTTTCACAATTTTCTTTTAACTCTGGAAGCAAAAATCCCCACCATCCTTCGATACTCATTCCTCCGATGACCACCAACTCACTGCCAGAATTCATTGAGTTTCCTAGTGAGACCTTCTAAGGCCTTTTTACCACATGTACCATCTCTCCTCCTTTACTATCAACTTTAATCATTGTGTCGATTAGTTATAAGGATAGGATGGACCATCACGATCTCCCTCTTCTACCTTTCTTTCAAAAGATTTGAAACTAATGAAAGAATTTTTTTGATTCCCCATTTCAAGCTTAGATTTAAAGCTCCATACTCCTGCCCTAGAAATACCCGACCAAATTCTTGAAAACACCATTGCTCTTGATAACACTCATGTTTCCATGGTTTTTAATATTCATATGAAGTTAATTTTATAGGGAATTGAGTGTTTAATGATTGTTTTGTGCTTAAATTGCTTTATCTTGGGAAATATGAAACTTGCTCGTACTTTGATGAATTTTACAGAAATATGAAGTTTGAATTTAGACCAATAGTCTTAATAAAAGTTGTAGTTCATCTTAATACGAGTTCGTAGGCACAAACGGTTCATAAATCCGAGTTCGGATAAGGAAGATATGACTGAAATAAGAAATTCGCGCCGTAGTGAATAGTGCCCAACGGGAATGTCCGAATTTTCAGGATTTTGTGGGATTTTCGAATTTTATCAATATTTTCGAGCTCTGTACTGTATTTATCTCCTGTGCATATGTATAGGTGTTAGGTTCTTGAGGGTCTCGAATAGGTTTAGGGGGGGAATACACCTATAGACTATTTTAAATCGAAAACAAACTAACACAACCGTTTTCAGTAAAAAAAAGTTTAGCAAAACTTAGGTTGGTGACTGATACTAAATACTCTTCAGTAAATAGTTATCAGTTAAGTCAAAGACTTTAACTGATACACGTTAGGCTTCAGTCGAGTTTGTAAAACAGAGGAGTGTTATGAATTTTACTGACTATCCGAAGATTTATCAGTTAGACTAATAACACTGGCAGCGAAAAACTTTTCTTTCGAAATAGCCTTTGTGATTTAGACAAGTTGTCAAGATTTATGTTTCACTTTGCTATTAATCAGTTTCAGTTAACAAAAGGTTTGTGCATAGATAAGGAAAGTAAATACTGAAAGCGATAAACAACAAGGAGATTTTTACGTGGTTCGGAAAACACTTCCTACATCCACGGTCAATTGATCACACTGACAACTTCACTGGGCTTGTGCTTACGGGTGCGCAGCAAACCTAAACAACCGAAGATCCAATCTTCAGTACCAACACACTGAGTTGGATTTCTCACTCTTAGCTTCACTGAGATAAAACTATGCCTTTCCGTAAAGACTAAACTCCTCTCGGCTCAAACTCTCGATTCGGTCGGTTGAAAAGAGGTTCGAAAACTTGCCAACTAGATTACAAATAACATGTTCTTTGTAATTAGTTATACCTAGGCTTTGGATATACAATATTTGCCTAAGTTATAAGAGAATGTATGTAATCAGTAGTGACTGATTTTTGACTTTGTAATTATCTTCTTCGATTCAAACTTTGGAATGGCTTTGAATTACCGAGTGACGAATTCGGCAGCGTTTCAGCTTGTGTAGTTGAATTGGTGAAGATTGAAGTGATTCTCGAGCTCTATTTATAGTAGAGGTCTTGAATAGATCCGTTGGCTGAAATGGTCTTCAAGAATTCATCTGTTGGAGATAGATTTGAACTTTGCTGAGGCTTCAATATTCGAGGTTCCTTGTTTGGTGAGAACGGCTACTAAGGAGCAGGAGATTGGACATCTCTGAAAAAGATAATCACCAAAAAGGAAGGCTCTGCAGAGAAAGGACGATCCTTGAGATCTCTGCATTTAATGCGGCTGTACTCTGGGAGTGTGTGGCTTCCTTTTAACTTTGGAGGTTGAGTCCGAGGAAGCATGTTTAACTGATACTTGACTTTAGTATCAGTCCGCTGAATCCACGTGGTCCGCATTAAGTAATCAGCCGTAACTGATTCTTGGACTTTTCGATCAAATATCAGTATTTGACTTTGCCTTAATTCGTTACATTAGTCGGCATCTTCAGTCTTCAGTCTTCAATCCTCCGGTCTTCAGTCTTCAGTCTTCAGTCATCAGAGCACTAACTAAACTAGAAAAAGAACTCTAACACTTGAGTTCGAACAGTTCTAGTCTATTACAAGGAAAACCTAAGGATTTTGGTATCATCAAAACAAGGATTAGGATATTTCATTAAGTTCCCAACAATAGGTCTTCTTTTGACCTATTTAGGGTTCCCAACTTTAGTTTTCAGTTCTATAATTTTAGTTTTCATTGTTTTCCAGTTTTTAGAGCTTGGATTAGATTTCTGCAAGGATTGAAGATTCAATATCGTTCTTTCGATTTTATTTAATACAGTTCTTTCAATTGCTTTCTTTTTAATTATATTTATGTTTTCTTTTACTATGTTTGGCTAGTTTCTTTATCTGATTCGAAGGTTTGTAAATAGTTAATTAGATTCATGTGATTAATTTATTAATATCTATTTGTCTTCCAGTTTATGATTCATAATTCCTAGTGCTTAATTTCTTGTGGATTATCTGGCCAATAATTTGCATGTGTAGCTATTCGGTTTGAGACCAGACGGAGATAACTGTTTAGCGGATTCAGGAATATATGATATGATTTTATCTTGAAACCTGATGGAGATAGATAATTTATTAATCTACGATCTTTGCTGCTCTGACGAGAGTATTTGATTAAATAAGTGATCTCTCATCATAACTGAATTAAAATGGTAAATAGAATTAATAGGTTGATTGTGTGAATTTAGTTAACGACTTTACTACCCTAGGATCAGTTGCTTTATCATTTGATTTCTGTACCTGAATTTTATTTGCTATTGTTTGCAATTTATTTTTGATTAAATCTTCTTCTTATATCATTTGCATGGATAATGTGATGGTTTAGATTAGGAGTACTTAGAGTCATTTCGTTTATCAGTCCCTGAGGATACAATACTCGGTTGCTATTTATTACTACAATTGCGCTGTGTTAGTTGTAGTTTTAATTGCTAATAAATTAGTTGCAGTTTTAATTGCTAATGTTAAATTACTTTAATATTTCTGATAGGACTTAGCAGTAATTCAGGTGTTTACTATTTTTATTTATTTTATGTTCTTTCTTTTGTTTCCTGTGGTTCTGATTTGCTATGGCTATACAGGAAGAGGTTCGTGCTCTAAGGGAGCAACTGCATCGCTTGATCGAAGCGCTGGAAAATCTTGAGGCTCAAAAGCCTTCACGCCCTAGTTTCAATATCGGGAACCTCCACGAGTAAATGTCAATAATTTTGAGTTGAAAACTGGCCTGATTACAATGGTGCAACAAAACCAATATGAAGGGAAAGCTGTTGAGGATCCAAATGTGCATCTGGCGCAATTCCTGGAGCTTTGCAGCACTGTGAAGATGAACGGAGTGTTAGACGACATTTTTCGACTTCATCTTTTCCTTTCTCATTACGGGATAACGCGAAGTCGTGGTACCAGATGCTGCAGCTGGGAGAAAATACTAGATGGAAAGACATAGCGCAACTATTCCTACGCAAGTTTCATCCTCCTGGCCTTACCCTGAAGCTGAAGATGGACATTGTACAGTTCCAGCAATTTGAAGGTGAAACGCTGGCAGAAACATGGGAGAGGTACTAGGAAAGGTTGAGGAAGTGCCCGTTGCATGGATTTGATGAAGGCACAATCGTAGTGATGTTCTATAATACTTGCGGGGAACGTACAAGAATGCATATAAATAGAGCTGCGAGTGGTTCTCTGATCAGGAAAGGCAGCTCTGAGGCGATAGACATCGTCGAGAGTATGGCTGCCACGAGCTACCAATGGTCATCAGAAAGAGTTCAGTTGAAAAGGTGGTAGCTGCTTCCAATTCTGATCAGATAGCAATGCTTTCTACTCAAATGGCAGAGCTGAATGCAAAGATAGATGCGCTGACTGTTGGCAATTCTGAGTCAACTATCAGAGACTCTACAGGCGTGGAAGACGCCAATTACATCTATGAAAGGAATTATGGGAATTTCTAGCGTGGGTATCAAGGAGGACATTTGCCTTATCATCCCAATTTTTCCTATTCTAACCCCAACAATGCTCTGCAACCTCCACCTGGATTTTCTGTGTTAAGTGGATGAGTTATCAATGAACCGAAGAAGAAGTCGCTTGAGGAGACGATGCAACAAGTGTTGACGGAGGTGTCTGGAATGAAGACGACTATGGATGCGCGTGTGACCAACATGGAGAATGTCTTTTCAAGTATGGGTACGCGGATAGGCAATATGGAAAATTTGGGAAATACTGTTTCAGCGTTGTCTAAGCCGGTGCAGATGTTGGAGACTCAAGTTGGTCAAATGGCTAACCATGCAGCTGCGCAGAGCAGGCCTGGACATACCGAAGGCAAGCAGAAAGGCCAATGCAATACAATTTTCGATGACGCTCTGTCCCAAGTAGATGAGGAAACGATCAAAATTTATCTGGCCAGCTGTGGGAAGATGAGCAAGGAGCACGAACCGCCAAGTGAGGAACCATACAAGGCTCCTGTTCCACTTAGGGAATACATCCCAAAGATTTAGTTTCCTCTCGTAGGCTAATAAAGAGGGAGGTGCTTGAAGAGCAATGTGCTATGAAGACGAGCAAAAAGGTGGACGCCAAGGAAACCAAGATGGAGATCTCCCATAGAAAAAATGAGAAGGAAGCTGCTAATCCCGAGAAGCCAGAGCACAGGCGTATAGTGGAAGATCTAGAGAGACTACTTGAAGAATCGGACCGGTGTGCGCAGCATCAGACTCATTCAAAGCTGCAGGATGCCAAGGAAAAATATGAGGAGGAGAAAATCCAGCCATCAAAAGATTGTGACATTGAGCTGCTAATGAAGCTACTATCGAAGAAGAAAGATCTGGGTAGCTTTACCATTGAGTGCGAGATTGGCGGGGAACTTCTTCCCGAAGCTCTTTGTGATTTAGGGGCCAGTGTCAATGTGATGACCTTTACTGTTTTTGATCGTCTTGGTATTGGAGATCTCAAGCCAACGTCGATGGAGATTCAGATGGCGGACCGATCAAGAGTGAAGCCGAGAGAAAAGCTTGAAGACATCTTTGTGAAGGTTGACAAACTTGTCTTTCTTATGGATTTCTTGGTCTTAGACATACCTGAAGATGCAAATCCGCCATTGATCCTTGGTTGGTCATTCTTAGCTACGGGGCAGGCTCTGATTGATGTGCCGAATGGAAGTGTCAGTTTTCGTGCAACTGATGCACATGGGTCTTCTATCTCTGTTCGTATTGGTCGGTCTGTGACGCCCACATCGTTTGATGTTCATTGAGGCCATGAGGTATCGTCAAGTTCTAGACGTTAAATTAAGCACTTGTTGGGAGGTAACCCAACTGTTTTCTTGTTTTTATTTTCCTTTTCCTTTTTCTTTTTTTTTGGTTCTTTTTGTTTTCTTTGTTTTGTTTCTTTTGGGAGATTAGTGCAGTTGAGCTTGGAAGATGCGGGAATGTGAGCTTCGTCCATATCACCACCTTGGAGCATGTGTTTCTGTGAATAGTGACACACATATCATCATCTCTCCAAACTTATTTTCGAACTTATGTTCTGTAATAAGTTTGGGGGAGGGGGTGAGATTTTTTTGGCTTTATTGTTTTATCTTGCTTGGTTGGTGGTGTGTGATTGTTTTATTTTTTTTGAGTTGATTATTTCTCCATTAGATTTCTGGTGAGATGCCTATGATGATTTCTTTTCAAAATTTGTGATTTCCAATTTTTCTTGATGATTGGAGCATGATTTGAACTAATTTGTATGATTTAAAAGTGATTTTAGCCTTGACTTTTGATGTTGAATAAACCTGTGAGGATTTGAGTCATAACTGTTTATTATATGCAGTTTATTCTTTGTTGTGAGTTTTGTCATGCATGTGATGATCTTCTAGAACTTGCCATGGTTTCTGTGTCGAGATTGTTGTTGTGCCTAGGAATAGGAGATGATTTTAGGCCATCTTTTGTTAGCCACAATTTTTCCCAAACATTGTCCTTAATGAAAAAATTGTCCTTTGTTATCCACCTTGAGCCTATTTATAGCTTTTATTCTTTAGCCGGATGATAGGGGTGATGTAGTATGTGGGGATCTCTGTGTGAATGTTCATAGTGGGTCATGAAAAAGAGGGGATGATGTTGTGTTACTATTTACTCTTATAAGCTCTAAACAAGTTGTGAAAAGGAAAGAAAAAAAATTGTCGAGAAAAGAAAAAGAAAAGAAAAGAAAAAAAAGAGAGAGAAGTATGAAATCGAGTGTATATTGAGAGATTCGTTAGAAATTCGACTTTGTTTGTTGGAAATAAGTGGAGAGCATAAAAGAGTACTAGTTCTATTTTGTGATGATTAAATCCCTTGGTTGGAGTTGATTATGGTGGCATAGTTAGGTGGAAGATGAAATTTATTTCATACTTGATTTATGAAGTCATAGGGTTGGTGTTCTTGATTAAATTGAGTCACTTAGCCTATATTTCCCTACCTTAACCAATGTTTCTACATTATAACCCAAAGAAAAAGACCTTTTTGATCTTAGTCCTAGCACACTATTAGCGATGGAGATTGTAGACGATTTGGCAAGCCTATGGTAAGAGATCTACATTGCATTGAATTTCATTGACAGTATACACGTTCTATTCCACCAATTGAGAGTTGAGTGATACATTGTTGGAAAACTTATGAAATATCCTTGTCCTAGTTTTGATGATACCGAACTCCTATATTTATCTTCTAGCATAGATGTACATGTTTTCACTGAACTCAAGTGTTAAAGTTCATTTACTTAGATTAGAACTGTTGTCTAAAGACAAGCTGACTGAAGACGGAAGACTGAAGGCAGCATAACTGAAGTATATTGAAGTGGACTACCGAAGGACGCATCCTGACTGAAAATCATCAGTCACCAGTCAGAGATGCCCATGCAATTCATGTCATAGTCGAACTGAAGGTTAAGTCAAGGACCAGTCGACATTCTACATCGGACTGAAGTAAAGAGTATCAGACACGCCGCCTTAAATACACAAGTACAAATGCATTAAATGCCGAGGATTTGAGGATTGTCCTTGCAAATACCAGAATCCCTCTTTATATGTAAAGATGCAGAAGCACCATACTCCAAGAACAAGACGATTCAAACTTTTGCTAAAAGGAGTATTTGAAGATTGCCACCTCAGCCCAAGAAGTGACATTGTCTCACAACGGCAGAAATCCTGAAGATCATCTCTCCAACGGATCTATTCAAGACTTTGGCTATAAATAGAGCTTGAGGTGCGCCTACAATCTTCACCGATTCAAGACATACGCTAAAGCTCAGTCAAAATCACAGGCCAACATTTACTTAGACAAAACTTTAAATCGAAGAAGAGAGTACCCAAACAGTTGTAAAATCAGTCTAGTTGATTACCCAAACTCTCTTAGAAATCTAGGCAACCCCTGTTTATCTTAAGCCTAGAATAGATTACTTGAGAGCCTATTCTCAGTAGTCTTAGTTGGAAGAGTTCAAACCCCTTTTCAATCGAGCGAAAATAGTGTTTGAGTAGAGTGGAGTTCAGACCAGGGTTCTGACTCCAGAGATCTTAGTCGAGCGCTGGCAAAGGCACGAGTGTGTCTTATCGTGCTAGGAGTGAGCGAGCAATCTAACCCAGAGTGTTGGTAGGTTTGTTGTGTACCTGTAAGCATTAGCCTAGAGTGTTTGTCAGATTAATCATCTGGCCGTGGATTAGAAACGTTGTTTTCGAACCACGTAAAAATCCTTGTGTTCTTTATGTGCTTTCAGTTTTTCCTTATCTGCGTTAAACTTGTTTTACAACTGAATTGGATTAACTGAAAAGTGTAACTAATGATTTTGTAGTGTGACAAACTCTTTCTAAAGGCTATTTGGATTAAGTTTAAATTTTCGCTGTTGAGTTATTAGTCTAACTGATCAATCAATTGATAATCAGTAAGATTAATAACTCTACTCTGTTTTAGAAACTCTAGACTGAAGCCTTGCTTGGATATCAGTTAAAGCTCTGTGCTTGACTGAAATCAAAATACTGAAGACTTTTAGTATCAGTCTAAAACCATCATTCAATTGAAGTTTGGTTAGTTTGTTTTCAATCCGCGAAAAATAGCCTTCAGGTGTATTCCCCCCATAAACCTGTTCAGTCAACCCTCCGGGACCCAACATACACATACCTTGTGAGATTCAAGTGTTTGGAATGTCAAGGTTGATTTTGGTATAAGTTGTGTTTATTGGTGAATTTTATGTTTAATTGTTCAGGATTTGAGAATTCTATCATTCTTTATTTTTCTGAGGCATCTATGATCTAGAATTCTACCCATTCGTGTTTATTGATTTTATTCTTCCCATTATTCGAGGACGAACAATGGCTTAAGTTTGAGGGAGTTGATAACACTCATATTTCCATGATTTTTAATATTCATATGATGTCAATTTTATAGTGAATTGAGTGTTTGATGATTGTTTTGAGCTTAAATTGCGTTATCTTGTGAAATATGATACTTGCTCGTACTTTGATGAATTTTACATAAACATGGAGTCTGAATTTGGACTAATGGGCTTAATGAAAGTTGTAGTTCGTCTCAATACGAGTTCGTAGGAGCAAACGGTTTGCAAATCCGAGTTTCGACGAGGAAGATATGACTGAAACAATAAAGTCGCGCGCAATAGTGAATAGTGCTCGACGGGAATTTCTGAATTTTTGGGATTTTGCGGGATTTTTCGGATTTTATCAGTATTTTCAAGCTATGTAATGTATTTATCTTATGTGCATATATATAGTTCTTCTTTTGACCTATTTAGGGTTCCCAATTTTAGTTTTCAGTTCTATAATTTTAGTTTTCATTGTTTACTAGTTTTTAGAGCTTGGATTAGATTTCTGCAAGGATTGAAGATTTAAGATCGTTCTTTCGATTTGATTTAATACTGTTCTTTCAATTGCTTTCTTTTTAATTATATTTATATTTTCTTTTACTATGTCTGGCTAGATTTTTTATCTGATTCGAGGGTTTGCAAATAGTTAATTAGATTCATGTGATTAATTTGTTAATGTCTATTTCCCTTCCACTTTATGATTCATAATTCCTGATGCTTAATTTCTTGTGGATTATCAGACTAATAATTTGCATGTTTAGCTATTCGGTTTGAGACCTGAAGGAGATAGCTGTTTAGCGGATTCAGGAATGTAAGATATGATTTTAACCTTGAGACCTGACGGATATAGGTGGATCATAGGGAGCTATTTTTAGGAGCTATTGGGAGTTAGTATATTATCTTGAGACCTGACGGAGATTGATAATTTATTAATCTACGATCTTTGCTGCTCTGACAAGAGTATTTGATTAAATAAGTGATCTCTCATCATAATTGGATTAAATTGGTAAATAGGATTAATAGGTTGATTGTGTGAATTTAGTTAATGACTTTACTACATACCCTAGGATAAGTTGCTTTATCATTGGATTTCTTTACATGAATTTTATTTGCTATTGTTTGCAATTTAGTTTTGATTAAATCTTCTTCGTATATCGTTTCCCTAGATACTGTGATGGTTTAGATTAGGAGTACTTAGAGCCATTTCATTTATCAGTCCCTGAGGATACGATACTCGGTTGCTATTTATTACTAGCGTTGTGTTAGTTGCAGATTTAATTGCTAATAAATTAGTGATCAACTCTATGGGAAACTCAGGTTTCAGCAGGGCTACGTCTGTCTCCCCTATTTTTAATAGTTGAGATTAGGAGTATTTAGAGCCGTTTCGTTTATCAGTCCCTGACGATGCGATACTCAGTTGCTATATATTACTACAATTGCGTTGTGTTAGTTGTAATTTTAATTGCTAATAAATTAGTGATCAGCTCTATGGGAAACTCAGGTGTGAGCAGGGCTACGTCTGTTTCCCCCATTTATAATAGTTGAGATTTTGAATTAATTTGAGATACTCTTATTTCAATTAGCTCCCTCAACCATTGGTAGGGCTCTGGTGTTTCTTCTTCACAACCATGACGTTCGTGCTATCGCTTGTCTGTTTTTCAAAACTCAGGTGTTGAAGAAGACAAACATGTTTTATAATTTTTCTTGCTTTTTCCGATTTAAAATATCTTTTTTGAATAGCCTCAACACCTACGACAAAGATTTCATAGCTCAATATTTTTTCACCGAAACTCTAAGACTACCATTATCGGTTCAAAAGTGGGAGACCAGGTCTCTGCCACATGTGTAATGCAAAATTAAAAAAAAAATTGATAAATGAGTAGAGGCCACGGTCGACCTTGTCAAAAATGAGACCATGCATGGTCCCTCTCTCTCCTCAAGTATCTACCAATGATATTGTAACACTTGTCATCATTTAATTGGGTGAGTAGATTTTATTAGGATATGGTGAAGCACTGAATCACCAACACCTAAACTAGAAGATTGATAGCAGATAGATCGGAACCTGAAATAAATAGACGGACGGATGTTCCTTTTACTCTTCAACGGAGTAGTCCTTTACAGATACCCAAGCATACATGTAAAACTTAAGAGAAAAGATCGGTCCCTTCTACTATTACAGACATGCTATTTATAAGAGATGGAGAGGGGAGGGTAAGATTGTCTTTTCCTTCATGGCACGTGCTCGGTACGTCCTTGGCGTCGTTGTCACTAGTGGTTGTCCTTGCTCCAACGGCCTTGCAGCTTTTGTATCCTTCAGAAAGTAGTTGGGAGCTCTTCGCTCGTGTCGTCATCTCTAGGTGTTGAAGCCTGCGCTGCTTTCTCCGAAGAGTGTTAGTGCTGCGCCGCCCTCTCTTAGGGTGGTGATGACTGCGCTGCTCCTTCAGGGGGTGGAATGACTGCGCTGCTCTCTCAAAGGGGCGCTGGGATCTCCATTCTTTGTCCTGCACTGTTAGTTTTCCTATTTTGTGAGATAATCATTAAGGCAGTAGATACTTCATATTGATAACATATGGAATACGGGTCGTGTGCTGCGCTGATGAGGACCTTATCCCTCATCAGCTACTCCCCCCCTTATTCTACGAAAAGAAGTAGATTTTCACATGAATTTTCGTAGATGAGAAGTGTTTGCTTTGAGGTATGGAAGAATAGCCGATATCAAGGAAGGCAATGAGTGAGCCTGCGCAGGAGGGCCTCGTATCGCCGCCTGCGCTGACTGCCATGGTACAGAACTTGTCCCATCGCATTTAATGTGATCTGATGTTTTTGAGTACTTTGTGACGTCCTTCCACGCTTCTACTTTTGTGAGGGCGAGATCTCGACCCTCCGTTTTCACCTACCATTCTGGGATGAAATCCCAACCTTCCATTTTCCTTTCACATATCCCAACCCTAATGATTATTCTCCCTCCTTTCCCTCGATTCAAATTCCCCTCTTATAAATACCCCCCATCACCTTCGTCTTCTTCTTCTTCTTCTCCTTCTCCGAACTTCCTTTCAGATTTTTCCGGTTTCTCCGATCTCTCGTCGTCCCCAGTTTCCTTGTTAGGCTTCCCCTCCGACCATCACTTCTCCTACCAGGTTAGGTTCTCCCTTCTTCCATTATCCCCTGCGGCCTGCTCGCTTCCTCTCGGTTGTGTTGTTGCGTGTCTGTTTTCTTTTTGTTTTGTGTGTGTTTTTTTCGTGCGGTCGCCATGGCCACCGTGGGTGCCAGACAACAACAAATAAATGAGGCGGATGATATGACGTGCCAAGGTTGTCATTTTCCTCGTTCCACCATCTCCACCGCCCAAATGACGGAAGTACGGGGGTTATTACGCATTAAGCCGGATGATCGCGAACTGAAAATCCGGATGCAGCGGGAATCCGGCGATATGCCTGATGCGGACGGGCAATGGCGCCCGAACACCATCCCTATCTGGCATGCGCAGGTGAAGGCGGGTCTGCGCTTACCCCCTTCCCCTTTTCTTGTGGGGATATGTGAGCGATTCAGGATCCCCTTTTTTCAGATCTCTCCTTCTTCCCTCCGTAGGGCCTTTATTCTACATATCCTCTGCGCTGCTAATAACTACCCCCATAGTGTAGAGTTGTTTCACCAGACCCACATCCTAAAAAAGACCGATTATCACTACAACTTTACTGCCAAGCCCAAGATGAACTTGACATTCCTAGGTAATCTTCATTCTAGGGATAAGAAATTTCGTGACAAGTATTTCTTTGTACAAGTGCGGAATGGGACTTGGGCGGACTGCGCAGGTACTAATGAGGTGGAGTGGCATCGGACGAAGCACTCTTCTCCCCCAAATAGAAAACCCTAGGTAAACTAGAAATTGCCTTCATCGATCTCCTGGGCCAAGCCTTTGCTAACAAAGATTTTGATGTCCTTAAACTAGTCGCTTCTCCCTCTGTCTTGGCTGGGGCTGGCCTCTTCTCCCGTTATCCCCAAACCTCCATCGGTATATTCCAAATGTTTGTATCGTCTTTCGTGCTGAAATTTTTTTATTTCCTAATCATTCTCCTTCCTGCGCAGGTATGTGGAGATCTGCTGAGCACGGTGCCATTGCTTCATTCAGTTTCCTTCCCGATCCTGTTGTTGAGGGAGACACTACCCCGCAGACTGGGTCGGCGCAGCATGTGTCCCCTGAGTCTTTCAATCCTGGGCGGCCCCATCCGAGTTCGTCTGCTGCTGACATTCAACCTCTTCAACTCCACGACGAAGGTGATGCGAGTTCCGCTGAGGGTACTCGTAAGCGTCGCAAGACTCGACGGGTAGTCTCATCCAAGAAGAGAAAGGTCCCTGCTTCTGGTGCCGAGAGTAAGGATTCTTTCGAAGCCTTACTCGATGATGTGTCTCCTCAAGCTGCGCCGGCAAGGGAGGGGTCTGACTCCGTTGTGGAGATTCCAGGCCCTCGTGCTTTGAGAGATTTGACCGGACAAGAGTGCCGGTCCCAGATGGAATCGCAGATCGCCTCTGTCGACCTGCGCAGGTACGATGTCATGAACATGGGGGACCTGGCCTTTGACATGTGCCTGGGCGTAGAGCAGGTAAGCTATGCGTGTTCTTGCTTTTATGACATTACTATTGTGCGGATATTTTATTCATGCCCTGGATTATGATTGCGTCTGCGCAGTTGCGGGTGAAGTGCTTATCGGCCTCCCGACATATGACCCGGGCAGCTGCTGATCTTCACGAGAAAGAGGGGGAACTCATGGCCTCTCTGGCCGATAATACTGAGTTACGGGAACAGCTGCGCCAAGCTCAGGCTGAGCTGTCCAAGATGAAGGTGGAGAAGGAGTCCCTCGAGACTGAGCTCGCTCGTGTGTCCCAGAGCAAAGAGGAAGAACTCAAGGCTCTCAAGCATGAGATGTCGGAGGAGTGCCGGGCAAAGTTGAATCAAATGAAGACAACGATTGCTGATCAAGAAAACCGAGCCTTCATGCGGGGGATACAAGAGTTTCGCCAACAATACTTCCTGACTGCGCGTGGTCAATTGTTCCTGCGCTACATGTTAGAGGATTCTCTTCAAGCTTTTCGTCGTTCCCCTGACATGCTCCTCTTGATGGGGCCTGCCATGCAGTTCTTGGTTAAGGAAGGCAGTCGGCTCACTCTTGACCAGGTGGAAGCGACGCCTGAACAGCGCAGCAAGTTTGATTTTAAGGCAGTGCTGGATCAAGTGGATGACACCAGTCTAAATGGGCTGTTGGGCGTCGATCCTTCCGCCCCTTCGACTCCTGGTTGGTGGCTTCCTGTTTTGGATAAAGCCCTCCAGCTCTTTGCTAAGGATGAGACGAAGGACGCCCTACCTGCGGCGCCGGTGATTCGATCTCCCTATCTGAACGAGCTGCGCAGCCATATGCGTTCTCCTCGAGGCAACTATCCCGGGGGAACTTGGTCTACCCTCCTCCAACTTCCTCTTCGGTCGTGCCCGACTCTCAGGGCCAAAAGGGGTCTACCTCCCGAGCGGCGCAGGTTGGGACGGAAGTTGTGGTAACAGAGGCTGCGCAGGAGGAGGTCGTGTTTCAGCTGCCGGTGGTAACGGATCCGGTGATCGAGGAGATCGCGCAGCCTGCCTTTGTTGAAGATCCCCCTGTCGAGGAGTTCATCATGGATCCTCCTTCTTCTCCCCAACGCCTTGACTGAACAACTCCCTTCTATGTTTGTTTTTTTTTTTTTTTTTTTTTTGTAAAAGATTGTTCTTTTTGTGGACATTATCCCATTTGTAAAGTTTCTTTTGAACCCATTTTATATAATCGTATGGTTTGGTCTTCTTGAATGCTCTGGATGGTGTTATTTTATTTTGTATAACCGTATTTCGTGTTTGTCTTCATGACCTCCTACTTTTCTGTGAATATGATCGTCATTTTGTTAAGTCTTCATGTGTTCATGAAGAATTTTGTTTTAAGTTTTTAGTTCTCTATTTTTCTATCATTTATGCAGCCATTGTGTATCCCTCTTTTAAGCATTCGTTGTCTCGTTTTCTGCGCAGTCGTATTTGCACGTCCACTATCCCCTTGGTCTGCGCAGTCATATCTGCACGCCCACTATCCCCTTGGTCTGCGCAGTCATATCTGCGCGTCCACCATCCCTTTGTTCTGCGCAGTTATATCTGCGCGCCCACTATCCCCTTGGTCTGCGCAGTCATATCTGCACGCCCACTATCCCCTTGGTCTGCGCAGTCATATCTGCGCGTCCACCATCCCTTTGTTCTGCGTAGTCGTCTTCTTGATATCCTGGCATTTCTTTTTGAGTGATAGTGCTATTTTCTTTCTTTAGGTCCTTGGTGATAGTTTCCCTTGAATAGTTTCCCTCAAGATGGTACACCCCTAGGATGGAACACAGATGGTACACCCCCGCAGATGGAACACAGATGGTACACCCCCGCAGAGCGGCCCTCAAGATGGTACACCCTTAGGATGGAACACAGATGGTACACCCCCGCAGAGCGGCCCTCAAGATGGTACACCCTTAGGATGGAACACAGATGGTACACCCCCGCAGAGCGGCCCTCAAGATGGTACACCCTTAGGATGGAACACAGATGGTACTAGGGGTGAGCATCGGTCGGTTCGGCCCACCGACCGACCGGTTCTGGGAAAACCGACCGACCGACCGGTCAGGAAAATTTTCGGCCGACCGACCGATACAATGAATATGAACCGGCCAAAAACCGACCGGCCAATATTCGGTTTTCGGCCGACCGAACCGAGCCGGCCGACTCCTTCCTATCGCCTTTCCTTTTCTTTGAGGTTATTTGAGTCGACTCCAACACTTGGTGGTGGTTGTTGGGGGTGCAGGCATTTCACTTGAATTCGTTCCATCAACTTCCGACATCTATAATCAAGAAATTATAAACAAAATAAGTACCAAGTATGCAAACTAATCTAATCTGCCAAACTAAGCACCAAGTCTATAAACTAAGCAGCTAAACTAATCTGCCAAACTAAGTACCAAGTATGCAAACTAATTTACCAAGTCTAACATTTAACAATTAACCAAGCAAGCATATGATAGTTTGCCAGAAACTAAACTAAACGGACAGTGGATGTTCTGCCAACTCACGATTCATCACGATTCTCACAAGTTCACAACGGAAACTAACCTTTGCGAGTGTCGCCGGCCGGAGGTGGAATTTGAGGATGTCGCGCGACTGTTGGCGCCGCTGCTGTGCAACCTGTGCTGCTGCGGGTGCGGACGACGGACGGCTGCTACGACAGGTGGAGTCGCCGGGCGGTGGTTGTCCGAACAGAGAGGAGAATTGAAGGCGAAAGAGAGTTGGAGAGTGGAGAGCGGTGCAGCGCAGGACTTGGTCGGATGGATGGCTTGCGGGCTACGGGATTTGGATGGCGGACGGCGGGATTACGACGGCGAAAGAGAGTGAGACGAGTTGGTGGAGAGAATGGAGAGGAGAACGGCGCAGGAGAGTTGGGGGGATCTGAAAATTAGGGTTAGCAGTTAGGGGGGGGAAATATTATTAAATTAAATATATATTCGGTCGGTTCGGTTTTCGACCGACCAAAATCGGAAAAACCGAACCGGCCAATAAAACCGAATTTTTCTACAAAAATGGGCCGAACCGACCGAACACTATGAAAAAACCGACCGAAAACCGATCGGTTCGGCCATTTTTCGGTCAGTTTTTTCGGCCAGTTCGGTTTTTGCTCACCCCTAGATGGTACACCCCCGCAGAGCGGCCCTCAAGATGGTACACCCTTAGGATGGAACACAGATGGTACACCCCCGCAGAGCGGCCCTCAAGATGGTACGCCCTTAAGATGGAACACAGATGGTACACCCCCGCAGAGCGGCCCTCAAGATGGTACAAATTCAGTGCTGGTGTGAGTTTAGGTGTTATGCAAGTAAGAGAAGGTTTCCCTAAACCATGAAATCCATTTTATTAAGATGTCCATGGCCCAAACCTCATTAAAACCCAGTGGGAAAAAGAGTGTTTGGTCTACATGATGGAAACTGAAAAGAATACTCACACATAGAATTTCTTAAGGTTACTTATGTTCCATGGCCTGGTCAGGGGTCGCCCTCCTTGATCTGCTAGATGATAAGCTCCTCCCCCTAGGACCTCCGTGATAACAAAAGGACCTTCCCAGTTGGCTTCAAATTTCCCTACGGGCTTCAATGCGTCTGCTCGTTTGAGTACTAAGTCTCCTTTCCCAAGTCTGCGCGGCTTCACCTTCTTGTCGTAACCAGCTTTGATGATACTTTTGTATTTTGCCGCCCTCACTTGTGCTTCCTCTCTCTGTAACTCAATCAAATCCAAGTCGAGTCGGCGCAGTTCCTCATTCTGTGCAGTGTCATAGGTAGTAATCCGATGAGATTCTAGCCTTACCTCAGCAGGCACCACAGCGTTCGACCCGTATACCAAAGTGAAAGGAGCCTCTCCGGTTGCGGTTTTCGGGCTGGTTCTAAGTGCCCATAACACTGTATCTAGCTCCTCAACCCATCGTCCCCTGCTTCGTTCGAGTCTCTTCTTGATCCCTTCACATATGGTGCGATTTGCCAATTCTACCTGTCCGTTGGCTTGAGGGTGGGCTACTGACACAAATTTCTGTGTGATGTCCATCCGAGAACAAAAATCTTCGATCTTCTTGCTCGTGAACTGGGTTCCGTTGTCCGAAACCGAAATCCTTGGCACCCCATATCGACAACAGATGTTCTTCCATATGAATTTTTCCACTGTGTTATCATCGATTTTGGTGACAGCTTCCGCCTCGATCCACTTAGAGAAGTAGTCTACGGCAACTATGAGGAAGCACTTGCCTCCCGGAGCAGTTGGTAATTTACCCACAATGTCGATTCCCCATTTGTCGAAAGGATGCGCAGCATGCATGATCCCCATTTCTTCCCCTGGTATATTGATTTTGGGGGCGTGTTTTTGACAAGCCTCGCATTTTTGCACGAAGGCCTTCGATTCTTTACTAATTCCGGGCCAGTAGAATCCTGCTCTGATTATCTTTCTTGTCAAATCCCTATGTCCACCATGGTTACCGCAGCACCCTTGATGGATCTCCTTTAAGGCAAATTGTGCTTCTTCGGGGGCCAGGCATTTCAAAAACGGGTGTGTGAAGGACCTCTTATAGAGCTGATCGCCAATGATGCAGTAATTCTCGTATTTGGCATATCTCGAAGTATCCTCTTTCATCCGTTTACCATTTTTCAGATAGTATATGATGGGCGTTCTCCAGTCATCCTTAGTTTCGATGTTGCACACTTGCGCAGCCATTTCTCTCTTAGGTTCGAATACCAAGGTAATGTCCTCCCTCCAGGTTTGTTCGACTGCGCTGGCCATTCTAGCCAGGAGGTCCGCTCGCTGATTTTCCTCTCTCGGCACTTGCTGTATTTCGAGTTTCTCAAACTTCATCCCTATCTCTTGGACCTTGTTGAAGTACTGCTTCATTCTTTCTTCTTTTATCTCGTAGCCTCCATTCAACTGTTGTGCCACCAATTGAGAGTCGGTTTTGATCACCACATTGTCGGCTCTGAGCTCCCGGAGTATGTGGACTGTTCTCAACACTGCCTCATATTCAGCTTCGTTATTAGATAGCTTATCCTCGAACTTGATAGCAAATTGATAGATTTCCCCTTCAGGCGAGGTGATGTAGATTCCCACCCCACACCCTTCTTTGGTGACCGATCCATCGACCTGCGCTACCCATGGTCCCCTCATAGGCCACCGTGTTGCCTCTTGAATAAAGTCCGCTAGTGCCTGTGCTCTGATGGCAGTGCGCGGCTCGAACTCGACCTCATACTCCCCCAGTTCTATAGCCCATTTCACCATCTTTCCCGCCAGATCGGGTCGTCCCAGGATTTGTCTGAATGGTATTATTGTCCTCACAATGACCTTGTGTGATAAGAAGTATGGCCTTAACTTTTTGGCCGTGATCATGATCGTGTATGCGGTCTTCTCGACTTCGGTGTAGCGCAGCTCCGCACCCTGGATGACCTTGCTTACAAAGTATATGGGTTTTTGTTGCCGATCCTCCTCCCGGACCAGCACTGAGCTCAGAGATTCAACTCCCACGGAGATGTATAAGTATAACGGTTCCCCTGGAGAGGGTTTTGTCAATACTGGTAGTTTGGTCAGGTAAGCTTTTAGGTCTTCGAAGGCTTTTTGGCACTCACCACTCCATTCAAACCGACTTCCTTTCCATAGAACCTTGAAGAACGGGAGACTTCGCTCAGCTGAGCGTGAAATGAACCGGCTCAACGCGGTAATTCGCCCATTGAGTGTTTGGATTTCTTTGACATTCCTGGGTGAGGTCATGTTCAGAATAGCTTTAACCTTGTCATTATTGACTTCGATCCCTTCCGGTGTTACCCTGTAACCCAAGAACTTTCCTGACTGCACCCCGAAGGTGCACTTAGCAGGATTGAGCATGAGTTTGTTCTTGCGGACTACTGAGAAGGTTTCCTCCAGATCGGCCACGTGGGAGCTGGCCTTAATGCTGCGCACCAACATGTCATCGACATATACCGAGATATTTCTCCTCAGCTGTGTTCTAAAAATTTTGTCCATCATACGCTGGTATGTGGCCCCTGCATTCTTAAGGCCGAAGGGCATGCTTTCCCACCCGAAGACTCCTGTGCACACTGCGAAGGCGGTTTTGGTTACATCATCTGAATGTATCTTTACCTGATGATATCCTTGGTATGCGTCCATCATGGACAAGAGTTCACACCCTGAAGTAGCATCCACCAGTTGATCTATTCGAGGGAGCGGGTAACAGTCCTTAGGGCAAGCTGCGTTGAGGTCTCTATAGTCCACACACATTCTCCACACCTTGGCTTTCTTTTCTACCATGACTGCATTAGATATCCATTCGGGATATTGGATTTCCACGATATGTCCTGCTTCTAGGAGGGCTTGGACCTGTTCCCGAATAGTTGCATCCTTCTCCGCGCCAAAGTGTCTTGTTTTCTGTCTGACTGGTTTAACCATCGGGTCCACATTAAGACGATGTTCGGCTAGCTCTCTGTTTATCCCTTTAAGATCAGAAGTGTTGAATGCGAATACATCCGCGTTCCTGCGCAGGCATGCGGTAACTTCCCTTTGAAGGATTGGTGCCATTCCTGCTCCAATTCTGGTAGTGTATCCTTCCCTATCAGGGAAAAGTTCAATGAGCAAGCATGCATCACTCGTGGAAACGAGTGGCTGTTTATCAACTCCATCTCTGAGTTCCATGATTTCTCTGCGTTCGGGGTTTGACGCGGTAACTATCCCCATCTTCTCCCTTCTCTGATCATTAGGTTCCCCTGGGATTTTTGCTTGCTTTCGTTTCTGCTTTCGGGTGTTGGGGTCGTCTCCAACACTATCATTCTGTTGAGTTAGTGTTTGCACATGACATTGCTTCGATGTAGCTTGATCCCCCCACACCTCCCCAATTCTTCCACCGTCTATCGGAAACTTCATTTTGAGGTAGAATGTGGAAACTACTGCCTTGAAGGTGTTAAGCGCGGGCCGTCCCAAGATGATGTTGTACGTGGGTTTCAGAGCGTCTATGATCAAGAATCTGATTGTTCTGGTTTTATAACCATGCGATCGTCCCAAGGTAACTGGCAGTTCTACCATTCCGATTGGTACTACTGATTCTCCTGAGAATCCATAGAGTGGTGCATTCGTTGGTTCAACATTGACATCCGAGCCAAGGGCCTTCCAGCAGTTCCAGTACACAATGTTCACCGCGCTGCCTGAGTCCACGAAAACTCGGTGGACCAGGCATCCAGCCACGTCTGTTGAGAAGACTAAGGCGTCATCATGGGGGTACATTAACGGTCTGGCATCTTCCGAGCCAAAGGATATGGTGGGTTCGCTGGCTGCGCTGGTGATAGCCATGACCTTAGAGTTAAAGTGTCCTGTTCTCACAGCCCTGACAAGTTGTTTCTTCGCTCTGTTTGATGTGGGCATACCGTTTTCTCCAACGATCATATGAATTTCCCTCTGGAAAGGTGGTCGTTCTGGTGCCTCATTCCTTAATTCTCTTTCCCGCCTGTCATCTGGGTCATTCCTTCTCTCCCCCCCATCACGCCTATGGTTATCCCGGTCACGGTTGTGCCGTTCTCCGTTCATTGCTCTCGGGGGTCCAGTGACGAATCTGTCTAGTCGACCTTGTCTCACCAATATCTCCAACTGATTCATCAGGTGTCCGCAATTTGCGGTTGTGTGCCCATAAGCGTTATGGTATTCGCATAATTGGTCATTTTTTCCTGGTTTGGGATCACCGCGGGTGTAATTCCATGGGGCTCGGAACCAAGCTTCATCTTTGACAAGATGGAAAATCTCGTCAGCAGGCCTGTCCAAAGGGTGACGCTCATGTGTATCCCCACCTCTGTTGCGTCGATCTGGCTGCGCAGGTCTCAGGGAGGGAGGCCTTGTTTCGACCGCCATGGCTGGCATCCTCGGTGGCAGACCCTTATATGGTATTCTCTGAGGGTGTTTTTCGCCGAAATGCATCCCGTTGTCACCTTTCTTCACGCGGAGTTTATCGGCTTCGGCCCTTCGTGCGGCCTTAGCATCCTCCAACTGTAGGTATCCTGGTAATATAGTCATGATGTTGTCGAATTCCTTGGGCGGTGTTATTTGTAATGCGTCGAAGAGGGGACCTTGCTTTAATCCTCGAACGAATGCGTAACATTTGATCTGTGATTCCGCCTCTGGTGTGTCTAACACGGCCATGTTGAACCTGGCCACGTACTCCCTTAGTGATTCCTGTGGTTCTTGTTTGACATCCATCAAAGATATAGCGGTCTTTCCCATTCTCTTGGAACTAGCAAACTGTCGCATAAACATGAGGTATAAGTCCCCATAAGAGTAAATGGAGCTGCTTTTCAAGTTGTGGAACCATCTCTGGGCCATTCCTGATAAGGTGGTGGCAAAAATTCGGCATTTTATGCCTTCTCCATACTGGTGTAATGATGCCAGGCCCTCGAACCGTGCCATATGTGCCTCTGGATCAGTCGTTCCGTCATAATCGAGAGAGATTGGGCGATAGTTTATTGGTAAAGGTTCCAGTAAAATTTCATCTGAGAATGGACTATTGCTTAGTCTCGGCACCTGTCGGTGAGGTGCATTCCTCCTTCTTCCCCCAGATGTGCCCATGGCCCTGCGCTTGTGTGGAATTTCCCTTCGAGGCTCTTCCTCCTGTTCCTCCGATGAATATGCTTCCTCATCGGAGACTTCGTTTCTTACGGTCTCTTGGGGATGCTCTCTCAGTTCCGTTTCTAGGCTCTTCAGCTGACTTTTAAGGAATGATACTCTCTCTTTGAGTCTGGTGTTCTCCCTTTGGGTGCCCCGACTGCGCTGTGGAGTAGTGCCACTTGTAGAGTCGCCTACATCCTCGATTTGGACACTGTTAGTGACAAACTTCCTCTTGTTCTTCCCTTGTCCTTCCCCGGTATTTCCCATTTCCTTTTGCGTGACCGGGTGTGATATGTTAGGTAATTCGCGGTCCTTGTCCTGGGCTGGTGCTGTGGTGGTTTTCCTGTGTGTTACGGGCTCGGCTTCTCCCAATCCTGTCGGGATAATGGGAGGGGGCTGCATCCCTGCCAGTTGCCGGATTGTGGCATAGTTGAGCATTGCTAGCATTTGTTCAGTGACCGTGACATTGAGGAGCCCTTGTGTGGAAGTAGGCACTGTACCCCCTGGTGCTGAAGTTCCGATCAGAGACTGTGTTGTTGCCGGAGTAGTCCCAGTAGGCCCCGAGGCGGGGTTGTTGAAAGTGGTAAAACCTGGTGGTGTGAGTTCAGACAAGTTAATCCCTTGGGTCGAAGGGATCCCAGTCTTCCCGGTTACTGACTCTCCCGCGACTGTGTCAAAATCCTTAGCCAGATTCTTACAAGGATCATCAATTCCCATGGTGAGTACCTGAAATAAATAGACGGCTGCATAAGCATATATGAATAATTGTTACTGCGCAGCCGTACTGCGCAGCCCAGTCTCCTTTATCCTTGGGATCATTGACCGCAAGGGTGGGGCCCGTAAAACCCTAGAGAAACCCTGGAAAGATTCCCGAAACGAAAGATTCATAGAAGCCCGCGAACTTCGGCCCATAAAGCCATTCAGGATCAAACGTACGGATTTCTCGAAGAGAAAAGTTGCGTAGAAAACCCTTCCTCATAGATATTCATGAGGGACATCAAGTTTTTCTGGGAAATAAACCCAGAAAAGATATCTCCACATTTCATCACCAGAAAGGAAAAAAAACCATTATGACAATAAGGAGCTCAGCTATATGGTAATCATTACCAAAGAAAACAAACGTTAGTGACATTGATATCAGGGAAGTGAAAGTTTTAAGCAATCCTTAATCATACATCAACAAAGAAAAATCCTCAGGATTACGCACAACAACATGTAAGAACAGAGCATGCATGTAAGATTTTAGAACTCTCAAATCAACCAAAACTTCTCGCACCAACTCGACTGTTCCCGTGTGCATACGAATGGTAAGTGAACCTCTACGAGCGAAAAAACTCATCTAAAGAACGAACACCCCATCCCAAAGCTACGATTTACAACAAAAACATTAGGATCTAAGAATCACACGAATTCAGTAGGCATCAAGAAAATTTTTTATGCCTTCTTCCAAGATTTTCCATGCTTAACACGCAAAGAACTCAGATCAGAACACACGTTTGAAGATTTTCCCCACAGCATACTCGTACACCATAGATCTCCACTTATATCAAGCAAGAACATGAAGAACAGAACCCCCAAACATACCCAAAAACTCACGCCTTAACTAGCATTTTTCCCACAGACGGCGCCAGTTGGTGAAGCACTGAATCACCAACACCTAAACTAGAAGATTGATAGCAGATAGATCGGAACCTGAAATAAATAGACGGACGGATGTTCCTTTTACTCTTCAACGGAATAGTCCTTTACAGATACCCAAGCATACATGTAAAACTTAAGAGAAAAGATCGGTCCCTTCTACTATTACAGACATGCTATTTATAAGAGATGGAGAGGGGAGGGTAAGATTGTCTTTTCCTTCATGGCACGTGCTCGGTACGTCCTTGGCGTCGTTGTCACTAGTGGTTGTCCTTGCTCCAACGGCCTTGCAGCTTTTGTATCCTTCAGAAAGTAGTTGGGAGCTCTTCGCTCGTGTCGTCATCTCTAGG
Source organism: Salvia miltiorrhiza (assembly GCF_028751815.1). NCBI lineage: Eukaryota > Viridiplantae > Streptophyta > Magnoliopsida > Lamiales > Lamiaceae > Salvia > Salvia miltiorrhiza. The sequence goes on along the minus strand of NC_080393.1, from coordinate 32,355,767 downwards.
TGTTGAAGCCTGCGCTGCTTTCTCCGAAGAGTGTTAGTGCTGCGCCGCCCTCTCTTAGGGTGGTGATGACTGCGCTGCTCCTTTAGGGGGTGGAATGACTGCGCTGCTCTCTCAAAGGGGCGCTGGGATCTCCATTCTTTGTCCTGCACTGTTAGTTTTCCTATTTTGTGAGATAATCATTAAGGCAGTAGATACTTCATATTGATAACATATGGAATACGGGTCGTGTGCTGCGCTGATGAGGACCTTATCCCTCATCAGGATAATTAATAAAAACAAGTATATCTTTTATATAAAATATTAAAAATAAATAAAAAATATACCAAAATTTATATTTTTTCATTCTCTATAAATAGAGACCACTCTTGCTATATTTCAATACACCTTCAAATTCTCTCATTTATCCTTTTTACTTATAACTTCTATTATTTGTTTCTCTATTTTTCAATGGATCGAGGCAATAATTCATTCTTCAACTCTCAAAATTTCAACCCCTCCCAAGACTATTATCCAAATCTTGCTGATATTCCAAGCTCCAATGAATTTCCAGAGTTTGATTATGCTATGAATTCAGAATTCTCGCATAATCCAACTGATTCTCATATTTCTGAATATCACCAAACCTCTGAAAATTTTTCTGGAAACCCTTCCAACAATGCGCAAAGTTGGACTGATATAGAAGATATATCACTAATGTCTGCTTGGTGCTTTGTCAGTAACAATCCAATAGTTGGCAGAAACCGAAATAGTAAGTCATTTTGGAAAAGTGTTGCAGATATGTATGAGCAAAGTCGAGCAGATAATCCAGAAATTGGAGGTCCAAGGACTTTGGAATCATTGAGGCAACGTTTCAAACGCCTCAACAAAAATGTCTGCATACAAGAAAGCATATGAGCGACGAACGAGCGGTCAGTCCAAAGAGGACATCGAGAAAGCAGCTCAAACAATTTATAGTAAAACTAAGTTTACTCACCATGAGGTGTTTGAAAAAGTTATGAGCAGCTATCCGAACTGGGAACTGAAATTGAAAAGTACTGGCTACGTACGACGTTCTCACCTAGACGACGAAGACAGTGTTGACGAAAGTCGCATCAGCTCAAAAAAATCCAGGACGGATGAAGATGCGGATCCTCCTACCGACTCCACTCCAGAAACTCCAGGTAGTGATGCTTCGAAATTTCAGCGTCCTATTGGTAGGGATAAAGCTAAAGGTAAGGCAAAAAGAAAAGGAAAGCAAACAGAATCACAATCTTCGATAGTTTCAGATGCTTTCACTGCTGAACTACGTGAAATGAGGATTACACGTGGAAAAAAAATGAAAACATCTACGTTGAATACGTTGATGAAAAAAACTCAGTTATCTCCAGAAGAGGAAACTCTCAAACGTCGACTAATGGCAGAACGTATGGAATGTAATCGAACTTATGATGCTTGTTTTTAATTATTGTGTTTTTTAAATTATTGTTGTATGGTTGATTTATGTAATTTCAGTGTAATTTTATTTTTTGTAATTTCAGTTTGTGCAATTTCAATGTAATTTCAGTTTGTGCAATTTCAATGTAATTTCAATGACATTTCCAAAAGCCTTTACTTTTGGTGGCACCACCCATGTGACCTTTGAATTTTTCTCACAATAATTCCAAAAGCATTTACTTTCGGTGGCACCACCCATGTGACCTTTGAATTTTTGTCACAATAGTTCCAAAAACATTTACTTTTGGTGGCACCACTTATGTGACACTTATCATGCTCTTGCTATATATTTATCCATGTATTCTTTCAAATCTCAGAACAATTATCTCTTCTATACCTTATTTTGCAGTTTAATCATTCTTTCATTCTTATATCCTTGCTTATGCCACAGGAAGCGGTTCGTCACCACGAGGCTATTGCTCGTGTTAAAGAATTGGATAAATTGACTCAAGAGTTGGATGAATCCCAATCAGCTCTGAGGACTCCGGACTAAGAGTTGATGGATATATACCACCGAAAAGCTGAGCACAACTGAGATGAACATCCAGACTGCAACGCTCGTTAGCGGATCTGATGGTGAAGATTGATTTTCAATCGGAGATGGAGATGATCAGTATCGAGAAAGTGGATTACATGCTCAGCGCATACAGGGCTATGAAGATAAATGGAAGAAGCATGCAGTTGATCATTGCTCAGTGGGGGGCTAGAGCCCCCCCCCCCCCCAAATTTTGAAAAAAAAAATTATTTTATAATATGTCTAAAAATGTTGTTATTATTGTTATTATATTTGTATTTTAGTAAAAAATGTCTAAAATGTATTGAATGCCTCCAAAAAATTTTTTTAGTAAATGTTGAACTATATTATCTATGAAAATGTTATTATTATTATTATATTTGTATTTTAGTAAAAAATATCTAAATGTATTGAATGCCCCCAAAAAAAATTTAGTAAATGTTTTGAACTATATTATCTATGAAAGTGTTGTTATTATTATTATTATATTTGTATTTTAGTAAAAAAATGTCTAAAATGTATTGAATGCCCCCAAAAAAAATTTAGTAAATGTTTTGAACCATATTATCTATGAAAATGTTGTTATTATTATTATTATTATTATTATATTTGTATTTTAGTAAAAAATGTCTAAAATGTATTGAATGCCCCCAAAAAAAAAATTCCGGGGGCTGCCGCCCCCGATCCCCCGTAACAGTTCAGCCCCCCTCCAAAAAAATCCTGGCTCCGCCACTAGTGGGAGGCCTACTCTGTTGATACTCGTGATCATCGCTGCGAGATTTTTCTGTCTCCTCACAATCAATTGTTTCTCCAGAACTTGTTAATTTTCTTCAGATTTCGGCCCTGGGCATCAGCTATTTAGTGGAAGAGACCGGGAGAAAAACCTTGGATTTGATCAACCCTACCCTTGAACAACTAACCACACTAAACTTGGACTCCCTAGTGAATTTTCTTGATGGTGAGAAATTAGACCGTTGTTTGAGTTTTGACAGCTCCATCTCGCAGGGAGATAGCTGGTTTATTCCCTTGTTGGATCGTGCTCATTGCTTATTTATCCAAGGTGAAAGCTCTAAGTCCCTGCCTCCTTCTCATTCTTTCTGTACCCCTTATACAGATTCTCTAAATGAACTAGCCAACCTCCCTCATACAACGGTAGAGAGAGCACTTCCTCGTTTCTACAACAGCAGTTTTGCAGCTGTCAGTGCTGCCATTAACCAGGCAGTGCCGCCCGGTGGCAAGGGCCCTATCAATGTGGTTGTTTCAACCTCTGCTGCAGATACATCTACCCAAATTGCTGACTCAATAAAGAGGATTGATCCAAACATCACCACTCCCTAGGTGTGTGCATTTGGTTATTTGGTTTGATTTTTGCTAACATCAAACTAAACCAAATTTATATTCGGCTTTGAAAAAAATCGAACCCAACCAAATTAACCGAAATTTTTAAAAGATTAAAAAAATGCTCAAAATTATATTTATATATTTTATCATTATCCATCATTCATTTCAAGAATATATAATTAAAATATTATAATTAGGATTAGATAATAAGTTAGATATTAGAAAATTATAATTAAAATATTTTATATAATATATATATATATAATATAAATATAATTCAATTTTTGATTTTGTTCAGTTTTAAAAAATCCAAATCGAACCGAACCGAAAAATCGAATTTTTATGAAAAAAATCGAACTGAACCAAAAAATTGAAAAAACTGAACCATATTTTAAAATTTCGGTTTGGATCGGTTGAGTTATTATGTTTCAGATTTTTTGTTCACCCCTATCACTCCTGCTGGCATTGAGGTCGACTCTGGTGGTCATATAGAGAAGGTAATTATTGAGAAAAAGGTGAATGAGATTGTTGAACATGGTAAGGCTATTGGGGATAAATCAAGTTTTGAGCCAGTCCTGCCAAGCTCTGAAGTTGTGGATGAGGATATCTCTGGTGTGGGAGAACCGTAGTATCTTTTTTTTTTTTTAATATATCCCACAAAAATATGCATAGTTTTTTTTTCTAATATATACTCAATCCGGCCCATAAAAACATGCATAATTTTCCTTTTTCGTACGTCCCATAAAAACATGCATAGCCCATTTATAGTAATAATTCTCCCACTAAATATCACAATCAAATGTGGGACCATTTTTCTCCACTCACACTACATTTTACAAGATTTCTTAAAACATGTACCGTTCCGAACTATGCATATACTCCATCCGTCTCACAAAAACATGAACAAAGATAAATGCACGGGTTTTAAGAAATGTTAGTTGAGAGTAAAAGTTAGTGAAAAATGGGTCCCACTTTAAAAGGTGTTGTGAGAGTAATGAATTAATTAAGGAAAAGTAGTGGTGGGCCATGATGTACTAAAATGGAAAGGTTCATGTTTTTGTGAGACACTCCAAAATGAAAAAACGTTCATGTTTTTGTGAGACGGAGGGAGTATATTTTTATGGGATGGAGGGAGTATATTTTTGGTATGTAACTATGTTACAAATGTTTATGCTTATTAAAGTTTTTATGGCTTGTATATTTTGGGATTTGAACTTTATATTTATATTTGATTTTACAAGTATCTGTTTCTCATCACTTGTTTATTATTTTTGAAATTTTTTAGTTTTACACTTTCCACTCAAACTGTAAAGCTCATTATGACTGAACCTTACTTCTACAATGATGTTGGGTTTATGAGATCCTTCCCGGGCTAGGGGCTTGAGAACTAGGCCTGATTCCTACCATGTACCAGGCATAAAGATTTATAAGATCCTTCCAGGGCTATGGGCTTGAGACTCAAGGTTGATTACACCTGTGCGTTGGGCACAAGGATTTAGGAGATCCATAAGGATTTAGGGCATCCTTCCTAGGCTATGGACTTGAGAATAACAGCTGATTTGTGATCACCAATTTATTAGCAATAAAATTGCAACTAAAACAATGAAATTATAGCAACAAATAGCAAGCAGAGTATCGTATCCACGAGGACTAATAAACGAAATTACTCTAAATAATTCTAAAGATAACTCTAACAATATTCAGGCAACTCCCAAGATCAATGAATTAATTAAAACTAAACTTTGGAACAAAACAAATAAAACACAAGTATATAATCACATAATAAAACGACTGATCCTACGGAAGTAAATTCATTAATCAAATCCACAAAATCAACCTATTAATCCTAATTACCAGTGTAATCCAGCTATGATGAGAGATCACACAAATAATCAATTATTCTCGCTAGAGCAGCAATGACAGTAGATTAGTAAATTATCTATCTCTGTTATGTCTCAAGAAAATCTACTAACTCCCAAAAGTTCCTAGGAATAGCTCCCTATGATCCACCTATCTCCGTTAGGTCTCAAGGTTAAAATCATATCATACATTTCTGAATCCGCTAAACAGTTATCTCCGTTAGGTTTCAAACCGAATAGCTACACATACAAATTATTGGCCAGATAATCCACAAGAAATCAAGCACCAGGAATTATGAATCATAAACTAAAAGGCAAAAAGGTATTAACAAATTAATCACATGAATTCAATTAACTATTTACAAACCCTAGAATAAGATAAAGAGCTAGCTAGACATCATAAAATAAAGTAAAGACATAATAAAGAAGAAAGCAATACAAATAATTAAAATTGATAAAACCCGGAAAGAAATCTGAATAACAGCTTGAATGTTGAAGTCTTCAATCTTGCAAGAAAAGAAATCTAATCTATGAAAGCATTAAAATCCTAAGTCTAAAACTGAAAAATATGAAAAGAGGTCAAGAGAGGTATCTAATAGGTCAGGAAAATGACCTATATATAGGCACAGAGGATAAATACAGTACAAAACTCGAAAATACTGATACAATCCAAAAATCCCGAAATTCTCGAAAATTCGGAAATTCCGGTCGGATACTATTCACTTCTGCGCGCGACTTTCTTGTTTCAGCCATATCTCTCTTGTCCGAACTCCGATTTACAATCCGTATGCGCCCACGAACTCGTATTACGATGATTTACAACTTTTATTAAGACTATTCGTCCAAATTCAGACTCAATATTTCTGTAAAAATCACCAAAGTATGAGCAAGTATCATATTTCACAAGATAAAACAATATAAATACAAAACAATCATCAAACACTCAATTCCCTATAAAATTAACATCATGATGATAATAAGGCTTGTATTAATGGAAAAGTAAAAGAGTACAAAACATCCAAGAAAGCGCAAAAGAGAGCAAACAAAAGACCGAGCCTCATTAAAACCTTCTAAGAAGAAGAGACCTTAGAAGGAAAAAGAGTACTCGTGAAAGACTCACATTCGGTTCAGGAGCGGGAAGAGACAACTTCAGGAGTTCCGGCCTAACCATCACCCCTAAGAAGCTCGGCTCAAGAAAACCGGAAGAAGAAGAACCAAGAAAGAAAACAGGAGACCAACAACAAAAGAAAACAACACAACCAAAGCCTAAGGGAACCAACGAACCTGCTTATATAACCATACGGATATGACTATGCGTCGACATATCCCTTTCAACCGCAATCCTAATCTCCTCAATCGCAAAAGGCCACCAGCCTTCCTGCCGATCATCATTGGCCATAATATCTGCCGGTTGATTACCCTCACGGTAAATATGCGAGACCATCAAAGAAAAATCCCGAAGCAGGCGAAGAGTATGCTGCCAAAACGCCCTAAATCTCCAAGGAACATCACTCGAGCGAGAGTACAAAAGGTGAACCACATACATAGAGTCAGCCTCAACCCACAGATGCCGCCAGCCTCGGGTATGAGCAATGTGAATAGCATAGATCACAGCCAACAATTCCGCCTCGAAAGCAAAGCCGTTGCCGCCTTTAAAATGAAAACAACCTCGGACATGAGACCACTTGTCTCGAAAAACCCCACCCGCAGCAATAACTCCAGGAGCTCCCGCCGCCGAGCCATCTGTATTAACTTTAATCCATTGACCAACGGGAGGCCACCAGTGAACCTCCACCATACAGGGGGGAGGAACAGCACGGCTCCTCACCCCAATCGCACGAGTGATCGAATAGTCAGCCCAAGAATTAGAAATATTACCTAACTTCCGGAAAACCCCATCAATCTCCATAAAGTAAGCCTTGACAAAGGCCAAAACCGCACGTCTATCAAAGCACAAATCCTCAAAAATAAGCGCATTGCGTCCCGACCAGATACGCCACATCAGAGTGATAATTCCCGCCTTCCAAAAAGAACCAATTTGGGAACTCCAAGAGAGATTCCAAGCCAGAACTAAGAAGGAATGAATATCCATGCACCCCAAGAGATTCTCTTTACCAAACCAACTTAAAAAATCAGTCCAAATAGGGCGAACAGACGAGCACTCCCAAAGCACATGCGAAATCGTCTCACTATCTTGGAGACACAAAGAACAAGCATTGGGCGCAATTAACCCTTGCCGGATCAGAACATCAATAGTAGGCAAGCGTCCATGGAGGACACGCCAACAGAGAATAGATCGCGTCATCGGAATAAATTCCTCCCAGATCCATTTGCCCCAGCTAACAGCAGGAAAACGATGGCAAATATTAGAAAAAGCCAAAGAGGCCGAAACCAAAGAGGCACCAATGTACGCACGTAGATATCTCAATATCCACTTTACTGCTTCCCAATGCTGCTTTCCAGGATTTGCCATAATTCTGCTCACAACTCCCATTGCATGAGCGATATCTGGTCTAGTACAGACCATGGCATACATCAGACTTCCAACGGCTGAGGCGTAAGGAATTTTAGCCATGAAGTCTCTTTCCTCCTTTGTCTTTTGAGAGTGCTCTTTGCATAGGCGGAAATGGTTAGCTAATGCTGAGCTAACCGGCTTAGCACTGCTCATGTTGAATCTTTGCAAGATTCGATCAACGTATTTGGCCTGAGACAACTGCAAAACACCTTTTTGCTTGTCTCTGTAAATTCTCATCCCGAGAATTCGCTTTGCTTCTCCTAAATCCTCCCCTCAAACCAAGGACCACATCATGTCCTCCCTCGAATGACAATCCGTACATCTTGCACCGCCGTTACCACTCAACGGGACTCGCTGCCTGACCACAGTATCAGGAAGACTTTCGATACAAGGAACCACCGGATTCAATCGTGAGTTCACTGGGGGTACACCTCCGTATATCTTGCACCGCCGTTACCACGCAACGGGACTCGCTGCCTGACCACACTATCAGGAAGACTTTCGATACAAGGAACCTGAGGTCGAGATGACCTCCTAGGAATAGGAGTTAGAGCTGGAACTGGAGACTGTGGTGGATCAGCCTCAGAGTTGGGCTCCTCCGTCTGCAAACTTTCATCTGTTTGCTTCGATGTACTGCACTCTTCAGTATCATCTGGATCAACATATGTTGGATCCTCCGTTGTTGTGTCGGTGAACTGCACTGCATTCCTGTCCTTGTACATCACATTTTCATTGAATATTACGTCCCTGCTACGGATGACCTTCCTGTTTTTGTCATCTAAAAAACGGTACCCGAACTCATCTCCACCATTATCCAATGAAAATACATTTTAGTGATTTGGAGTCGAGCTTACTCCTGGCAATATCACTAATGTGTACATACGTGACACAGCCAAATACTTTCAAGTGAGAAAGTTTAATTTCTTTGCAGCTCCAAACTTCCTCCGGTATTCTGTACTCCAATGGTACAGATGTCCCATGGTTAACGAGATATGCCGTTGTGTTGACAGCTTCTGCCCAAAATTGTGTTGGCAATCCTGCATGTATCCTCATGCTCCTAGCTTTTTCTGTCAACGTCCGGTTCATGCGTTCTGCGACTCTATTTTGTTGTGGGGTCCCTGGCATTTCCAACTTGATGCCATTCTGGTAACAAAATTTCTTGAACGCCATATCTTCGTATTCTCCGCCATTATCAGATCTCTTTATCCGTAAGCCAGTTTCATTCTCCACCATAGCCTTCCACTTCTTGAACGCCTCAAACACCTCTGACTTTTGTCTCAAGAAGTAAACCCACACCTTTTTTGAGTGGTGAAAGTCACAAAGGTAAGACTTTCCGCCAACGGATGAAACTGCTACTGGGCCCCAAACATCTGTGTGGACTAACTCAAGCTTTACTTGCTTCAGAGTTCTACCACTTGTGTTGAAACTCACCCTCTTCTGGTAGTTTCCCTTTCGAATGCATATACTTGAGCCCTTTCTGGCTCATGTGCCCAAGTCTTTGGTGCCACAAATTTGCATTCTTCTTGCTATCAGCAACTGCAATTGTCACACACGCATTCATCGTTGTGTATAGGCTGCCAGTATCCTTGCCACGTGCAAGAATCATTGCGCCCTTAGTGATTTTCCAATAATCACCTGAGAAGTGTGTATCACATCCTTCTCTTGACAATTGCTTGACGGAGATCAAGTTATTCCTCAACTCTGGAATATGTCTCACGTCCTTCTCCTTCAGCCACAACATTGGCTTCGGTCTTTTTCTCGTTTCCCTTTGAAGGTACTTTACACTGCGTTCTGTAGTGCCCGACCTGACCACAGTTCCAACATTCAACAGACTTTGATTTGTTGAAATTCTTGTGGTTCGTGGAGCTCTGCCTGCCATTCTTTGACTTGCTCCGTCCACGTCCTTGACTTCTGGATTTTCCTTCAAGGGCTTATACAGGTCCTTCTGGTACAAGTAATCCTCCATTTGCATTTTCCAAAAAATCCAAATTCACACCGTTGAATTTATCAATTTTGGAAATTTTATCGTCTGTCGACATTGCTCCCACTCGATCTGGACTCCTTGGATCGTTTCTGATTTTTCAGCTCACCACCGTGTTTAGAACACCTTTTTTGTCGACAAACCGGAATCGCCGACAAATTTCACTATTCACGTGAATAGTAACAGCGAAAAAACATCAGAAAATATCTGCCACCACCGTGGCTCTGATACCAGTTGTTGGGAATTATAGACGCCAATAATTCCGCCCAGGATTGTTGTTGGGAAATTAGACACAACTAATTCCGCCCTGGATCAAGTGTGACTCAATATTGTGGATATCGACCGATATGAAACGAGAAGAAAAATGACACCGATATTTTTAACGTGGTTCGGCCAAACTGCCTACGTCCACGGACCCACACCAATATATTAGAGAATCTCAAAAGGAGGAGTACAACAAAAATACCACACTGTATTTTGTATCTGCCTACGCAGAGGCTATTTCTCAACTCACTTTTATCACTCGTGTATAACTTCCACACTGAAGTTTTCTCTCACAAGATTTTTCTCTCTCTCTAGCAAAATTTTCCTTCTGCTTGGTGGTGTTGGTGGTTCTGGGTTTGGGTGATTTTAATGCTGCTGCGAGGGGCTCAATTTATAGGCAATGGAGCTGTGGTAGGTGGCAGCATAAGTGGAAATTTGAGCTGCCCCTTTTTGACAATTGCTGCCTTCCCTTTTTGACAATTGCTGATTGTTGCTTTTGACATCATAATAACATTAAAAATCATAAAAAAAAGTAACATCATAATAACATTAAAAAACATAAAAAAAAAGTAAGCGTTATCAATTCGCCTCATGCACCGGTCATAAGGATTTAGAAGATCTCACGATGCCATGGTTTCGTAGTTCAGCCCTTTGTACTGTGGGTGATAATTGCACATCAGGTTTCTTAAATTATTATTTTATTAAAAATATTTTGGGCCAAATCTCCTTAAAATCCTTTGAGAAAAGAGTGTTTGGTCTAATAAGATAATAAGTAAATAAAGTAAATTACTCACTAGCAAATTGTCATGCCCAGAAAATGTGGTTGGTGCTGGTTAATGCCTTTAGGAGTATAATATCTTCAAGGCTTGTTTGGTACATTAGATTAGGCAAGGTAGCTTGTGTTTCCATTGTTTTTTGTCAGTTTGGTAGGTTTAGTTTGTCAAAAGTAGAGGCTCAGGAAAAAGGCATCGAACCACGTGTTTTTCACTGTTGCACCTCGTTTGTGAGACAGGAGAAAAGGGCCAGTCACAATTTCGAGATGATACAGTAAACTCAGACTAAATTAATGTTTTCAAATTTGCACTCCTGAAAATTTCAAAACACATTCAAGCTTTTATTTTGGCGGACATATCAATTTTTTTTTTTCGCGACATAGATCGGAATTAGCTAGGCCCTTAGTAGTCCCGAGGATTATGTTGAATCTTTGCTGCCAAGTGAGGCTGTTGCCATCGTCCCCTCCATCATGGAGATGCATGTGCAAGCTTCATGCAGAGACGTACTCGTTGATGAGCAGCTGCAATGATGGCGTTCAGTAGTATCCTTCGAGTGCCACCAGATTCTGATGCCTCATTTTACCTAGAAAATTGCAGGAAAAGTGACGGCTTTGGAGCTAAAGAAAGAGCTGCAGAGAGTGACGAAAGCCTTGATGGTAGACGATGATGATGATGATGATGATGATGATGATGATGATGATTAGGGATGAGCATTCGGGCGGGTTAGGTTGAAACCGAACCGAACTGGAGCAACCCGAACCCAAACCGCCCCAAAATTTCAAACCAAACCAAACCGTTTCACTTGCCAAAACCGAACCGTAGATTTTCGGTTCAGTTTGGCATAAACCGTTTCATTTTTATTTATTTTTTTTAATTCACAAACCTGGTAGCAATGTTTGGCAGCTCTTAAAATGCATAAATTCACCAAAATGCATACTTAAAAGTCCACAAATGCATACCTAAAATATTTAATGTTTACCACAAATATATTCCACAAGTCCACAACAAAATAAAAGGCAAAATGTATCAAATCACAATTCCAAAACAAAAATAGCATAATAACTCCATAAGCAAGATAACAAGAATCATAGAGATTTCTTCTTGTTCATTATCTTGAATCTTCACCCCTCTACTTCCATGGAGTCCAAAGTGGTGGTCACAACATCACTTGTGCTAACACTCTTCATACCTACAAAAATAAAAACCAACAACAAATTAGTGAGTATGAAATCAAGAATTAAAGAATAGCACAACATATTTAAAATATTTTAACCTTCTTCAAGTTTTTCAATGCTTTCCAAATCTTCTTCAATTGTGTTTGGTTGTCTTGATCTTATAATCCAATCTTGGGTGCATATGAGACACTCAACACTTTTAGGACCTAAAGAACTCCTAAAAGGATCAAGCACTCGACTTCCGGAGCAAAAGGCGGATTCCGAAGCAACCGTGGAAATTGACATTGACAATACATCTCGAGCAGGGCGTGAAAGAATAGGATATCTATATGTTCATTTTTCTTTCACCAACTTAGGATATTAAAACAAGCCTTTTCTTCCATAGACACGTTATTCTTGTCTTCAAGGTATATATCCAACTCACTCTTCTTGCTTGATGAACCATCTTGTTGCATCTTTTGTTTTTTGAATCTATCATCCATGCTCTCCGCTTCAATGAAGGAATCCATCTTGGTAGTAGAAGATTCAACATTCTCACGAATATTGCTTGATGATATATCACCTCGAGATTGATATATCTCTTTGTAAGCATCAAAAAGCTCTTTCGTAGAATCCATCACACCTTTGGCCATCTTGTTGCCAAGTTCATCCCCATACTCCTCAACAAGTGCATATTCAATAAACTCAAACTTATAATTTGGATCAACAACAACGGCCACATATGTAAGTTTGTTCATTTTCAATGGATCTCCCCAATACTTCTCAGCATTTGCCATCATTTTGACACTCATTGCAACAACATCTTGTTTATCATGTTTCATCCACTTTCTCAACAACAACTTCACCCTACTAATCTCATCATAAAACTTATTCGAGGTAACATATTGTTAGGTCCCGGGGGTCTCGAATAGGTGTATGGAGGGGGGGGGAATACACCTATGGGCTATTTTTCTTTTCCTCAAAGTGAGGGATCTCAAGATAGAGATCTAAACGAAACTTTACACGCAAACAGTGACGCCTGTTGACTGAGAACAGTTTTGACCAAACAGGGTTGACGACTGATACTGAATGCTCTTCAGTAAAGAGTTATGAGTTAAGTTGCTGGAACTTAACTGATGCACTTATGGGCTTCGGTCGAGTTTGCTAAAACAGAGATGATAACACTCTTCCTGACTATCAAAAGATAGATCAGTCAGACTGATATCATACGCAGCGGAAATTAAACTTAGTTTCGCAATAGCCTCGGTTGAGCACGTTGTTGGTCTTAGGTTTCTCTTTGCAGTTATTCAGTATTGAGTTTATCAATTGAAACAACACAAGTAGGAAAGTAAAACTGAAAGCTGTAAACAACACAGAGACTTTTACGTGGTTCGGAAAAAACCCTTTCCTACATCTACAGTCGGTTGATCAGACCAACAATCCACTCCGCAAGTGCTTAACAGGTGCACTGCAAACCAAACCGTGTGCTTGCCGGGTGCACACAACTGTACCACTGAAGAAAACCCTTCTTCAGTACCCACACTTCACTCCTGTCGGATTTCTCTTGCTTAGCACAACCCGCGCTAAGACTCTCAGAGTCAGAGTATCTTTCTGAACTCCGAATCACTCAAACACTCAAATCTTTCTTTCGAAAAGGTGGTTTGAATGGCTGCCAACTATACTGCAAAGAACAAGTTCTTTGTAGCAAGTTTGACCTTGGCTTCTGGGTAAACAGAGGTTTGCCTAAGGTCTAAGAGAATGTGTGTAATCAGTAGTGACTGATTTTGGCTTTGGAATTCTCTTATTCGATTCAAGCTTTGGGGAGGTTAAGCTTTAGGCTGAGTAGCGATTTTGGCAGAGCTTCAGCTTATGTCGTTGAATCGGTGAAGATTGAAGTGATCCTCGAGCGCTATTTGTAGGAGAACTCTTGAATAGATCCGTTGGACGTAGAACGCCCTCAAGATTTCTTCCGTTGGAGAGCAATTCGAATTTGGGCTGAGGCTACAATCTTCGAGGTTCCTTGTCTGGTGGAAACGGCTCTCTTGAGGGATAGGAGATGTGACGTCTCTGATAAAGTAGCCACCAAATAGGAATGAACTCTGCAGAGATAAGACCCTAAGATCTCTGCATTTAATGCGGCTGTACTTTTGTGTCTACGTGGCTTCCTTTGAACGTTGGAAGATCAGTCCGAGGAAGAATGTTCAACGGATACTTGACTTTAGTATCAGTCCGTTGAGTCCACGTGGCACGCATTAAGTAATCAATTCCGAACTGATTCTTCAACTGATACTTCAGTTGGTATCTTCAGTCTTCAGTCTTCAACCCTTCGTCCTTCAGTCTTCAGTCTTCAGAACCGCAAGCTAAACTAGAAACGAACTCTAACACTTGAGTTCCAAACAGTTCTAGTCTATTACAATTACGACCTATGAATTTTGGTATCATCAAAACAAGGATTAGGATATTCCACAAGGTTCCCAACAATTTTCCCCTTTTTGATGATGCCAAAACCATACAGCAGTTCTAGACAACAAAAAGACTGAACTCACAACACAAGTTCTAAAACTGGGGTGGAAACAGTTCCCCCTTAAAAATAGATCCTAAAAACTTGTACTTAGAGTTAAGAACGAAACAGTTCTAAAACAGAACAAGGAGAAGACAGAAAAACATAATCAGAGCCTGGACAAAGAGTCATTGTCTTCAGGTTGAGATAAAAAAGAAGTTCTTTTCATTAATGAAAGACTGATAAGCCATCAGTCGAGGTACAGAGCAAGACTTACATTGGAGTAAAAAGAAAACCAAAAACAACATGGGAAACCCATGGACTCCAGCAGTCTGCTTGGCTGCGCCTTTGAACTTCTTGATCTTCATCTTTTGTCTTCGTGTCTTCATGTTCCTAAGCTTGTTCCACTCTCACTTGTTTTCCGTTGAGTTGAGGTCTTTTCTGGAACGTCTTCCTTACAACTTCTGGTGATCCTTTGCTATCTCATCTTCAGTCAAGAAAGAAGGGACAAGGAGCAACCTTAGGGAAGGTTTCTCTCTGACTTCTGACTTTCCCCCTTTTTGGCAACATCAAAAGGAGAGCTGATGATGGAAGCTATGATCAGACGGTACCCAACTCCTAGTCTCAGAAACTCTTGAGAAGATTCGAGAATAAGGTGTGTCCAGAGATGCAGAAGGAAGAAGACACCAGTGGAGAGGTGAGGTGAGTAGGAAGACGGAGAATTGAAGGAAAGACGAGAGAAGAAGGCTGCCTTGGAAGAGGGAGAAGGCTGCCTTGAAAGGAGAAGGAAGAGCTGGTGATGGAGAAAGAAGGAGAGAAGTGAAGAAAGGCGTGAGAAGGAAGAATCGAACTGGTGGCAGCTGAGAAGACTAACACCGTCGATTCGCCATCACTGGGTCTTTGAAGAATAGACCTGGTGTGGCTGAAGATGCCGGCCAACAACGAGAAAAGTCTCGTTGTTTGTTGCAAGCCAGGGAGGAGTGCAATATCTGCGATAAGGAAGATCTCCTCCAGAAGCTGTGAGGCTTCTTGGCGCCAGGCATGAGAATGGAAGACACTCGCTTCGCTGGATACAAGTGAAGGTAGAGCAAACTTTGACGTCGGAGAGACATTGAGATCCAGTGGAAGGATCCGGTGAAGACCAAGTATGTGAGCGTCATTCTCCCACTCCATGACTTTGCAGTCATAGATTTCTCCTTTAGTCGGAACAAAATTTTTCTGCAACTTTGGAAAGATTGAAACTTTTTCTCACAGTGAATGCTGTGGAGAGTTGTTAGTTGATGCAGAAAAAGAGTGAAGACAGCATGGTATAAATAGACAAAATTTGTACCAAGTAAGAAGATGAAAAAATTTTCGAAGACTGTGCCTAAAATGTTTTTGAAGAAAATTTTCACGTCCGCCGTCACTGCAGGGGATTGAAGCTTCAAAAAGGTGAGAGGTATCATTGCATTATGTCATGTCAATGAGGTTCTCAAGAAATTTTATCACAGAGGCAACAGGTTGGAAAGATTTTTAGAGAAGATTTTGACAAGTTCAATCAAAACAGATTTTCCCTTTTAAAAACACTTGTCCTTCTCGGATATTCCATTTTCCAACAATCAGTTAAAGGTTTTGAAAGAAACTGATCAGTTAGAGAAAGATTTTAAATTTTAACTCAAAGCTCTTAACTGAAATAACTGATTTTAAATAGTAAGCTTTTTTAAAAATACTTACTGATCGACTAATCATTGTAGTCAGTCGATACCACTTGATCCTGGTTGAATCATCAAGATGACTTCTTCTTTAGAGGAGCGCTTGACTTCATTGCTTTCCACGTCAGCGGTCGTAGAACAGCAGTTGGTTGACCACCAGTCAGCATGACTGTTTGAGAAAATCTTCAAACACAGCATCACTCTTCAGGGTTGATGAGGCCGATCCTTCCACACAGATCGTTGAACCTTCTTCTGGAAGAGCTTTGGTCAGCAAGTCCGCTCTCTGAACAGCAGTTGGAATCCATTCCACAAAGATATTCTTCTTTTCGACATGATCACGGATGAAGTGATGTCGAATAGCAATATGCTTGACTCTGGTGTGATGAACTGGATTCTGGGAGATTGCAATAGCACTGGAGCTGTCGCAATAGATTGGGACTTCCTTTTCGTCTATCCCATAGTCCTTCAACTGTTGGACTAACCACAGGAGTTGTGAGCAGCAGCTTTCGGCAGCAATATATTCAGCTTCAGTTGTGGAGGTGGCGACTGAAGTCTGCTTCTTTGAAAACCATGAGATGAGCTTGTTGCCTAGGAATTGACAGGTTCTGGAGGTTGATTTGCGATCAATTTTGCATCCAGCAAAATCTGAGTCTGAATATCCGGTGAGCTTGAGTCGTTGTCTGCTGGGTACCACAATCCTAAGTTGGGTGTGCCTTTGAGATATCGCAGAATTCGCTTTGCTGCATCCAAATGAGCTTCCTTTGGATCTGACTGATATCTTGCACATACCCCGACTGCAAATGCAATGTCTGGTCTGCTTGCAGTCAAATACAGCAATGATCCAATGATTTCTCTGTACTTCGTCGAAGAGACAAATTTTCCTTCTGAGCCTGGATCAACTTTCCAGTTTGTGTTCATTGGGATCTTGACTAATTTCATGTGCTGAATACCGAACTTGGCTATCAGTTCCTTGGCATACTTGGACTGACTGATCAGTATTCCTTCGCTGGTCTGCTTGACTTGCAATCCGAGAAAGAAATTCATTTCTCCCATCATGGACATTTGTAACTTGTTGGTCATGATGTCAGCAAACTTTTTGCACATGCGTTCGGATTTGGATCCGAAAATTATGTCATCGACATAAATCTGAACAAGTAAGAGATCTTCTCCTTCTTTGAGAGTGAACAAAGTTCTGTCCACAGATCCTTTCTTGAAACCTTGTTCAACAAGATACTCCGAGAGAGTATCATACCACGCTCTTGGAGCTTGCTTCAAGCCATAGAGCGCTTTCTTCAGCTTGTACACCTTTTCTGGTCCAGCAACCTCAAAGCCTGGAGGCTGTTCCACATAGACTTCATCGGTGAGCACTCCATTGAGAAATGCGCACTTCACATCCATTTGGTGTACCTTGAAACCTTTGTGAGCTGCGAAGGCTAAGAAGAGTCTGACTACTTCCAATCTGGCAACTAGAGCGAACGTTTCGTCGTAGTCGATTTCTTCTTCTTGACTGTATCCTTTCGCTACAATCCTCGCTTTGTTTCTCACAACATTTCCTTCTTCGTCTTTCTTATTTTTGAAAATCCATTTCAAACCAATCACCTTTGCATCGTCTGGTCGATCCACAAGCTCCCAAACTGAATTCTGGTTGAATTCATTGAGTTCTTCTTGCATTGCGATGACCCATTGAGTGGACTTCAGAGCTTCTTCATCATCCTTGGGCTCTGTAGATGATAAGAAACAGCTGAAAATCTTATCTTCATTGATACAGTTCTGATTGATGTCAAAGACGAGGTTGCACATTGATCTTCGAGTCTTGACGCCATCTGATGGTTCTCCAATGATGTTCTCCTTTGAGTGGAGTTCAAACCATCTTCGATACTTCTTGATTTCTTCTGGAGATGATGGGGCTTCTTCAGTCAGAATGGTTCTGAAGTGTTGAGCACCTTCTGGAGCAGGGGAGAGTTGAGTGATTTATGCTTAATTGTTCTACTTTTAGGGGTTTGAATGCACATATTTTAAGTTAATCTTCTGGAAATTGGTGCGTTTTATGGTTTATTTTATGCTTTACAGGAGATTTAGATTTTATAGATGGAAGAGTGCAATTGTGGATGAAATTGGCGTTTTTTAGGTGTTTTGGTGTGCAGAGCTGAAGGCCCGCGCAGCAGAGCAGAGCCAACATCCAGAGTCAAACGCCAAAGTCAAACACCAGAGTCAAACGCCAGAGTCAACCGCCAGAGCTGACTTTTCAGCTCTGTACCTTTCAGAGCACTCGATGCCAGAGCTGACTTTCCAGCTCTGCCCTATTCGCCAGAGCTGAATTTTATGGAGCTAACTTATGCAGCTCTGAATGACAGAGTCAACTATGCAGAGCTGACTTTTCACCTCTGCACTTTCTCATAGCTGCGAATTTGGCCTGAGTGGGAGTAGTTTACAGAGCGCGCATCCAGCTGGAGTTCCCTTATTTTACACGATTTTGTTGCCTTTAGAGTTCTACTTTGCATGACAACTTCCATGGTGATCTAGGGAAATTTGAGGTCTATAAATAGGGTTTAGTTTTTATTGTAAAATCAACCTTTGCCCTAGTTTTAGACGACTTTGAGATATTTTCCCTGGGCATCCGAGACTTAGGAATTTTATTGCTTTCATAGTTCTAGTTTCGATTTCTGTTCTAGTTAGTTTAGTTTATAATTCTTTTAATTCATGTTTTAGATTAGTTTTCCGTTTAGAGTTGTAATTACATGACAGATTACTTCTCGAGACGGTTTTACGGTATTTCTTTAATCAAGTTTATTTATTTGTTTTTAGTTGCTTTCTTTAAATTCTGCAATTTAAATTCTGCCTTTTTAATTATGCAATTTAGTTTATGCGTTTTTATGATGCTTTCCTTTAAATTATGCAATTTAGTTTCATGCCTAGATTAGAAGCTTTTAAATTACAAGTATTTAAATTCCTAGTTAGTATTTAAATTCCAAGTTCCTTTACTTTAATCGCGTTTAAATCTTGCCTAGGGTTTTATAGTTTTTTCGCCTAGATAATTTTAAGATTAAAGTTTTAGTTAAGTTTAATTTCACGTTAATTTATTTTCCATGTTTTAGTTTAATAATCCTTAGTTTACAGTTTTCGTGTGACATAATTAATTGCCCTTTAAGATCTTCCTTGAGAGATGACACTGGGTCAACTTACCATCACTAGGATGTACTTGTTCTATTGCAAGTCAACTATAGGTGTTCTAGGTTGAGTCAAATTTTGGCGCCGTTGCCGGGGAAGGTTTTAGGCGTTTAGTTATGTCACTTTCTATTCTATTTTTAATTGCTTTCTTTACTTTACGTTTTGTTTTTACTTTTCTTTCCACCCGGTGCGTTTAATCCGTGTGTTAAGTGTTGTGTATGCAGGGACACCATAGTCTGAAAAGAAAATTAACGTCCCCGCTGGATAACACTCGCACGCATACCAGAGCAGACGAGTTTTACTCTGATTCTGATTCTGAAGCCAGCTCTGACCGTACAGAGCACACCATAGACACGGTAGAGCAGAACAAAGAAAGGAAGGAAGGAGCCAGAGCTGACCGTGCAGAGCAGAACACAAAGGACAAAGCCAGCTCTGACACGGCAGAGAAGAACGCAAAGAAGGACGCCAGCTCTGCCTCTAATCGAGCAGAGCAGAACACAAAGAAGGACGCCAGCTCTGCCTTTGACCGAGCAGAGCAGAACACAAACAAAGAAGAGATGGCGCAGAACATGGAGTGCATGGGAGAATTCACCCGGCCCGTCATCGGAGACACCAACACATCGGCTATTGTGCTTCCCACCGCCGTCAAAAATTAAAATCTAAAGTCGAATGATTCAAGTCTTCTACCTCTGTTCCATGGGATGCCGAGTGAAGATGCTCTACAATTCATCCGTGATTTTTGCACACAAGTTCAAACCATTCCCTTGCTGAGTCTCACGGAGGACCAACTTAAGCTCAAGTGCTTCCCCCTATGCACTCAAAGATCAGGCGAGAACATGGATGCTAACTCTGCCGCCCAACTCTATCACCACTTGGGGAGAAGCTTGTGAGAAGTTCATGCTAAAATACTATCCCAGCCACAAGACTCAGGAGCTCAGGACTCAAATCATGGAATTCACCCAAGGAATGGACGAGCCCTTTCATGAAGCTTGGGAAAGATTCCAAGAACTCCTCCGCCAGTGCCCGCAACATCAATTCCCCAACGTGATGGTGATGCAATTTTTCTACGATGGGTTAGTGCAAACTGCCCAATTTATGGTGGACAGCACTGCAGGAGGAAACATAACTCGAAAGACTGTGGCAGAGCTCAAGGAAATATTCAAAATATTAGTGGAGAGCTCTCAACAAAAGTTGGTCCGTGGAAAGAGAGTTGAGGCCAACGCGGTGACGAATCAATTTGAGATGCAGAAACAATTGGCCTCAATAATGCGAGATGTGCAGCAAATGAAGATGGGAAGAATGGAACCGCCCCCTGCCCCTATGTGAAACGTATAGCCGTGTGGGATTTGTGGTGATTTCAGCCACGGAGTTGATCAATGCAATAGAATGGGCGAGTTCACGTCGGAAGGGCAGGCTGATGTCCACTCTGCGCAAGGATTGCAGAGCAGACCTGACGGACAGAGCAGACTGCAGTATGGGCAGAGCTATAACCAAGGCCAAAAGAATTTCCCTGGTACCTGGAGAGGACAGCAGCCCTATACACCGCAGCCTAACTACTCCCAACATTACCCTCCAAGGTGTCAACAGCAAGGAAACTTTCAGCGCAATCAATTCCAGAGTGCACAGCAAATTCCAACGCGGAAACAATCTCTGGAGGACACGTTGCAGACATTTATGGAGGATAGCAAGCAGAACATGGAGTCTCAGGCTGCCACTATTAAACACCTTGAGACCACCGTAGGGCAACTGTCGGGCGCGCTGGACCAGCTGCAGCAGCAGCAGAGCCAAACTCATCAAGTGCTAGCTCTGGCGAGGATGCCAGAGCAGACTAGGCTGACAGCTCTGACTTGGCAGCCAGATCAGAGGAGAGAGTCAGCTCTGACTCGACAGCCAGAGCAGAGGAGAGAGTCAGCTCTGACTTGGCAGCCAGAGCAGAGGAGAGAGTCAGCTCTGACTCGACAGCCAGAGCAGAGGAGAGAGTCAGCTCTGACTTGGCAGCCAGAGCAGAGGAGAGAGTCAGCTCTGACTCGACAGCCAGAGCAGAGGAGAGAGTCAGCTCTGACTCGACAGCCAGAGCAGAGGAGAGAGTCAGCTCTGACTCGACAGCCAGAGCAGAGGAGAAGGATGACAGAGCAGAGGAGAGCACCAGAGTTGATAAGGCCAGAGCATAAACTTCACAAATCAAGTACGCCATATCAACCATCGAAGCCCAGCTCGCCTCTGCCACCATCAATTGTTGATCCAACCCAACCATTGCCAAAGAAAGAAGATCCATGGAGTTTCATTATTGGTATTGATTTGGATAGAGCTGGAGAATTCGCGGGTATGTTAGACTTGGGTGCGGTAGTCAATTTGATGACGTATGCTATTTTTCAGAAATTGGGCAGGAAGGAGGAGGAGCTTAAAAGCACGAAAACAAGACTTCAACTAGCTAATGGAGCAAATTGTAACACTCGTGGTCTTTTAAAAGATGTTGAAGTCATGGTGAGAGGAATCACGGTGCTAGCCGATTTCAGTGGTGCTCGAGGCAGGGTAAGGTATTATAGGAAAGAATGGGCAATTTGTTCTACTTGGTCGGCCTTTTATGGCTACTACTCAAACGCGCATTGATGTGGGTTCGGGAACGTTGAGCATGGCCGGGTCTGGTAGATCGGTAACATTCTCTGTTTTTTAATAAAAAAGCTTGTTATTTCTAGTTCTTCAATGCATATCTGTTCTCTTGTGGAGATTGTTGACCATGAGGAAGAAGTAGAAATTTTCAGAGCTAACTGTCTTTCGCCAGCTCTGCCCATTCCGCCAGCGCTGACTACTCCAGCTCTGCCCATTCCGCCAGCGTTGACTACTCCAGCTATGCCTATTCCGCCAGCGCTGACTACTCCAGCTCTGCCGCTGGAAGACAGAGCAGAAATTTTACCGCCAGCGCTGACGAGCTCAGCTCTGAGCAGTACGCCAACTATGAACAGCACGCGCCAAAATTATGCTGAGGAGAAACTGATGTGCACCAGCTCGGAAGACGACATAATTATACAGGATTTTCTTCACAATTTGCAGGATGAGGAGGCCATTGAAGATCAGTTTTTGACTAAGCTTCCACTCGACGTTAATGCCGTTCATGAGGTGTTAACTACCGTGAAAGAGGATGCAACCGTTGAGGAAGAACGAGCTGAGGTGCTGCCATGCAAGGATGATACCGTGCTAAGAGTGTAGAGTGCACCACCTTTGGAAGAGAAGAAAGAGGAGAGATCTCGACATAGCTCTTGGTTCGAGAGAATGATGGACGCAATGAGCTCTGCTTGCTCATTAAGAGGACCCGCAGCTGAACTGGAGGATGATGTGCTTTCACGAGGACTAATTCAGCTGACATTTCATAGCGATTTTGGTTAAGGGATCCTCTACGTCGGGCTGGCGACTCTAAAACTAGCGCTTGGTGGGAGGCAACCCACCGTGGTTTGGTTTTTGTTTTTGTTTTTCTTGTTCTTTGTTTTGGTGTTTCCTAAGTTTTTGGTTGCTTGTGCGGAGACTTTGATTCTTGGTGTTCATGATTTTTCTTTTCAGCGCTGCAATTCTTTTCTAACTTTGCCGCCAGCGCTGCCCAGTCCAGCGCTGCGGTTTCTACTCTGCAAAAGACTGCAAATTTCACTCTTCACCGCCTCTCACGATGCTTCATTTTTTCATTGCCGATAATCATGGACGTTTTCTATACTCTTCGTATTTCTTTTCTGCCCTGAGGACATGGCATGCTTTAAGTGTGGGGGGGTGTTTTGTTGTGCTTATATTTTCAATTGGGCGAGATTAGTCTTTCTATGCTTAGTTTTTTATCTTTGAATCGTGCGAATTTTTATGAATTTGTGGAAGAGAACATGATTTTCGATGTGAATTTCGGGTTTGTGAATGAATGGTGGTTATTCTTGTTTTACTTTTAATATGTGTCTCTTGATTATGAAAAGAATTATGAGTTTTGTTGCAATACGATTGTAAGTAAGTTAAACGTGATTTGTCCGGTAGATGCTAGAAGGAGTGTTGTCATTGTGATTGCCCACAATCATATCTTTATCTGTGAAAAATACTGAAAATCAGCTCTAATTTTGCCAGCTCTGAAACATCTGGCCTGTTCTGAAACGTGACAGCTCTGAGTCTCTGCTCCTCTAGTTTAACTATGAGCATGGGAAACCACGTGAAAAGACTTTGGATTACATTCAAATGGTTTTTATTTCACAAATTATGGCTCAACTGTCGAAATCTTAAGCACACAAAGTGTGAAAAAAGGGTGATATTGATTATAAAGGCGATCACATTAGGGAATTCACTTCTAGCGGAGAATTAGGTCTGATCGAATTGCTTACATTACTGCTTTGTTGCTTCTTAAACCTTGAGTTAATTGCATGATCGAGAGATGTGTGTTGATTGTAAAATTTTGAATCGACTTTGTTGAATGTTTGGATGGAAATAAGCATCGTTGAAACCAATTTCTTCCTAGGATTCATATTGATTTTGCTTGAGGACAAGCAAAAGGCTAAGTGTGGGGGGGTTGATTTATGCTCAATTGTTCTACTTTTAGGGGTTTGAATGCGCATATTTTAAGTTAATCTTCTGGAAATTGGTGCGTTTTATGGTTTATTTTATGCTTTGCAGGAGATTTAGATTTTATAGATGGAAGAGTGCAATTGTGGATGAAATTGGCATTTTTTAGGTGTTTTGGTGTGCAGAGCTGAAGGCCCGCGCCAGAGCTGAAGGCCCGCGCAGCAGAGCAGAGCCAACATCCAGAGTCAAACGCCAGAGTCAAACACCAGAGTCAAGCACCAGAGTCAAACACCAGAGTCAAACGCCAGAGTCAAACGCCAGAGTCAACTGCCAGAGTCAACCGCCAGAGCTGACTTTTCAGCTCTGTACCTTTCAGAGCACTCGATGCCAGAGCTGACTTTCCAGCTCTGCCCTATTCGCCAGAGCTGAATTTTACGGAGCTAACTTATGCAGCTCTGAATGACAGAGTCAACTATGCAGAGCTGACTTTTCAGCTCTGCACTTTCTCATAGCTGCGAATTTGGCCTGAGTGGGAGTAGTTTACAGAGCGCGCATCCAGCTGGAGTTCCCT
The DNA here is from genome assembly GCF_028751815.1 of Salvia miltiorrhiza. Classification (NCBI taxonomy): domain Eukaryota; kingdom Viridiplantae; phylum Streptophyta; class Magnoliopsida; order Lamiales; family Lamiaceae; genus Salvia; species Salvia miltiorrhiza. Next base: position 32,331,442 of record NC_080393.1, on the reverse strand, counting down.
TATTTTACACGATTTTGTTGCCTTTAGAGTTCTACTTTGCATGGCAACTTCCATGGTGATCTAGGGAAATTTGAGGTCTATAAATAGGGTTTAGTTTTTATTGTAAAATCAACCTTTGCCCTAGTTTTAGACGCCTTTGAGATCTTTTCCCTGGGCATCTGAGACTTAGGAATTTTATTGCTTTCATAGTTCTAGTTTCGATTTCTGTTCTAGTTAGTTTAGTTTATAGTTCTTTTAATTCATGTTTTAGATTAGTTTTCCGTTTAGAGTTGTAATTACGTGACAGATTACTTCTCGAGATGGTTTTACAGTATTTCTTTAATCAAGTTTATTTATTTGTTTTTAGTTGCTTTCTTTAAATTCTGCAATTTAAATTCTACCTTTTTAATTATGCAATTTAGTTTATGCGTTTTTATGATGCTTTCCTTTAAATTATGCAATTTAGTTTCATGCCTAGATTAGAAGCTTTTAAATTACAAGTATTTAAATTCCTAGTTAGTATTTAAATTCCAAGTTCCTTTACTTTAATCGCGTTTAAATCTTGCCTAGGGTTTTATAGTTTTTTGCCTAGATAATTTTAAGATTAAAGTTTTAGTTAAGTTTAATTTCACGTTAATTTGTTTTCCATGTTTTAGTTTAATAATCCTTAGTTTACAGTTTTCGTGTGACATAATTAATTGCCCTTTAAGATCTTCCTTGAGAGATGACACTGGGTCAACTTACCATCACTAGGATGTCCTTGTTCTATTGCAAGTCAAAATAGAGGTGTTCTAGGTTGAGTCATTGAGCTGGAGCTGCTTCGGCACGTTCAACTCGATCTTCAGCAACTGGAATTCCCCCTTGACTGATGCCATCTGCATTGGCTCTAGTCTGAACTTCAGACCTTTGGCTAATCTTTTGATACTGAAGCTTCTCAGTATCTTCATCTTTTCCTGGTCCCCACACCAAGACAGTAGCGGGCTGGGTGTTGTGGATTTCAGCTTTGGAACCTTCAGTGTTCTGGACACACCTTTCAGTTTCCTGTTCCCTGAAATCATCTATAGACCCATCAAAGACCACATGAGGTGTTTCTTCAACACAAAGAGTTTGAGAATTAAACACTCGATAGGCTTTGCTCGAACGTTCTGTTCCAGAGTATCCAAGAAAGACTCCTGGATCAGCCTTGCTATCAAATGTGTTTAACCTCTTCTTTTCATTGTTGTGGATAAAACACCTAGAACCGAAAGCATGAAAATAGGCAATTGAAGGCTTCCTGTTCTTCCATAACTCGTATGGAGTTTTTCCATATCTTTGAGTGAGGAAGGAGCGATTCTGCGTGTATCATGCGTTGTTGACTACTTCGGCCCAAAACTTCAAGGGGAGTTTTGATTCGGCTAGCATCGTCCTTGTTGCTTTCTTCAAAGACCTGTTTCTTCTTTCTGCAACTCCATTCTGTTAAAGAGTTCTTGCTGTAGAAGTTTGATGACTGATTCCTTGTTCATCACAATACTCACGAATGACAGTATTGAGGAACTCAGTCCCACGATCTGATCTGATGCTGATGATGTTGACTTCCTTTTCCACGCTCAGTCTTCTCAGCAGCTTTGGCAGTTCCTTCAGTGTCTCTTTCTTTTTGAAGAGAAAGATAACCCAAGTATATCTTGAATAATCATCCACAACAACTAAGGTGTACTTCCTACCATTGTAGCTTCTTGGATAGATTGGGCCAAACAGATCCATGTGAAGTAGTTGAAGAATTCTTCCAGATGAGTGTCCTGACTTTGACTTGAATGACATTCACGTCTGCTTTCCTCTTTAACATGCTTCACATTCTTGCTTCTTTTGGAACACAATAGAAGGTAGTCCTTCTACCAGTTGATGTTTAGCAAGCTTGTTGATCGTCTTGAAGTTGAGATGGTTGAGTCTCCTGTGCCACAGCCAGTTGAGCTCCGAGCTGCTTTTGCTGATGAGGCAAGTTTCAGGTGGGCTGTCTTCCCATGAAACGACGTAGAGACTTCCTTGTCTGAAACCTTTTAGAACCACCTTCTTTTGATTGTTTCTAACAGTGAATTCATTATTTTTTATCTTCACTGTGAAACCGCTGTCACAAAATTGACTCACAGACAACAGATTATGTTTAAGACCAGAAACAAAGCTAACATTACTGATACTGGCGTTACCCATGTTGAGCACACCATAGCCTTTTGTTTCTCCGATTGAGTTGTCTCCGAATGCAACATTGGATCCAGCTTTCTCAACATACTGTGATAAATATTCTTTGTAGCCTGTCATGTGCTTCGAACAGCCGCTATCCAGATACCATGTTCTGATTGAAGCTTTAACTTCTTTCTTCTTTTTGTGTTTCCTGATTTTGACCTGCAAGGAAGAGTTACTTCAGGTACCCAATCAAGATTTGGGTCCTTTGATGTTAGCTCGATCTCCCTTTGGAACCCATATCTACTTCAGAATTGATCTGGTTGATCTCTTGCGCTTTGTTGATCGTCTGACTGAAGTTGTTGGCGCTTCAGTTGGCACACGAGCATTCTTCTGTTGAGATTTTCTTTTGAAGGCCTCACTCTTATAGGAGTTCTGTCTGATGAGTGGTTGAGGTATTCTTTGCTCGGTGAAGTATCTTCCTTGAGATACTCGAGTCTTTTCAGACTGAAGGAGACTTGACTGATGTCGTGGAACATGAGTCATTTGATGTCCAGTTGCTTGTCGTCGTGGATGTCGCTTGGCTCGTCTGAACTCATCATTGTTTTGTCTCCATGGATGTTGTTCTTTCTGAAACTGAACTGATTTCAGCTTCTAACTGATGTGGCCGTTCTTCCCCCTGGACTGGTGAGAAAGATTCTTCTTGTTTCCTGATGTTCCTTCTTCGATCTTTGACTGAAATCTGCTTTCCAGTCTTCTCAGTAGGGTGATCTGGTTGGGGGCCTCCTTTGCTCGTCTGTAGCTCCGTGGAGGTGGAACATTTGATCTTGCCATCAGTTTGCGTTTGTGAACTTCATCCATATCATGATCTCTTGATTCTTCTGATGTTGTGACTTCAGAAGTATCGTCCCTTGAAATGATCATGATATTCTTTCCTTTGTCAGCTGCAACCTTTCCTCCAATGTTTTCAACAAGGCCTTTTGATGGAAAGTTGCTCATCATGGGTGACTTCATCATGCAATCCTTGACTGTTTCTTCCAGCTTGTGATTGAGCCTCTTGATCTCATGAGATGCTCCATCACATTCCGAGTTGGAGATTCTGAGCTTTTCTTCCAGTCGACTGTTCTCCATGATTAGCTGATCAAGACAAGTTTCATCTGGAAAGTAGATGATTGTCTGATTCCTAGCTCGTTCATTATTGATCTCCTTTTCCATTTTCTGATTCTGCTTGAGGAGATCTTCGAACATTTTCCTCAACTGACAGTGATCAGTCATAAGCTGATTAAACTCGTCAGTTTCATCGGATGAGCTTTCTCCAGATTCTGAGTGGTCTCCTGAAAACATCAGGAAGTTATCAGTGTAAGGAGTTTTTGAATGAGAGATTACCTCTGAGCCATTCATTCCATTGTCGTAACTGTTGTCAGCCACGCTTTCAGATCCATTGGCCATCAGGGCTTGACTCTCATCGTCTGAGCTGGTGCTTTCAAAGTCGGATGATTCTGATGTGTCTTTGGAAGAATCAGCATCGTCAGCAACCATCACTTTCTTCCTTGAGAAGCTGCGATCTTTCTTGGCTTTCAGCTCTTTGCGCTCAGATTGAGTCAGTTCAGGGCATTCTTTTCGAAAGTGCCATTTCTTTCTGCATCCAAAGCATTCCATGTCTTTGATGTCGTAAGCGGCTGACTTCCTTTCTCCGCTTTGATCAGTGGAATGTCTAGAGTTGCTTTCTCTTTCCTTTCCTTTGTAGTGCTGCTTGTGGAACCTTCTGTACTTTCGGAACTTGGACTCCATTTTGTTGAATCTTTCAGTTAACAAAGCATATTGACTGAATAAGTCCTCAGGGTTGAGTTCCGCTGGTTTCTTGATTTGCTTCTTGCCTTCTCTTGCTGATGCTTTCAGTGCAGCTCGTCTTGAGGTTGATGGACCATCTTCGTCTGATCCTCCAGCTTTCATGATTCCAAGATTTCTCTGAAGGTCGAACTCATTTGCCATGAGATCAGAGAAAAGCTTGTTTGTCGGGAGCTGACTGAATCCAGGCTTATGCTGATGAGCGACTGAGTAGATCTGCCATTCTCCTCTTGGCAGTGCTCGAAGAATCTTCAGGTTGATTTCTCGTTGAGTGTATTTATCTTTAGAAATGGATTGAACTTCATTCAGGATTTGATTGAATCTGAGTTCCATTTCTTCGACAGATTCATTCTTGAGCATGAGGAAGGAGTCAAACTTCTGGCAAGCTATGGATAGCTTATTCTCCTTGATTTCCTCGGAACCTATGCACATTCTTTCAAGAATGTCCCACATCTCTTTTGCAGTTCCGCACTTGATGATCTTCATGACATGCTTGTCGGGAACGGTGCCGGAGATGATGCTTTTGGCGAGGTTGTCAAGCTCATCTTGCTTTCCTTTCTTCGATGGTGAAGTCTGCCTTTTGCTTTGATTGGACCTCATCGTAAGGATCCTGTCGTGGATCAACAGGAACCCGTTTGACGGTTTTGGTGATGGTGATTGGTCCTTTGGTGATGACTTCCCACATTCGGCAATGTTGGGCGGTGAGGAAGCTTTCAAGCCGAAACTTCCATATGTAGTATTTTTCAATACTAAACATAGGTAGAGAAGATAATCTGTTGTGGTTAGTCTCCATAAGAAAAGAGAGAACAGATAACAGCAGATAGAGCAAACAGCAACCACAAAATGAAACAGAAAACTTTTTCGAGACCTTTGAGAAAAAGGATCTAGTTCAATTAGAACCTAATTAGATACAGAGTGTTCTTGCGAACAACCTGCTCTGATACCAATTGTTAGGTCCCGGGGGTCTCGAATAGGTGTATGGGGGGGGAATACACCTATGGGCTATTTTTCTTTTCCTCAAAGTGAGGGATCTCAAGATAGAGATCTAAACGAAACTTTACACGCAAACAGTGACGCTTGTTGACTGAGAACAGTTTTGACCAAACAGGGTTGACTACTGATACTGAATGCTCTTCAGTAAGGAGTTATCAGTTAAGTTGCTGGAACTTAACTGATGCACTTATGGGCTTCAGTCAAGTTTGCTAAAACAGAGATGATAACACTCTTCCTGACTATCAAAAGATAGATCAGTCAGACTGATATCATACGCAGCGGAAATTAAACTTAGTTTCGCAATAGCCTCAGTTGAGCACGTTGTTGGTCTTAGGTTTCTCTTTGCAGTTATTCAGTATTGAGTTTATCAGTTGAAACAACAAAAGTAGGAAAGTAAAACTGAAAGTTGTAAACAACACAGAGACTTTTACGTGGTTCGGAAAAACCCTTTCCTACATCCACGGTCGGTTGATCAGACCAACAATCCACTCCTCAAGTGCTTAACAGGTGCACTGCAAACCAAACCGTGTGTTTGCCGGGTGCACACAACCGTACCACTGAAGAAAATCCTTCTTCAGTACCCACACTTCACTCGTGTCAGATTTCTCTTGCTTAGCACAACCCGCGCTAAGACTCTTAGAGTCAGAGTACCTTTCTGAACTCCGAATCACTCAAACACTCAAATCTTTCTTTCGGAAAGGAGGTTTAAACGGCTGCCAACTATACTGCAAAGAACAAGTTCTTTGTAGCAAGTTTGACCTTGGCTTCTGGTGAAACAGAGGTTTGCCTAAGGTCTAAGAGAATGTGTGTAATCAGTAGTGACTGATTTTGGCTTTGGAATTCTCTTCTTCGATTCAAGCTTTGGGAAGCTTAAGCTTTAGGCTGAGTAGCGATTTTGGCAGAGCTTCAGCTTATGTCGTTGAATCGGTGAAGATTGAAGTGATCCTCGAGCGCTATTTGTAGGAGAACTCTTGAATAGATTCTGTAACACCCCATACTTTTCCCTTATGTTGGGAGATAGTGTTTTAACACTATTGAGAATACTGAGATGTCGAGGTGCGAGATTATGAGTTATAAGTGGACGAACCAATGATGGAGGTAGAGTGATGAGATTTGAGAAACGAATCGAGTTAGAGATGCTGATTGAATTGAGTTAAGATTTTATTTTACTTCCGACCACCGGGAATAGAATTTTCGGATACCGAGTTATCAGAGTTTGACTGTCCTATTAAGAAAATAGGAATAATGAGTTTGACATAGAGTCGAGGAAGAGAGGGAGAGAGCCCTTGATGATATTACCTTGAAGTAGCATCGAAATACCATTGAGAACTTTGAGAGTTAAAGACTAGCTTATTAAAATCGAGAGGAAGTTATCGATGGATGGTAAAATGAGTAAAATAAAGATGTTGATAGAATTGAGAATGATGTGCGAGTTGAGATGGAGATGATAATTGATTTAGAGTTGAGATGAAAGACGAGAGATAGAGTCGAGGTAGTGATTGAGAATCACTATAAAGAGGATTAAACTAGAGTGACGATTAGAGTGATGATGAGTGATGATCCGTTAATATGATAACTTTGTGAGTTTTTTTGTTTGACGTTATGTGATTTATTTGTTACGTGTGCACTTATTTTTGAGTCAGAGTGATTTTCAAAAATTAGCATACATGATTAGAATTACCACCGCACACATTCCTACACTCACCACCAATATTTTAATCTCTTTTCCCACATGTGGATAATTGGCGGATGAGACTTGCTGCTAAGGGGGGAGACAAGGTACTATTTGAGCATTTAATGCTTCTTATCTTAAGGAATAAGAATCTTGTTAAAACCGAAGAGTTTCTCTCTCTTTCAGTCATTCTCATCTTTTTCAGCCCTTCAACTTCTTCTCTCCCCCTCACTACATCCTCTCTCTCCTCCATTGGAGACGAAGCTCAAGCTGTTACAGTCCTAACTGTGAGAAAATACTCTGCTAAAACTAGCCTAAAACACTTTCTACGCTTGCCTCCAGAAGTTTAGTGGAGTTATAACCTGAAGAAATTGAGAAAAGACGTCCATTTTCTTGAAACTTTTTGAGTAAGTGTTCTGATCTTTTGGATCTAGACTAGCTGTGAGATGTATGTGATGATTTGTACGTTATACGTGATGATTTGAAGTGATTAAGATGCGCTTTACAAAACTGAGTCTTGAGATATGAGTTTTTGAAAAACTTAGTTTGATTTATGAATTTGGGAAAATCTGTAAGTTATGTCTTGAATGATGTTTTGATGTTGAGTAAGAACGTATGAAAAGAGTTACGTGTTTTGATGATTTTAGAGTTGATGAGTTTTTCGAGTTGCTCTTGACTGCGTCGTTCTGTCTTGAGTCTTGCTCTACCCAGCCGAGAAGTCATTCCCCGGATATGCCAGAGAAATCGTTTCCCCGCGGGCATGCCAGAGAGTTCTTTTCCCCGCTGCCCTGCCAGTGAGTTCGATTCCTCTGAGTTCGATTCCTCTGACGATCGATTCCTCTGACGATCGATTCCTCTGAGATCGATTCCTCTGAGATCGATTCATCTGAGTTCGATTCCTCTGAGTTCGATTCCTCTGACGATCGATTCCTCTGATGTCTGATTCCTCTGATGTCTGATTCCTCTGAGTTCGATTCCTCTGACGATCGATTCCTCTGACGATCGATTCCTCTGATGTCGAATCCTCTGACGATCGAGTCCTCTGATGTTTGATTCCTCTGACGTTCACCATTCCTCTGGCGACAGAGAGTTCGTCATTCCTCTGGCATTTCTCTACTGCTATGCCAGAGAGTTTATGATTTCGCTGCCTTGGCAAGTTGATTCCTCTGCCCTGGCGAGTATTTTCCGCAGTTCTGCCGAGCTGCTCCGCTCCGCTCTGCTGAGTTTTCCACCTTGACCACCGAGCATTTCTCTGCTCTGGTCTCCGAGTCAAACTTATGTTTGTTTGTTGTGATATGTTATGTGAAGTTGTATGCTTACGTGATTGTGCATGCCTATGTGCTTGACTGCTATGAGTATGGTCCGAGTTGAGAGTTAAATCGAGAGTAAGTCGTGGAAATCCTTAGAAGTCGAGTATGCCTAGGGATTTAGTTTTACTGGGTAAATAGACGTTGAGTGAGAAGTTATTGTTGAGACGAGTTTGGATTTCAGTATTTAGTACTAACTGAGGTTGTTTTATCACATGAACCTTCGTGATGATGTTGATGATTTATGAAGATCCGAGCGAGACGAAGAAGTAAGTCATCTATTCCTATCCGAGCTTAAGCGAAGGACTACAGGTGGGCAATATTTTGAGTATACGTTTATCGTATGAGCTTTCTAAAATGATTGATGATGATACTTATGAGTTTATCAAATATTGAGATAAATGATGTTTAAGAACTGTTTGACTTGCCAATTATTTTTTATGTTGAGCATGTATGTTACCCTCTACTGATGAGACGAATTCGGTCCTGCCACAAGCGGGATTTTGTGCACAGAGGTGACTGTGAGCCGTCTTCGGGTCGGCCGGTCACGGTACTTGAGAGGGAGGCCTACTTCTCAGTACCGATAATAATGATGAGTTGTAGACGTGGTACATACATGATGAATACTTTGATAGCGCTATCGTTTACTTATGATGTTATGATTATGAAAACTGCATGCACAGATTCATTGATGCTAAACTTATTTCTGTGTATTGCTGATGTTATGGCAAGCTTCAAACATATAGCTCTAAGAGCGCCTTTGATGTTTTTCCGGCGTTTGCCCACTAAGTATTTTTACTCACGCCCTGCATATATTTCTAAATGTGCAGGCTAAGCCTTGGAGCGAGATTGGACTGGTGCTGGTGGGGACTGTTTCGTTGAAGAAGTTTCTTTGATGTTTTCCTTTGATGTTAGAGTCTTAAGGATGATGTACCTTGCTTTCCTTCTAACGTTGATAAAACCTTAGTGAGATGATGTCTTATTCCTTTCTAATCAAGCAATATACTCGCAGTTATATGTCTTCATACATATAATTGTTACGTTTTTTGCTGTGGTACTCTTGATATTATGTTTCCTTATGAAAAATAAGTTGTACCCACTTTGCTTTTCTTCTTGAAATTCCTAACATTCAAGAAGTTATAACGATGTTGACGTATATACCTTTGAGCCGAATGATAATGCTTTGCCTTAGTATGTTCTGATGTAAGCTTCCGCCCGATGTTCAGTTTAGTTCTATTGTTCTTTATTCAATTATATTAGTCGTATCGATACTCGTACCCCGCTATCACTAGCGTCGGGAAACGGGCTGCGACAGATTCGTTGGCGTAGAACGTCCTCAAGATTTCTTCCGTTGGAGAGCAATTCGAATTTGGGCTGAGGCTTCAATCTTCGAGGTTCCTTGTCTGGTGGAAACGGCTCTCTTGAGGGACAGGAGATGTGACGTCTCTGATAAAGTAGCCACCAAATAGGAATGACCTCTACAGAGATAAGATCCTGAGATCTCTGCATTTAATGCGGCTGTACTTTTGTGAGTACGTGGCTTCCTTTGAACGTTGGAAGATCAGTCCGAGGAAGAATGTTCAACTGATACTTGACTTTAGTATCAGTCCGCTGAGTCCACGTGGCACGCATTAAGTAATCAGTTCCGAACTGATTCTTCAACTGATACTTCAGTTGGTATCTTCAGTCTTCGGTCTTCAGTCCTTCGTCCTTCAGTCTTCAGTCTTCAGTCTTCAGAACCGCAAGCTAAACTAGAAACGAACTCTAACACTTGAGTTCAAAACAGTTCTAGTCTATTACAATTACGACCTATGAATTTTGGTATCATCAAAACAAGGATTAGGATATTCTACAAGGTTCCCAACACATATAAAGACCCCAAAATCCTTATAGTAAGATGATGGAAAGTGAATAAAAGATCAACTATTTGGGGAACCCTTGGGAAAGTCAACTCGATAATATGGATCTTCCAACTCAAAGCGCTCGAAAGCTTTAACAAACTTATGTGCGACACTCAACATCAAATAAGTGGAATTACATCTAGTGCACAACACATCAAGACACAACATACTTTTGTATTCAATATTTTCAGTTGTCACAGCCCAAAACCATTTATTTTCCTTATATAATTTATTTGAAAATTATTATATTTTTCAAGCTATAAAGTTTACAAAAATATTTTATTTATCGAGCTTTTTGGTTAGTCAAATCGTGCCCTAAATAAAAAAATGACTTTTTAATTTTATGAAATGGAATTTTCATATTTTTAATTTCCAGTATTTGATATATTTAATGTATTAATTAAATTTGTAATTATATATACATATATTAAAAATATTTCGTAACAAACGGTGCATTGAATTTAAAAGTTATATAAATTAAATTACATATAGCTTTCATACGTATATATATATTTAATGTGCATGAATACCATTATAATATAAATATATGTATATATATATGATAGACCAAATATTTTATATATATCTAAATTTAAATAGTTGTCTTATGTATTGATACTCCCTCCCCACGTGTCTCATATATAATTGAAAAAGAAGTGTTTAGTAAGCAAGCCTATGTAGTAGACTACTGACTCATATTATCTATGCTACAAACTTTTCTCCCTATATATATGTTCCGATAGTTTCTTTATATATCATCCCCAGCAAGTTTTCAATATATATATATATATATATATATACATATATATATATATATATATACATTAGATTTAAATTTATTTAGTCTTTGGTAAATTATTGTTCTATTTTACCGGGCATGGTGCGATACGACTAAGACGTCGACTTTGATTTGAATTACTTAAGTTTATTTTCAAAGCTCAAATTCAGGTGTGGAATTTATTTCAGTACATGCTGTGGTTAATTCTTGTCCATTTTAATATTATGTGTTTACCATATGTGAGTTGCATTAAATTATATCGCTAGGGGCCCGTTGAATGGGTCCAGGATGGAAAGATCCTTGGTATGCCACAATGCGATATTATGTTAAAGTTATGGTTGCAACCAGTCGCCAGGGGCCGGCTAAATCGGTCCAGGACGGAAAGGTCCTTGGTATGCCACAGTGCGACTTTCAGTTACGAATGTATTGATCATATGTGATTCTCATTTTATTAACGTGGACAATGATTGCATGTTCCCACACTGAGTGTACCCTGTATGCTCACCCAATACTTAACATTTTCAGGTTTATAAAGGCCGGAAGCGTGTGGAAGGTCGAATGGCGAGTCAAATATTTTGAATTTAGCATTACTTAAAAATGTTATGTTTAGTAAAGTATTTTAAAATAAGATATTTATTTCTATATTTTCACATTAAATATCTATTTATATTCATAGTTTTTCCGCGTGCGTTTTCATGGATTTGGGTGTCACAAGGTGGTATCAGAGCAGGTCTACTTTCCTGTAGACTCTGCAAAATAAAATTTTTTCTTAAAATGTTTTCAAGTCATTTGTGATAAAGCCATTCGACCACTACGCGCTCCGATTTCAGGGTAAAGGTATTTTAAAAAGTTTTTCAAGGGGATGAGTATAAATTGTTTACGTTGAAAGTATGTTGGAATTTGCTGCAATAATTGAAGTTATTATGAGAAAATTCAAGTTCAGTATCCATGTTATTATGTTGAAGATTATTGCAGCTATGAATTGTTAAATTTCGAGGACGAATTTTTTTTTTAAGTGGGTAGGTTTGTCACAGCCCAAAACCATTTATTTTCCTTATATAATTTATTTGAAAATTATTATATTTTTCAAGCTATAAAGTTTACAAAAATATTTTATTTATCGAGCTTTTTGGTTAGTCAAATCGTGCCCTAAATAAAAAAATGACTTTTTAATTTTATGAAATGGAATTTTCATATTTTTAATTTCCAGTATTTGATATATTTAATGTATTAATTAAATTTGTAATTATATATACATATATTAAAAATATTTCGTAACAAACGGTGCATTGAATTTAAAAGTTATATAAATTAAATTACATATAGCTTTCATACGTATATATATATTTAATGTGCATGAATACCATTATAATATAAATATATGTATATATATATGATAGACCAAATATTTTATATATATCTAAATTTAAATAGTTGTCTTATGTATTGATACTCCCTCCCCACGTGTCTCATATATAATTGAAAAAGAAGTGTTTAGTAAGCAAGCCTATGTAGTAGACTACTGACTCATATTATCTATGCTACAAACTTTTCTCCCTATATATATGTTCCGATAGTTTCTTTATATATCATCCCCAGCAAGTTTTCAATATATATATATATATATATATATATATACATATATATATATATATACATTAGATTTAAATTTATTTAGTCTTTGGTAAATTATTGTTCTATTTTACCGGGCATGGTGCGATACGACTAAGACGTCGACTTTGATTTGAATTACTTAAGTTTATTTTCAAAGCTCAAATTCAGGTGTGGAATTTATTTCAGTACATGCTGTGGTTAATTCTTGTCCATTTTAATATTATGTGTTTACCATATGTGAGTTGCATTAAATTATATCGCTAGGGGCCCGTTGAATGGGTCCATGATGGAAAGATCCTTGGTATGCCACAATGCGATATTATGTTAAAGTTATGGTTGCAACCAGTCGCCAGGGGCCGGCTAAATCGGTCCAGGACGGAAAGGTCCTTGGTATGCCACAGTGCGACTTTCAGTTACGAATGTATTGATCATATGTGATTCTCATTTTATTAACGTGGACAATGATTGCATGTTCCCACACTGAGTGTACCCTGTATGCTCACCCAATACTTAACATTTTCAGGTTTTTAAAGGCCGGAAGCGTGTGGAAGGTCGAATGGCGAGTCAAATATTTTGAATTTAGCATTACTTAAAAATGTTATGTTTAGTAAAGTATTTTAAAATAAGATATTTATTTCTATATTTTCACATTAAATATCTATTTATATTCATAGTTTTTCCGCGTGCGTTTTCATGGATTTGGGTGTCACATCAGCCACACAACATTCTTTGAATCGTGCAATTCTAGCAGGAGATTGTTTAATAAACTTAACTGCATCTCTAACTTTGTCAATTGATGGATTGACTTCTTTCAAACCATCTTTCACAATCAAAGCAATAACATGAGCAATGCACCTCATATGCAAATATTTTCCCTTAACCAATGCAGCACCCCTAGAACTCAATCTTCCTTTCAAATATTGAATGCAAGTATCATTTGAAGATGAATTATCCACTGTGATTGAAAAAACTCTTGAAATTCCCCATTCACGAAGACAACCATCTAATTGTCTACCCAATTCCTCATCTCTATGACTTTCAATTGTGCAGAAATTGATTATCTTCTTATGATATTTCCACTCATTATCAACAAAGTGAGCAGTGATGCACATGTAATTCAAATGTTGTAGAGAAGTTCATGTATCAGTGGTAATACACACACTTTGACCTGTTTTTTTGAAATACTCCCTTAGTTTCAACTTTTCATCTAAAAATAGTTGTTGGCAATCCCTTGACATAGTCCAACGTGATGGGATTTTAAATTTTAGCTGTAGAGCAGCAACAAACTCAATAAACCATTCCCCCTCGACATGCCTAAAGGGCAATTCATCTTTAACTATCATTGAAGCTGATTTCTTTCTACAAAACTCTTGATCAAACCTCCAAGTCGTGAGGCTACCCTCAACACAACCATCCCCTTCATGTATTGTTTGCAAAGATAATTGGGATTGCTTTAAGTCTACACTAGCAGGATGCTTCTTGCAAACATTAAGATGATTCCTAAGTGTAGAAGTGCCATGCTTTTTAGACTCGGATATGTAAGGCTTACCACAATAATTGCACTTTCCTTTTCTTTTAAGCCTTTCATAAAAGATGGTGAAGTGAGGCCATACATCACAGTACCCTTGTTTATGTTCGTTGTTAATTCATCACCCGTCTCAACTTGAGGCTCTGATTTATGCTTAAATTACTCTATTTTTAAGGGTTTGTATGTGAGTATTTTAAGATAATCTTCTGGAAATTGGTGCGTTTTATGGTGTATTCTATGCTTTGCAGGAGATTTAGGCTTTCGAGATGAAATAATGCAGTTTTGGAGAATTTTGGATGAATTTGGCATTTTCTAGGTGTTCTGGTCTCCAGAGCAGAGGAACCGACATCTCCAGAGCAGAGAAATCACCATTTCTCTGGAGTCAGAGAAATCACCATTTCTCTGGAGTCAGAAAAATCACCATTTCTCTGGAGTCAGCGAAATCCAGAAGTCAGTGTAGCGAAGTCATCATCAGAGGAGTCAATAGTCAGAGCAGAGAAATAAGTCAGATCAGAGGGGAGAGAAGCCATTACAGCGGAATCGAGAAGCCAGAGAAATCACCGTTCCTTTGGCGATAGCAGAGAAATCACCATTCCGCTGGCGACCCATTTCTCTGGCGAGGTCAGAGGAATCATCCATTCCTCTGGCGTGACCTGTTCCCCTGGCGACATCCATTCCTCTGGCGAGAGCTGCGAATTCGGCAAGAGTGGGAGTATTTTTCGGAGCGCGCATCCAGCTGGAGAGTTGCTGTATTTTACACGATTCTATTACCTTTAGAATTCTACTTTGCATGGCAACTTCCATGGTGATCGTAGGAAATATGAAAACTATAAATAGGTCCTCTTTTGACCTATCTAGATATACCGAGCACCCGAACATTCATATTTCAGTTTTATAGGTTTAGAATATTTTAGCTTTCTAGTTTTCAAGGCTTGGATCAAGATTGAAGATTCAAGCCGCTACTTCAGTTTTCATTCGGTTTTTATACAATTTGTTTTTACAATTGCGTTCAATTTAATTATGTTTATGTTTGATTTTAGTATGTTTGGCTAGTTCTTTTATTCTGAACCTAGGGTTTGTACATAGCTGATTAATTATGTGTTTTTGATTTATTGATATCAATTTGCCCTCCAACTTGTGATTCATGATTCCTGGTGCTTATTTTCTTGTGAATTATCTGATCAATGATTTACATGTCTAGCTGTTCAGTTTAAGTCTTGAATGTGATAATTGTTCAGCCGATTCAGGAATGCATGATATAGTGTTAGCCTTGAGTCTTGAATGCGATATGTGAAGCTATAGGAAGCTATTCTTTATGTGCTATTTGGAGTTAATTTATTCCTTGGAGTCTTGAATACGAAAAGGGGTTAATTAATCTACGTTCATAGGTGTTCGTTAGAGAAGCTTGTGAATAATATAGTGATCTTTCATCAGGGTTGGATTAAAATTGGTAATTGAATCAATAGGTTGAATGCATGTAGTTGATTAGTAAAAGTACATCCCTAGGGTCAGAGTTTTTCTTATATTTGAGTTAGTTATCATTATATGCTCTTTAGTTTTTATTTGATTAATTTTAGTTCGTAAATCACCTTCATCATTGTTTTGCCTGTTTAGGAAATAGATAGAGTAATTTCGTTTTACAGTCTTTGTGGATACGATACTCGATTGCTACGTTTGTGCTATAATTGCACCGTGTTAGTTGCGGTATTTTGTTGCTAATAAATTAGTGATCAACTTTTTGGCGCCGTTGCCGGGGACTGTTAAGAAGTTGCTTTAATATTTTCGATAGGACTCTATAGTACTACAGGTTTTATTTGTTTTTATTTTTTATTTTCTAACTTTTAAAAGGTGTGTTTCTGAAGGTTGCGTATGAACACTAGATCTCACGGAAATCCTCTGTTTGAGTTGGACCTTGAAATTAACAAGACTTTGCGCGATCTTAAGAAGCAGAAGAATCAAGTTGAGAAAGATACGATGGCTACTCCTGAACAAATTCAAATTCGAGCTTTGCAAGATCAAATGAAAAAGATACTTGATGAAAAGGCGGCTGCAGAGGCTCAGAAGCCAGCGATTAATGAGGCATTCATACCGCAATATATTTACCAGGAACCTCCACGAGTGAACGTGAACAATTTTGAGCTGAAGACGGGGTTGATTACAATGGTCCAACAGAGCCAATATGGTGGACATGCAACCGAAGACCCTAATGCGCACCTGGCGCATTTTCTGGAGCTATGCAGCACGGTAAAGATGAATGGTGTTCCCAATGACATTATCCGTCTTCGTCTTTTTCCTTTCTCACTGCGGGATAAGGCGAAGTCGTGGTATCATACGCTGCAGCTGAGAGAGAATACCATGTTGGAGGACTTAGCTCATGCGTTCCTACGCAAGTTTCGTCCGCCTGGCCTTACTTTGAAATTGAAGATGGACATAGTGCAGTTTCAACAGTTTGAAGGAGAAAAGCTAGTGGAAACTTGGGAGCGTTACCAAGAAAAGCTCAAAAAGTGCCCGGGCCATGGATTTGATGAAGGCACACTCGTGATAATGTTCTACAATGCCTGCGGGGAGCGTACAAGGATGCATATGGATACAGCTGCATGTGGCGCTCTACTCCAGAAAAGCAGCTCTGACGCATGGAACATTATTGATAGTATGGCTTCTACGAGCTACCAATGGCCATCTGAAAGAATACAATTGAAGAAGGTTGCAGTTGCGTCCAGTTCTGATCCTATGGCAGCATTGGTTACTCAACAGGCATCGATGGCTACACATCAGGCAACGATGGCTACACAGCTGGCAGAGCTGACTACAAAAATTAGTGAATTGAATGTTGGACGTCCTGAGCAAGCTGTGATAGACCCTTCAAGCATGGAAGATATCAGTTATATTAATGGCAGAAACTATGGGAATTTCCAGCGAGGACAGCCAGGAATGTATAACAGAGGTCAGCAATATCAGCAGGGCCAGCAGCAGTTCCAGCCAGGAGGACGCCCGCATCCGAATCTTTCTTATGGCAACCCAAATAATGTTGTGCAACCTCCACCAGGATTTTCTGTTTCTAGTGGGGGAGTAATCAATGAGCCAAAGAAAGATTCAATGGAGGAGATGATGAAGTAAGTGTTGGTGAAGGTCACTGGGATAGAGGCAAACTCGGCAAACTTGGGAACCAAAATGTTCAGCATGGAGCAAAAATTTTCAGCACTTTCCAAGCAAGTGCAGATTTTGGAGACTCAAGTTGGTCAGATTGCCAACCAAGCAGCTGCGCAACACACACCAGGAAAGTTTCCTAGCAACACTGAGATCAATCCAAAAAATCAGTGTAATGCAATTCATCTAAGGAGCGGAACTCAATATCAAAATCATGCAGAGCAGAGGAATCACCATTCCTCTGCAGAGCAGCGGAATCATGCAGAGCATAGGAATCACCATTCCTCTACAGAGCAGCGAGATCGTACAGAGCAGCGGGACGGCAAGAATGGAAAGGAGAAAAATGTAGAGATTATGGAGGAGGATGACCTGGAGACGATTGTGTGCGATTCGCCGCCTACTTCTAAGGTATCGTCGAATACCTCTGCTGTTAAGAAGCCTATTCCTACTCCTACGTTTCCCAGGCCAGAGTACAAGCCTGTAGCACCCTTCCCAAATAGCCTGGCAAAGCCGAAGATGGATCAGAAGTTAGCCAAGTTCATGGAGATGTTTTCAAAGCTTCACATCAACATTCCTTTACTTGATGCTTTGAGAGATATGCCAGGCTATGCCAAGTTCCTCAAGGATGCAGTCTCCAACAAGAGAAAGTTGGGGAAATATGAGACGATTAATCTTTCCGAGGAATGCAGTGCAGTGCTACAAAGGAAGCTACCATTGAAGCAAAAGGATCCTGGCAGCTTTACTATCGCTTGTGTGATTGGAGGGCAGAACTTCTCCAGCGTTCTTTGTGACTTAAGGGCAAGCATCAATTTGATGCCTCTCTCTATTTTCAACCGGTTGGAGATTGGAGATATCAAGCCTACCTCTATTGCATTGCAGATGGCAGATCGTTCCATCACATATCCCAAGGGAGTTGTGGAGGATGTTCTAGTGCAGGTGGAGCAATTTATTTTTCCTGCAGATTTCATAGTCTTGGACATGCCGGAGGACAAGAATACTCCATTAATCTTAGGACGTCCATTTCTAGCTACGGGACATGCGTTGATAGATGTGCAAGAGGGAGATCTGACTTTCCGCGTCAATGATGAAAAGACGATGTTGTCCATTTATGATGCGATGAAGAAGCCAGCTGAGCCACAAATCGAGGATTGCAACTCAATTGAGTCTGTAGTGGATTTTTCTGCAGCCGTGAAGGATCCTTTGGAGGAGTGCATCACACGGTCATTATACCCTTATTCCAATCTAGACGAGGCGTGTGATGAGATCTTAGATTATATTGCAGAGCTGGAGGCCGTAGAGAGACATCCCATCGATCCTGTGCCTTACATGGATATTCACAAACCTGTTGATGGGGGAAGCAAGTCGGTGGAAAAAGAAAAAGAATTCCATGCGCCAGCGGAATCATCCAGGCCAGCGAAATCATCCAGGCCAGCGAAATCATCCAGAGTAGCGGAATTATCCACAGCTGCAGCCGTACCCAAAATTGAGCTGAAACCGCTTCCTGAGCACTTGAAGTACCAATTCTTGGGGGCGAATGAAACTTTTCCGGTTATTGTATCTGCCTATCTATCTCCGTTGGAGTTGGAGAAGTTGATGAGTGTTTTGAGAAAATACAAGTCTGCTATAGGATGGTCTATTTCTGACATCAAAGGAATTAGTCCTTCTATTTGCATGCATCGTATTTTATTGGAGCAGGAATACAAGCCTAAGGTGCAGCCGCAGAGACGGTTGAATCCGGCGATGCAAGAAGTTGTGAGAAAGGAGGTGCTTAAGTGGTTGGATGCCGGCATTATTTATGCCATCTCTGATAGTGAGTGGGTAAGCCCAACTCAAGTTGTCTCTAAGAAGGGAGGCATGACTGTGGTTAAGGATGAGAGAGATGAGCTCATAGCTACGAGGCTGGTCACAGGATGGCGCGTGTGCATTGATTACCGAGCTTTGAATGCAGCCACACGTAAGGATCACTTTCCTTTGCTGTTTATTGATCAGATGCTTGACCGATTGGCAGGATACGAGTACTACTGCTTTCTGGATGGGTACTCGGGCTACAATCAAATCATGATAGCCCCGGAGGATCAGCATAAGACCGCGTTTACTTGTCCCTATGGCATCTTTGCTTTTAGGAGGATTTCTTTTGGTCTTTGCAATGCTCCTGCCACTTTCCAGCGCTGCATGATGGCGATTTTCCATGGGATGATTGAAAATATCATGGAGGTATTTATGGACGATTTCTCTGTCTTTGGATCTTCTTTTGATAATTGCTTGGAAAATTTGTCGCAAGTATTGCAGCGTTGTGAGGAGACGTCTCTAGTGCTTAATTGGGAGAAGTGCCACTTTATGGTTCGTGAAGGCATAGTTTTGGGGCATAAGGTCTCTGCCCAAGGTTTGGAGGTGGATCGTGCTAAGATCGTGGCCATTGAAAAGTTGTCGCCGCCTACTTCTGTGAAATCAATGCGGAGCTTTCTTGGGCATGCAGGATTTTATAGGCGCTTCATCAAAGACTTCTCCAAACTATCCAAACCACTATGTACTTTGCTAGAGAAGGATGTGAAGTTTGTCTTCACCGATGAATGTCGCGTCTCCTTTGAGAAGTTGAAAACCGCGCTGATCTCTACGCCAGTGTTGATCACGCCGGATTGGAGTGCTCCGTTTGAGTTGATGTGCGATGCTAGCGATTGGGTCGTGGGAGCTGTGTTGGGGCAAAAGAGAGATAAGTTATTCAAGGTAATTTACTATACTAGTAAAACTTTGGATTCTGCTCAGAGGAATTACACAACCACGGAGAAGGAGCTGCTAGCTGTGGTGTATGCTTTTGATAAGTTCCGTTCTTATTTGATTGGAACTCATTCAATTGTCTACACTGATCATGCCGCCATCCGCTACTTGTTCACAAAGAAGGACTCCAAGCTCCGCTTGATTCGATGGATCTTATTGCTTCAAGAATTTGATATGGAGATTCGTGATCGAAAGGGGAGTGAGAATGTGGTAGCCGACCACTTGTCTCGTTTGGAGAATCCGATCGAGGGGGATAATCCGAAGATGGCCATCAATGAGTCTTTTCCCGATGAGCAGATTTGGGCGTTGCTATTTAAGGATCCTTGGTATGCAAAGTATAGCAATTACTTGGTTATTGGAGCCCTTCCCGAGGGGTTGTCGCACTATCAAAAGAAGAAGTTCCTCCATGATGTCAAGTTTTATTATTGGGAGGATCCTTACCTATACCGGAGGTGCGCCGATGGCTTTATTCGACGATGTGTTAGGGAGCATGAATGGCCGAAGATCATTGAAGAGTGCCATAGCTCACCTAGTGGAGGCCACTTTGCTGCCAACCGCACTGCCATGAAGGTAAATCATAGTGGATTCTATTGGCCTTCAATTTTTGCAGATTGCCATGCTTTTGTGAAGTCTTGTGATCGATGCTAGCGCATGGGCAACATTACAAAGAGGGATGAAATGCCACAAAACATCATTATAGAGGTGGAGCTGTTTGATGTTTGGGGAATTGACTTCATGGGTCCTTTCCCTCCTTCTTGCGGTTTTTCTTACATATTGCTTGTTGTGGAGTATGTGTCTCGATGGGTGGAGGCGATCCCAACTACCACAAATGATTCCAAGGTAGTCATTAAATTCTTGCAAAATAATATTTTGACTCGGTTTGGAGCACCGAGAGCGTTGCTTAGTGATGGAGGGTCACACTTCAACAACAAGTTACTAGCAAGCGTGTTGGCGAAGTATGGAGTAAAGCACAAGGTGACGACTCCATATCATCCTCAAGCTAATGGGCAGGCAGAATTGGCAAATAGAGAAATCAAGCAGATTTTGGAGAAGAGCGTCGCCAATAAGAAAGATTGGGCAAAGCACTTAGATGATGCTCTTTGGGCGTATCGCACTGCCTACAAGACTCCAATTGGTATGTCTCCCTATCAACTTGTTTTTGGCAAATCCTGTCATTTACCTGTTGAAATTGAGCACAAGGCATATTGGGCGACGAGGAGAATCAATTTGGAGTTCAAGGAGGCCGGTCATACAAGGCGAGATATGTTGACGGAGTTGGATGAGTGGAGGAATGAGGCTTACGAGAGTTCTCGTATCTACAAGGAAAGGGCGAAGAAGTTCCATGATTTGAACATCCGCACAAAGGAATTCAAGCCAGGACATGAGGTACTCTTGTATGATTCTAAGCTTCGACTATTTCCTGGCAAGCTATAGTCTAAATGGAGAGGTCCATATGTGGTTCACAAGAGCAATTGGAATGGGACCTATGAGTTGCTTGCGTAGAATGGGTCTACTTTCACTGTTAATGGCCATCGCCTCAAACCGTACTTCAAAGCAGAGTTGGACCGCGACGTGGAAGTGGTCAACATCGTTGATCCATGACCGTAAGGCATCGTCGAGCTCTAGACGTTAAATTAAGCACTTGTTGGGAGGTACCCAACTGTTTTTCTTTGTTTTGTTTTTCGTTCTTTTAGTGTAGTTTTGTTTCGTTTTATTTCTTTTTGTTTTGTTATTTTGTTTGTTTGGGGTTTTTAGTCCGGTGTTGAGCTTGGAAGTTGCGAGATCTCGCGCTTTGTTCATGTCACCGCCAGAGGAACAGGTGTTTCTCTGCCGGATTCCTGGAGATCTTCATGTCCAGCACAGCCTTTTCTACTCTTCGCTGCCATGTCCAGCGCAGCCACTCACTTCGCTGCCCTACCCAGCGTCGCCACTCTCCACTCTGCCCAAGGTCACAAACCTCATTTCGCCGCCTCTCACGATGGTTCAGTTTTTCAATGCCGATAATCAGGGACATTTTCTACACTCTTCTTATTTCTTTTATGCCCTGAGGACATGGCATGCTTTAAGTGTGGGGGGGTGTTTTGTTGCTTATAATTTTCAAGAATTTGGGTGAGATCAATCTTTCTACGCTTAGTTTTTGGTCTCGAATCTTGCTAATTTTTATGAATTTGTGGAAGAGAAGATGGTTTTCGATGTGCATTTCGGGTTTGTGTTTGTTTGGTGGTTATTCTTATTTTACTTTTAATATATGTTTCTTGATTGTGCAAAGAATTATGAGTTTTGTTGCAACACTTTTGTAAGTTAGTAAAACGTGATTTGTCCGGTAGATGCTAGAAGGAGTGTTGTCATTGTGATTGCCTACGATCATATCTTATCTATGAAAAATGAAAGTTGGAACGAATTACCAACTCTGAAAATGCCAGCTCTGAAACATCTGGCCTGTTCTGAAAAAGTGGCAGCTCTGAGTCTCTGCTCCTCTAGTCTAACTATGAGCATGGGAAACCACGTGAAAAGACTTTGGATTATATCCAAAAGGTTTTATTTCATGAATTAAGGCTCAACTGTCGAAAATTCTAAGCACACAAAGTGTGAAAAATGGTGATATTGATTATAAAGGCGATCACATTAGGGAATTCACTTCTAGCAAAGAATTGGGTCTGATCGAATTACTTGCATTACTCTTTTGTTGCTTCTTAAACTTTGAGTTACTTGCATGACCGAGAGATGTGTGTTGATTGTAAAGTGTTGAATTGACTTTGTGAATGTCTGGATGGAAATTAACATTGTTGAAATCAATCTCTTCCTATGATTCATATAGATTTTGCTTGAGGACAAGCAAAAGGCTAAGTGTGGGGGAGTTGATTTATGCTTAAATTACTCTATTTTTAAGGGTTTGTATGTGAGTATTTTAAGATAATCTTCTGGAAATTGGTGCGTTTTATGGTGTATTCTATGCTTTGCAGGAGATTTAGGCTTTCGAGATGAAAGAATGCAGTTTTGGAGAATTTTGGATGAATTTGGCATTTTCTAGGTGTTCTGGTCTCCAGAGCAGAGGAACCGACATCTCCAGAGCAGAGAAATCACCATTTCTCTGGAGGCAGAAAAATCACCATTTCTCTGGAGTCAGCGAAATCCAGAAGTCATCATCAGAGGAGTCAATAGTCAGAGCAGAGAAATAAGTCAGAGCATAGGGGAGAGAAGCCATTACAGCGGAATCGTAAAGCCAGAGAAATCACCGTTCCTTTGGCGATAGCAGAGAAATCACCATTCCGTTGGCGACCCATTTCTCTGGCGAGGTCAGAGGAATCATCCATTCCTCTGGCGTGACCTGTTCCCCTGGCGACATCCATTCCTCTGGCGAGAGCTGCGAATTCGGCAAGAGTGGGAGTATTTTTCGGAGCGCGCATCCAGCTGGAGAGTTGCCTTATTTTACACGATTCTATTACCTTTAGAATTCTACTTTGCATGGCAACTTCCATGGTGATCGTAGGAAATCTGAAAACTATAAATAGGTCCTCTTTTGACCTATCTAGATATACCGAGCACCCGAACATTCATATTTCAGTTTTATAGGTTTAGAATATTTTAGCTTTCTAGTTTTCAAGGCTTGGATCAAGATTGAAGATTCAAGCCGCTACTTCAGTTTTCATTCGGTTTTTATACAATTTGTTTTTACAATTGCGTTCAATTTAATTATGTTTATGTTTGATTTTAGTATGTTTGGCTAGTTCTTTTATTCTGAACCTAGGGTTTGTACATAGCTGATTAATTATGTGTTTTTGATTTATTGATATCAATTTGCCCTCCAACTTGTGATTCATGATTCCTGGTGCTTATTTTCTTGTGAATTATCTGATCAATGATTTACATGTCTAGCTGTTCAGTTTAAGTCTTGAATGTGATAATTGTTCAGCCGATTCAGGAATGCATGATATAGTGTTAGCCTTGAGTCTTGAATGCGATAGGTGAAGCTATAGGAAGCTATTCTTTATGTGCTATTTGGAGTTAATTTATTCCTTGGAGTCTTGAATGCGAAAAGGGGTTAATTAATCTACGTTCATAGGTGTTCGTTAGAGAAGCTTGTGAATAATATAGTGATCTTTCATCAGGGTTGGATTAAAATTGGTAATTGAATCAATAGGTTGAATGCATGTAGTTGATTAGTAAAAGTACATCCCTAGGATCAGAGTTTTTCTTATATTTGAGTTAGTTATCGTTATATGCTCTTTAGTTTTTATTTGATTAATTTTAGTTCGTAAATCACCTTCATCATTGTTTTGCCTGTTTACTGTTAGTGTCTGTTTAGGAAATAGATAGAGTAATTTCGTTTTACAGTCTCTGTGGATACGATACTCGATTGCTACGTTTGTGCTACAATTGCACCGTGTTAGTTGCGGTATTTTGTTTCTAATAAATTAGTGATCAGGCTCTGCAGGTTCACTCGTTTGTGGTGGCTTTTCTTTAGAACTTGATTCCGCCATCTACAATAATAAGCCACATACAAATTCAGCCACTGCCACTACTAAGCTTAATCAGTAAAATTCAATAAACTTGTTCATTTCCTGCCACACAAATTCAGTAAACAAATTCATTTCATTAATCAGTAAAATTCAGGTAAACAAATTCCTTTCCTGCCACACAAATTCAGCAAGCTTAATCAATCAAAACACAAATTCATATTTTCCAAAAACTACAAGCTTAATTGAAGCCAATCTATGGTGGTAAAATTCAACCTAAAAAATTCAATAACCTGTGAAGCCAACCCATTACAATTTAGTAGTAAAAATTAAAAAATCAAACAAGAAAGAGAAAGGACTCACCGAGGTAGGGACGATGATGCTGGGCGACGGCGACAGCGGCGGCTCTGGGCGATGGCAAAGCTCGGTTGGACCTAGGCGACGGCGTCGTGGGGCGGGTGGGACTTGAGCGACGTCACGAGTCTCACGACGACAGCTCAACTGCTAGCGGCGGGGAGGGACGGGGGAACCTGGATGAAGAGGCGGCGCCGACAGAGGCCTCGGGACGGCGGGTGTGGGTGGGGATGGCAGTCGGCATAGGCTAGAATGGGGTGGGGGCGGCGGGGCCGAGGAACCCTAGCTGGAAAGTGGAAAAATCTCTAAATCTAAAATGGGAGTGGGGGCGGCAGAATATGGTATTAGGGTTTGAATTTTGAAATGTTTAATATTATTAATATTAATTATTTATAAAATATATAATATATTAATTAATTAAAAAGTTCAGGCGGGTTCGGTTTGGAATTTTCCAAACTGAACCCGAACCAAAAATTGGCGATTTGAAAAATTTCAAACCAAACTACATCGTTTTCACTACAAAAACTGAACCAAATCGGTTTGGTTCGGTTTGGTTCGGTTCGGTTTGGAAAAAAAGGTTCGATTTTGCTCAGCCCTACTGGTCAGGATATCATCTCTTGATGGCATAAAGACTTTCTCAGGAAATGGCTTGCCACTTCGTAGAGATACTGCATTCACGTGGGTCTCTTGCACTTCCACATTCGCTGGTAATTCCCTTTGCCTATGTTGCATCTGAGTCATTGTAGTGTTCAAATAGGTAAGCAGCGCATTGATATTGTTGATCGCCCATTTTTTCTCTACTCTGAATCTTTCATACTCCTACAAAATCTTGTTTTGTTCTTGTTGATACTTGGCAAGGTTTTGGGTATTTTGAGTAGTTTCTCGCAATATGGATTGCACCATATCGGTCAAGGAGGGTCATTTGTTCTGTTGTTGGTGCTGCTGTTGTCCTACCCTTGATAGTTATTGTTATTCCACCTGAAATTCTCATGATTCATCCATCCAGGGTTGTAGGTTTGGGCATTAGGATCATAGTTCTTGTTCTCATTGTTGCCTCATCCATGGTGTCCTCATATGGCATTTATTTCCTCTTCATAAAGGGTTGGACACTGGTCAGTGGCATGAGTAACAGCCATGCATATGCCACACTCTCGAACAACAACATTTTTCTTCCTTCGTGGTCAAGGTAGTTGTCAGATGCTTGATCAACGTATTTATCTTGTCAAGATCTCCATTTTGTACTGGGGCTGGCTGAAGTACTTACCTGGGGTATCTCCTCTTGATTCCTCTGCCATCTTAGCAAACAACTTGAATGTGTCACTCGGGATCTTGTTCAAGATAGATCCTTCACATGCGGCATCAAGACACGTCCTTTCATGGGCACGCAATCCCGCAGTAAAGTATTGAATCAAATCGTGCTCCTGAATTTGATGTTGAGGGCATTTGTGTAAGAGTTTCTTGAAATGTTCTCAATAATCATGGAATGTCTCCGCCATACCCATTTTGATGCTACTGATCTTCTTCCTCATATTTTGAATACGTGTGGTTAGGAAGTATTTCTCAAGGAACTTCTGTTGAAGTTGTGCCCAAGTTGTAATATTATCGGCTGGCAGAGTATACAACCACTCTCTTGCCCCATCATGCAATGAAAATGGGAGGATAATAGTATGATGTACTCTCCAATGTTCCTTGCATTCCGGACCATGCCACATACCATCTCGAAATCCTAAAGATGCCCCTAAGGGTCCTCTCTTGGGTAGTCACTGAACTTGGGCAAGATATTGATGAATGAATGCTTCAGTTCCCAATTTCCTTATATCGTGGGCAAAGTTATGCTTGATGGTCTCAAACTGATATTAGTCGGGAATACCATCTCTCGCAATGTTCCTTCTTGATCCCCCATCTCGTTGTCCTCTGGATCAAGAAGAATGAAATGATTGTTGGGCGGATTGTCCTCTCTGCCCGGGATCGCCGGTCGACCTTCGTCCTCTGGGACTCCTCCGTCCAGGATAGCTTTGTACACTTGCTTTGCCTTCTTGGCTACTCTCTTCCTCGCCTTTAAAGTTCTTTTGATCTCAAGATCAGTCCCAAGGTTCTTCGTGTTCTCCTGCAGGGTTAGGAACAAACATACACCAAAATAACAAAACAAATGAAATTGAGACTTTCTACTAGAACCGTAACTCCCCGACAACAGCGCCAATTTGATGACAGTTGAACTTTGGGTTTTATTCGAAGTTGTCGTTCTAGCTAACATACAAACAAATTTATAAAACCTTGCTCAATACAGGTGTAGTGCCAGTGGTAAGCGAGGGTCGATCCCACGGAGAGTTGGTGTAGCCTCTCTCTTGTCACGAACAAAAATAAGAAAATGGTGGGATGGACTATCGTCCTGGTCACGAGACACCTCTCGGGACTAAACTCAACTTGACTCACAATAACGAAAAATAGACTGAAAACACTAGGGGTGAACAAAATCGGACCAGAACCGCTGAACCGGACCGAACTGTTGTATTTAATAAATATATATTTTATTAATATTTTTAATAATTTAATTAATTATCTATAGCAAATCTAAAATCTAAAATCTAAAAAAAAGGCAGGATGTTACACTGCCAACAAAAAGTATAAACTATCTTGCCCAAACCGGGACTTAAACACTAAATGCAGAAAATAAATGATTGTTTTTGGCAACACCCTCACTACTCTAAGTTTGTGCACATACATAGAAAACGAAATGGGAACATATTTATAGGGATCCAAGCGTGGGCCGAAGGCCAACACGCAGCTAAAGAATAAAAAAAGTCCGACTTTAGTTGGAGTGTCCAGGTTCTGCCTTAGACAGAGTCTTCAAGCGTGAGGACTCTTCCTTGGATAATTTTCGCCTTTGATCCGTGCATATCCTGAAGCTTTGGACATATCCATTCCGCGCATGGGAAAAGGAATATTTCTGCGCCTTATCCTCTTGCACCGGATCTCTCACGTCAGCGTACTGCCCTGGATGCCTGGTCATGATGGATCCTTCCCTGTTCACCCTTCATGTCCTTCATCCTGCCCTTCTCGTGCCCTCGGTATCTCTCGTGGTGGATGCTAATTTTCGAGCGTAAGTCAGGCCAACCTCTTGATCAGCGGCAGATAGCCTTGGCTGCAATACTCTCTCCTGGAAATCGACTTTAGAATGCCCAGGACCCGACATAACTCCTCTTGTGAGCGGTACTACCTTCTTGATCAACATCATGCCCAACAGATCAGCATATGTGACTCTCGATCTTTGGATTGCATCCAACCTGCAGTATTCGTTAGACTTGATCGTTGAGACGCCTTCTCAGATCTCATTAGAATTCGTTCCATCGTGCCCATTATAGCTCCCACGAGTTCATGTCCATACAAGTGTCCTCCCGGACACAAAAACACACAAAACACACACGAAAGGCTTTATTTAGACCTAGACACGACAAATAAAAAGAGCACAAAACTTGGGCTCGTCAAACGTCAATACATAACAAATATTCTCATATAACTCATTATTTATATCAAATGTCATTCTACCTCACGAATAATTATTTTTTCTTTATTTATCTCTCCTATTTTTTGGACAAATATATTGTAAAAAAAGTTATTTTCTATCTCTTAGTTTATTATAAAGTACTATCCGTTTTTTAACATTTATGCCCAATCATGAGGCCTATTGAATTGGGATGAAGAGAGGAACTATTTTCTGCTCTTAGATCATCAAAATCTACGATTGATTCATCACTTTATTGAATGAATTCATGGTCCCGAGTTCGAATCTCATAGGTAGAAAATAATTTATTTCTCGCAATTCATACATTTGCACAGCAAATTCATAGTATTCTACATAAAATCCATACATTTTAGGTAGTTCGTAGTTTATATGTTAAGAAGTGATTATACCGTAGCCCTCCCCTGTATGTATATATACTCCATCCATTCACCAATTCGTATTCTAATTTGCTATTTTGGTTCGTTCATCAATTCGTGTCCTAATTCATTAATTAATGTATTGATCTTTACTAATTGTGAGTCTCCTTCTCCACTCAATAAATAATATATATATATATATATATATATATATATATATAGGGAGAGGTTCAAGAAAGAACCATAAATAAAAGAAGACCGGAGAACCATTTTCAGCCATTCGATCATCAAGATCTACGGTGGATGCATCATCTTGTTGGATGAATGCAGATCCTGGGTTCGAATCCTGAATGAAGCATTTTTTTAAAAAAAATTAGTGCATTAATTTTAACAGCAAATGCATTAATTTTTACAGTGGATGCATTAGATTTGATGGTTCTCCCGTTCTCACAAATAATGTAGTTCTCTCTAGAACCACACCCTATATATATATATATATATATATATATATATATAAATATATATATATATATATATATATTTTAAATCTATGTCCCTTTCCCTTAATACATAAATTGGTAGACGGAGGGAGTATTATTTTGTGGAGGATTAATATGCAAAAACACCCATAATGTTACCATCCCAACTACACTTAAGCCCCTAACCTAACGTTGATAGCAACTAACACCCCAAAGTTCATTAAGTACTACAATTAAACCCATAAACAAAATTTCTTTCACAAAATTAAGAAATTCATTTTTTTAATTTATATAATATATAAAAGGGGAGTTTTCTCCCTCCATTTTTTCCCATCATTTCTTCTCTCTCTTCTCCCATCAATTTTTTATATAAATAAATATATTCATACGCAGACATAAATAAAAGAATTGTAAAATTTTAACAAAGAGAAAGAAAATAGAATATTTTAAAATTTTAATAATTTATTTGTTTTAAATTTATTTTTAATAATTTTTACACCATATTAAATATTTTGTTACAAACTTAAACAAAAGATGCTTATTAAATATTTCTTCATAAATTAAATTTGTTATTATTTAGAAAGGTATTAAAATTGTAAAAGAAAAAAGAGATGAAAAATAATGAAAAAATTGATGGGAGAAGAGAGAGAAAAAATGGTGGGAAAAAATGGAGGAAGAAAACTCCGCTTTTATATACTCCCTCCATCCGAACTTTCTATCTTTCTTTTTTGGGACGTCCACAAAAAAACTTCCTACCTATATTTAGACTATATCCCACCACTTATAATTACTCTTACTTTTCACTTTTCACAATTCTTAATGTTAATTATAACATCTTTTCATCACTCCCAATACACTCAAGTATCTTTTATCCACTCTCAATGCACTCAACAATATTTTTTCTTAAAATTCGTGTCACTCTTTCTTAGAAAGTTCTTTCATGAACGGAGGAAGTATTATATAGATTAAAAAAAATAAATTTCTTAATTTTATGAAAGAAATTATTTGTTTATGAATTTAATTGTAATACTTAATGAACTTTGGGGTGTTAGTTGCTATCGACATTAGATTAAAGGCTTAAGTGTAATTGATGTGGTAACATTTGGAGTGTTTTTGCATATTAACCACAAAAGAATTAGGGAGTAATAGATATATAATGGGTCTATCAACTTCCATTTGTCATCCGCCCTAATAAGGAATAACCAAAACCCCTTTTGATGACATCGTCGTAGAAACTCGCAACAGCAGAGTTCATATCTGTAACAAAGACGATCGAATTTGAGGTTCTTGCATAAATACCAAGAGAAGAACAAGTAGAAAATGAGCGCACAAACGGCGCCGTATCACCAGCCAGCGACGCTGGAAGAAGTCCGCACTCTTTGGATTGGAGATTTGCCTTATTGGGCTGACGAGAACTATCTCCGTGCCTGGTTTTCCCACACCGGCGAGGTATCTTCCTCTCTCTATTTGCACACACTTATGCATGCCTATTTACCATATTTGCTGGCGCTTCTTAATATTTCACTCTATTTTATTGCTAGTCTTTTTTAACTGTTTTTCTGAGCTGATTAGTGATTACAGTGCTGTGCTGCAAAACACTGAGTTCGATGTCTCCAACACAATTTTATCCAGGATTCTTGAAAATCTCTTTTAGATTTTATTTGGAACCAATAGCTGTTATTCTGCAGTTTGCAAACCCCAGTTCTGTCTTTGTACTTTCTGTAGTTGCTGGTAGTTTGAAGTTTTGGTTTTAGGGATTGCCGTAGAAATTAAAAATGCTGAATTGCCTCTTCCGTTCTCATCTTAGCTTGAGTCCAATTAGATTTAGTCTGGATATTTTAGGGTTTATTGTAATTAGAAATTTTTATAAGTTTAGGGGGCATTTGGTTTGGTGGATAGAGATTGATAAAGATTGATAGGATTAGAGGGTGATTAAATAATCGATCCAACTTTGGGGTAATAAATAATCACTCAATTGGGCGATTAGAGTGTCAGGCAAGTTATCCATCACGGGCCAAATCATGCATATCAAACACTTGATTAAGTTGAATTATTTTATCAATCATGCGTTATCACTCAAACCAACGCCTCCTTAAGGTTCAAGGATAACATTTTCTATTGCCTCTTACCATAAAGATACTATTATTGTGTTTTTCTCTACATGAAATTAAAACTAGATTGATTTTTGGTCTATTGTTTTGTTGAACACTTGAACCCAAAATTGTCAGCAGGTCCTCTCAATTAAAGTAATTCGCAACAAAATAACAGGACAGCCAGAGGGTTATGGGTTTGTAGAATTCACATCACATCAGGTTGCAGAAAGTATTCTTCAGTCCTATAATGGAACCCAAATTCCTGGGACTGAACTAACTTTCAGGTTGAATTGGGCATCTTCTGGGATAGGGGAAAGGCGTACTGATGGAGGCCCTGAACACTCCATCTTCGTTGGAGATTTAGCACCAGATGTTACAGATTATCTGTTGCAGGAGACTTTCCGAGTTAGTTATCCATCAGTTAGAGGGGCCAAGGTTGTCACCGATCCGAATACTGGGCGTTCCAAGGGATATGGATTTGTTAAGTTTGCTGATGAAGCGGAAAGGAATCGAGCAATGGTTGAGATGAATGGTCTCTATTGCTCGACTAGGCCCATGAGAATTAGTGCAGCAGCTCCAAAAAAAACAGCCACTGGCGTCCAATTGCAGTATGCTGCAACTAAAGGTGAGTTCATTGGGATGGTTATGACTGCATGCTTTTGACATGATTGCATCTTATGGCTTCTGATAGCTTTAGCCACTGTTGAACGTTAAGTCATGTCAGTATTCTCTCTATCTGTTTTCTTTCTTGTTGGGTTTATCTCATCCTACTCCATTGTGTTAATGGCTTTGTTCTGTCGAGTGCGTGGGTGTATTGACCACACTCAGAGAAACAGTTACACAGGTCCTTATTGTCAGCAATTTGGAGCTGACAAAGTTTCTTAAGACTTTTTCTAGTTGGGGAACCCCTCATTCTTTAGAGTCTAGTTATACTTGAACTAATGCTAGTATTCTCTCTATCTGTTTTCTTTCTTGTTGGGTTTATCTCATCCTACTCCATTGTGTTAATGGCTTTGTTCTGTCGAGTGCGTGGGTGTATTGACCACACTCAGAGAAACAGTTACACAGGTCCTTATTGTCAGCAATTTGGAGCTGACAAAGTTTCTTAAGACTTTTTCTAGTTGGGGAACCCCTCATTCTTTAGAGTCTAGTTATACTTGAACTAATGCTATAATACGAGTGAATTCTGTGCCGTTTTTGTAAAAGATTGCACCATGTTTGTGAATTCATTATGTTGTACTCCCTCCGTCCCACTTATCTTGGCACATTTGCGTTGGGCACGAAAATTAAGAATAAAGGGTTAAGAGTATAAAGTGGGTAGGGTCCACTTATTTTATGTGTGTAGAGAAGGTAGGGACCACATACTTTATTTGGAAAGTGTCATTATAAATGGGACAAACTAAAAAGGAAAGTGTGCCAAGATAAGTGGGACGGAGGGAGTAGTACTTAATTTCTGTGCTCTTAGAAGGACCTTTTTCTCCTAATGGCAGCAGTATATCCAGCTCCCGCTTACACAACTCCTGTGCAGGCAGTCCCAGTGGATAACGATATCAACAACACTACTGTAAGATTATCTCTAAGCTCTAAATACTGTGGCTACGCATACGCTTGATCTCATTTCCTTTAGAAATTACAGGTTTTTATTGGTAATCTGGACCCTAATGTTACTGAAGAAGAATTGAGGCAGATATTCCTGCAGTTTGGGGATATTGTTTACGTTAAAATCCCTGCAGCCAAGGGATGTGGTTTTGTGCAGTTTGCTACAAGGTAATATTGGTAGGCAATTGTGTTTTCAGAAATAAGTGAAAAGCAAACTTACTCTTAAATCTCTAATTATTTGTGTGAAATGTAATCTCTTTTCCCTATTTTATCCTCTACTTTTGACATGTCTTAATCTGATCTCATTGAATTTCTAATGGAAAAGAGCCTCGTTCTCAGTGTGGACAATGTCATTCCCTTAAAATTGATTAGTCTTTTTCCCCACCTGAACATTTTGCTTCCGTGCTGTTTACTTGGACAGGACGTCAGCAGAAGAATCAATCCAGAGAATGCAGGGTACTGTGATTGGTCAACAAGTTGTCCGGCTATCTTGGGGAAGGAGTCCAACGGCAAAACAGGTCATCTAGCTTGAACCATTGTGTAAATTTTTTTTCTGATGCATCAATTATCTTTTGGGCAAGTTGTGTCTTTTTTTTTTTTTTTTTTTTTAACCAGGGGGCTTAGCCCACTGGCCACCGGGTCCTCACTTAAGTGAAGTGACCCGGGTTCGATCCCTCTTGGGAGCGAATTGGAGATTGGAGATATAAGGTGGATTTGGTGAATGGAGAGATAAGGTGGTTCTTGGAGTGGATGGGGAACTAATTACTAACATCTAACATGACTTTGCCCGATCAAAAAAAAAAAAAAAAAAGTTGTGTCTTTTTTTTTTGGTTTGAGATACAATCTTTTGGACAAGTTGAGCATGGCTTGTTTGTTGCTTTTGCTGCAATACTTAATTTCACATACACACACAAGATGGGAACAGGACAAACATCTTTTTCAATGATACTTGTCTATCACTGTACACTGTAGGATGTTGCTGGTGTTTGGGGTCACACAGATCCAAATCAATTGAGTGCATATTATGCATACGGACAAGGCTATGATGCCTATGCATATGGTGTCACGCAAGATCCTTCAGCATATGCATATGGTGCATATGCTGGTTACGGACAGTACCCCCATCAGGTGATCATCAACTTGTTTTTTCCATTATTCTGCAATGCCTATCTAAAAAAGGAAAAGAAAACAAGAAAATAAATGAAAAATAATTTCTGCAATGCAGCTAATGGTACATATCTGTGATTATAGATTGGTGCCCTCTCGTACTTATAATATATGAATTCTATTAAAAATTTCGATACAGGGCAGGAAGAGATATGCCTAGAAACTTCTAATACTTGGGTAATGGAATTGTTGAACTCATGCACCATTGTCTTTCAATCGTTTGTTCTCATGAGAATAGATGGGTGCTAAATCAGCTATTGTGTATGAACATTGCCAAGCTTCAGAAGTTTTTGTCTTGTTTAACACACTTAGTTTATCATTCTAACTTGGGATACTGAATCCTACAAGTCTTTAAATTTTACGTTAATCCTTGGTCATAAACCATATATATAGAATGAAAATATTCTCTTTGGCAGTGAAGAATTTTTTTTTTTTGTGGATAAATTGAAAACATTAACCATTCTACCACTAGGCCAACACAGACATACTTGTTAGTAAAGATTTTTTCTCAGCGGAGAGAAAAAAATGAAGACCGATCAATGCTGGTTCATACCGATCACACTTGTCACTATATCTTGTATCACTTTAGTGAAGATCTTTATTACTAAAAATGGATGGACTTCATACAACACATATCATATCTCAAAAGTTTCTGGATATATATTTAACCCTGGTACTTCTTTTAGGGACACTGACATATGAACTAAGATTACTTCACTCCAAGAAGTATCGAAGTTGAGGTGTAGTAGGAGTAATATTATGTTTTTCTGAACTGTCTTCAAGCTCGACTGTTTTGATATAATTGTTCTAGAAAAAGCCATTCACTCACTGAAAGATCACTTTGAAGAAAAAATTTGATTGGTAGAATGTTGCGATATGTTTTTGTGGATTTACATTTGGTGTTAGTATTATTGAATTAACATTTTCTCTTCCTATATAGACCGAAGGAGCTCCAGACATGACTGCCTTATCGGGAGTCGCTCAACCAGTGGAACACACAGAGGAACTTTATGATCCTTTGGCTACGCCTGATGTTGACAAGTAATATTCAAACTGTGATTTACTTGATAGAATTTTCTTTTTTTGATGGCATTTGTGATCCTTTTTCATTGAATGTAACCTAGGTTAAATGGTGCCTACCTTGCTGTTCATGGAAGAGCTATCTTAGGAAGGCCGTTGTGGCAGACCACCTCTCTGCTGCCACAGCAAACCTAGAAGCTGTGGACCACATATGACGGACTCATTACTGTTATTGCGCTCTGGGAAGAAAATTATGTGCTGCATTTATAATATTTTGCAGTGAGACTCTGTACAGCGTTGCAGCCATCTTTAGTTGCAAATCAGAGTCTTGAGTTTATTTGAGGCAGTAAAAATCATTAGTCGTTGATGCATCATCCCCACTTCAGGCAAGGCGATTGGCTTCGTTAGTTTTAGTTATGCCATCTGTATTGTTGGAATTTATAGATTGTTCTGTTGCTGTAATGTAAGGTTTGCCAGCGATTTGAGTAGCATTATACAAAATTATCAGTGTTTAACACTTCTTCGAAAAATGTCATAATATTTAGGGTTATTGGCGCCTAAATACATTAATTTTGGGGGTAGTTTGGTTTTGTACATGAACTTTGAAATGTGTAAAAAAATACATGAGTTTTAATGCGAGGCAAATCTTTTTATAGCCATGTTTCATAAATATGTAAGTTATATAGCCCTACTTTTTAATACTCCCTCCGTCCCATAAATAATGGCCTGTTTTTCTTTTTGGGTTGTCCCATATATAATGGTCTGTTTCCATTTTGGGATAAAATTAACACTTAATTAAAGCTTTTAATTATACCCAACAAAACCCTAATTATTTCAACCTACGCCTAATCTTTTTCTCCCTTACCAAACTTTTCTACCTTTTTTCCCAAAACACTCTCTCTCTCTCTCGCAGACACTCCTTTGTGCTTGCCGTCTCTCTCTGTCACTGGCGACATCACCGGTTCTCGTCGCCTCCGGCGCGTCGAGACCGGCGCCTCTTCTTCTCCCTCTTTCCTTTCTTTTCTCTTTACCTCTCTCTCTCTCTCTCTCTTTGCCCTCTCCCTCTCGATCTCCCTTTCCCTCCTGTTCGCGGTGGCCGTTGTGAGCCGCGGCGGCGCATGCAACGCCGGCGGTCACCGCCTCCTCTGTTCTTTCTCTCACTCCGCCTCCATGCCCCTCACACATCTGTCTCTCCCTCTATCTTACTCTGTCTCTCCATTGTTCTTCAGCCACGGTAGGGCTCGCCTCCACCTCTCCCTTTTCATCCACCATGCTCGTCGGATTCGAAACAACGAAATGGCAGTGGAGAGAGCCCTAATTTTGTCCAAGAAATTGGGATTTTTGGCGTTGGGTTTAGTGGTGTCCGGCTTGTGCAGTGATGCCGAGCCCTACCTTGAGATGAGGAGAAATTAGGGAATTCGAGGGGGTGTTGCCGGATTGTGCTGGTGTTGTCCTGCGTGTGCTGCTTTGCTTTGCTGATTTTGCTTTGCTTTGCGTTGCTGGTCGGACGGCTGAAGTTGCCGGATTTTTGCCGGAGTATTGAAGAAGAAGAAGGTGTTGAGTGAGGTCGAGCCCTACTTGGAGATGAGGAGAAATTGGAGATGGAGTTTGGTGGTGTCCGGCTGGTGGTGGGTTCAGCAATGGGTTTCGCACCGAGGCGGCGAAGGAGGCTGGAGATGGCGATTTTCAGAATTTTAATTTTGGGGATTTTCAGGATTTTAGTTTTGGGGATTTTCATGATTTAGATGATGGCAAAAACATCAACGAAGGTGAAGGTTAGTGTTGCCGAATTTCTGTATTGCTGGTGTTGGCAGTGGAGGAATGGCGGGAGGTTGGTGTTGCCGGATTTCTGCCGGAGGATTGAAGAGGAGAGGAGGTCGGTCGGATGATGTAGATTAGCTAATAATTAATCTTACTAATAAATTCTTTAAATACATGACCCATCACTTTATCTCCTTAATTCAACACTTCTTAATCTCTGTGCCCAAAAGAAACGGGCCATTATTTCTGGGACGGAGGGAGTATATAAGTTACATAACCTTTTTATGTTGAAAGTACTATTATACCCTTATTTATTTTTTTCTCACAAAATAGAAATTCCAACAATCCTCTCTTCTCTCTCTCAATTGAATTTCACGGTTTTTTCAAAAGAAAAGGAAGAACAGCGAGTAAGCGACTGTGCAACATCTTCACCACCCGTCGTCGCTGCCGCCGCCTCAGCTCCGCCGTCGCCGTCGAAGCCCAGCCAAGCCCGCCGTCACGACCTCCTTCTTCTTTCTTCACGCCGCGATTTCTGTCCCGCCGATTTCAAGTAGCGCGATTTCTTCACGCCGACGTCTGCCCCGTCGTCGCGTGCTGGACGCCGTCAGCCCCCGACCCGACGCGAGCCCACTGATGGGACGCGCGCGCCCGTCGCCCGGCGCGCGGTATCAAAATAATTTGTGTATGCCCTAGACGGACAGTACACGCTCCTATTGCTCGCAACCAAAGAATAGTCTTAGCAGCAAGTATAGGGTCGATCCCACGGAGAGTGAGGAACTACTTTACTCTTCGGGTGCACAAATTGAGTTGTCACGGTCTCAACCTGTTTATCTGCACAAGTAAACTTAAACAAAGATCAAATATAACAAGGGGTAAGGTTTTCGGTTAGGTCATAACTGTTGTCAATATTTATTTCGGTCATAGACATACTGATGATCCGTCCATGATTCATATAAACCCAAGGCGTGACCCAAAGACATTGGGGCGTTTCAAGGGGTTATACTTCACATTTAGGATGGTTGATCCCATTGCGATCACTTGGTCCGAAGGTCACACATTCCCCGGTCACAAGGCAGTGCTTCACTTCCCCTTAGATGGTAGTCATACCCGTTACTCACCAAGTATGACCCTCACCAACCTTCTCTCCCGAGGTCCCCAACTCCGCACTTTGAGTGACACATGCCTCCTGGACACAACCATTTCCGGCTTTGTCAGCCGACCAGTCATAGACATGCTACGGCGCCGAGATTGCTTTCCTCGTTTGATAACCATGGCTTTATGCCTCGGCACAGTTGATGGATAGTCTCTAGAGAAGCCCAAGACTGAGGAAGGACAGTGTATCCCATCAATCCTTTCCCCACCTTCCGGATCTACAACGCCTTTTGTTGACGCTGCTCAGCTACTCGGTCGTGGGTATACCGATTGTCACGCCCTGGTATGCCCTGGCCTTTGCTTAACACGAACAGCGTTTTACCGAACGGAGATCACCCGTTAGGCCCCTAGTGTCCATGGTTTGGCACAGATCCGTCTGGAACCACGAGACTCAACCGAAAGAACAAATGCCTCACGAATGTTTACATATTGACAACAATTATTTCCACCCCTTAAACCTCACCAAAGGAACTACTCACACATAATGGAAAACATAAATGCGAAATAAAATAAACACATGAATGAAAGGAAATTTGAAATACTTGATATAAAAATACCTAAGGCAACAACCTTGGCTTTGTTCGTCACAACGAAATTGAAATACGAAAAACAAATAAAGTGTTTGGTGCGAAAAATGTAAAATGACAAAGTAAATTATTTTCTTGGTGAACTAACTAAAGTCTAAGTCTAGAAGAGCACTAAAAACTGATGTGTAAGTGTAAAAAATCGTTCATCCCCCCCTTTTGGCAGCCACACATGTTGGTCTTTAAATAGCAGCTCGGTAGTGGTCAAACCCTAGCCGGCAGACCAAATCTGACAGATTATTTCCTTCCATATTTAGCTTGATCCTTGATTTGATTTGATAGATAATGGATCTCCAGCGGATTTGGGGTTGATTCCACATTATTCCAGATCCTTCCATTGCTAGAATTCGCCAGAATCTTCCATGCAATCTCCTCCACACATCTTTCCATATATAGCTCCAGCTGTTGACTGTTGTTGACGGGAATGGTCATACTAGCTTCTTTATTCGGTTGGCCTCATACCAGGTGGTACACTTCAAACGTTCCCGCGCCTCGAATGGTTCTGAGGGGTACTTCGTCGAGCTCTCTTCCTGGTTCATATATAGCTCATCTGTGCTGACTGCGACTGCTGTTATGGCCTTACCAACTGTTTCCTTCGGTTAGCCTCCCACTAGGTGGTACACTTCGGAGATTCCCGCGCCTCGAATGGTTCTGAGGGGTACTTCACCGAGCTCTCTTCCTGGTAAGTTTCACTTCTGGAAGCTCAGATAGTTTTGTTCCGGTAATGCCCATTCTGATCACATTTCGTGCATATGCCCTTTTCCGAGCTTCCTCCTCCTGAATATCTGTTTTCTCCCCAAGACGACTCAAACAAAACAAAATAAAGAGAAAAATAGGGCCAAATGGCTTAAAAGTCGAAGACGCATCACCTACTCAAAGCCCAGCCCTTGTCCGCCACCGTCGATTTAATCGCGAACTAGGGCTCAGCCCAGCCGTCGAAGCCCAGCCCTTGTCCACCGTCGAAGCTGCCCGTCACGAACTAGGGCTCAAAGCCTCGCCGCCGCCGTTAACTTCGTCGAAATGAGAGAGAGAGAGAGAGAGAGGGAGAGAGAAGAGAATTGAAACGTAGAGAGAGAGACCCGAGTTAGAGAGAGTTGTGGACGGTTGGACGGCGGCGATGAGTAACGCGGACGGCGGCGATGGTGGCGCGACTGCTCCTGCTGGCGGAGACGCGAACGGCCGGCGACTGCTCCTGCCGGCGACGCGTTTGGTGGCTGCTCCTGCTGCGGCGACGCGGACGCGGACTGATGGCTGCTCTTGCTGCTTCGCGCTGCGCCGACGGCCGGCGACTGGGCGGCTGGCGCGGCGGCCTGAATGAAGTCATGAAGTTTTTGTTTTTGAAAGGGTGGACGTGAATGTGAAGGAGGTGGACGTGAATGAAGGAGATGATGGGGTGAATAGTTGATTTTCAATTGTTTGTTTTGTTTTATTTACATATAAAATAAAATATGATATAAAAATATTGAAAAGTCAAAGGGCACTCTAGTCTTTTAAGTTAAAAAAGGTTGTTTAACTTATGTTTTATAAAGTGGGGCTATATAACTTATGTTTTTATGAAAAATGGCTAAACGTGATAATTCACACTTTTAATGTTGTAGCAATTTTATCATAAATTTAAATATTAAATATTCAAACTCCATAAAATTTTAACGATTACGGGTTTAGAGATGTCTTATACGATATCTTTTGGCGATATCCTAAACGATGTCTTTTTTTAAAACGCCTGATGAATACATGTCGATATTTCGACTTGGTATGTCAATTTAAATTTGAGCAAATATTGAATTTGCAACATCGTATAGGGCATTTCTAAAATATATCGTATAAGACATCTCTAAACCCGTAAATTGTAAGATTTTTATGAAGTTCGAATATCTAATATTTGAATTTGTGATAAAATTGTTACAACATTAAAGTTCATGTATTTAATTTACACCTTTTAAAGTTCATATGCAAAATCAAACTACCCCAAAATTGATGTATTTAAACGCTAATAATCCTAATATTTAATTAGTACTCCCTCCATTTCACTATTATTATTATTTTGAATGGTCACAGTAAAAGTTGCTCAACGGCAACAATGAACTCCCTTCGACTATTATTGTCATTCTTTCCGCTTTGAGTTGTTTTACTAAAAATGGTTCATTCCATAATAAAATTAGTTTTTTGTTTTGGTTTGCTTTGGAATTTAAAAGAAAAATAACAATTCAAGTATAATACTCTTTCCGTTCATGAAATAGAGTTTCATGAATTTAAAAAAAATTGTTAAAGTATGTGAAAGTGGAATATAAATAAAGTTGTAGGGGTAATGTTAAAGTAGGTGTAAGTGGAGTAAAAGTAAAAGTAGGTTTAAAAAAGTGGTTAATGAGGTGGGTCCTCCAATGGCAAAATAAAGTAAATATACAAATTCATAAAGAGTAAAATTGTACAAAAAAGTGAAACAAGACTCTTTTTCGTGAAAAAAAATAGATAAATATAACTTTTTTTCGTGGATGAAGGGAGTAATAATTTTAGTATTAAGTTTTTTTATTTTTCAAAATTTTCAGGTTTTATTTGATTTAGTATAAATATTGTACCGAAAACTGAATTCACGCTCCAATCGGTTTGGTTGAACCAAATTGGTTCAACCAAACTGAAAAACCAAAACCAAATTATTAAAAAAAATTATAATATCAATCGAACTAATCAATCTTTTTTCTTCCAACTAAACTGAATTGAATCGTACCATAACTTCAATTTTTGGTTTGATTTTTTATTTAATCAAAATTCATAATAAAATCAAAATAATCAAGCATTAGTTATATATATTTTTTTAAATTCCCCCTTGTAGTTTCGTCTTGAACAGTTCTACTACCCTCTGAAAAAAAAACATTTTGAATTAAATTTCATTCGCTAATAGCATTCCTTTTTGTTTGCCCATATAACATCACTTAGATTAAAGTGGGAATTTTATAATTATCCATTATTAATAACTATATATGTACACTTTTATAACTGTACATGTTTTGCGGCCAATTTTATTAGTTGAGAAATAATTTGTAGACCCATATAGAATTGATGGATAGTTATCTTTTATTTAAGGGTGCTAAATGGGGACGGTTAATCGGTTATACCAGTGGCTGAATCGTATCTGTCGATTATTCAGTTACTCGATAACCAAATTTTATGATTTCGGTACTAGTATCGATTAGGAGATGTGGAGGATATCAGTTAATCGATATAACCGATCAGTTATCGGGTGTACCGACTAAATTGAATTTTTAAAACTAAACCCTATTACCTTAAGACTAAATTTCCCCTCAGTTCTTCACTTCTTCTCATTCGTAGGCTCAACTTCACTGCTTGAACATTGTTGTATTTTTATTTTTATTTTTAAGTTACAAGTTTATGTAAAATCGTACTATAGTGTGTTAAAACAAAAGTGGTCTGACAATTTCTCATAGAGTATTAAAACCATAACTTCATCGTCAAGTCCATTGACAACGAGTGGGACTCCGCGGACAAGGAGATCTTTGATAGATTTTTTGACACGGATCCTCGCATATCTTCCATGCACAACCCTCCTGCACCGCAATCGACTTCGAATCCCTTTCGATATTTTCTCCAATACGTCGAACTATATGTGGAACCATGCATGCAACCGACATATTTTGTTGTTGAATCAATATATTGATATTGTCAAATTGAACAGTCGAGGCCGTTAGCATAGCATCCAATTTCTATAAGAGCATAAGATCATGAAAAAAATGCCATGGACCTTTTGATAGAATATGTTCCCTGTCTGTTTCTAGATTTAGTGAGATCGCGAAAATATTCAATCCCACTAGTTCCACCACCATCATGCATGTTGGTTGTAAGATCGTCGGAAGATGTTCATGCAAAGTTTCACGATTACCATATGCCCAGAGAAGATCTACCCATAATGATTTTGGCTGCCCTAGCACGTCCATGCAGAATCAAGAAGCGAGAATCACAGAAGTTAGAGCTTCAGTCGATAATTTCAAACCATCCACTCTCTTAGCAATTTCTTTAGGATCTATGGCCGAAAAAAAAGTCAAGGCACACCAGGACGCAACAACCAGACTCTGTCAAACTAAAAAACTCAAGAACTAATCAGAAAGACTACCGTCGAAGAAAGAAGACACTGTTTCCTAGGGAATAGAAGGCTACTCTCTCGGTAAACCCTAGCCGCCTAGGGTTTTACAGAGGATTAAAAAATTAAGCTAATAATAGGAAAATATTATTGATCCTCTTTTTTTTAAGTGGAAAATTAAGAAGAAAAAATAATGAATTCAATATCAAAATATGCCTAGCCAAACGATCAAGAAATGCATTGTACGCAGTATCAGACTGCCTCAAGTAGATCAAATGTCCAAAACACATTGCTTTAAACCTGTGTACCCTTTATTCTTGACCGACTATTGTTAAACGATCTCTAATTTGCCCTAAAACCTCATTGTGCGCATAAGAAATAATATGTGCCTTTACATTGCAAATCTAAACCAATGCCAACCAACCTACAATCAAGCCAAAAAATAATGTTGTAGTCACTTGGTCCGAAGGTCACACATTCCGCGGTCACAAGGTCCCTTAGGTAGTAGTCTTACCCGATATCCTCCAAGTATGACCTTACCAACCTTTTCTCCTGAGGTCCCTGGCTTCGCATCTACGGCATATGTACCTCCTTGGCTATTCATTTCTCGAACTACGTCCAACCAGTCCTAGATACACATACAATGCGTTCGGTGCTTTCCTCGATCGATAACCATGGCTTTATGCCTCGTCACAGTTGATGGGTAGTTGCTAGAGAAGCCCAAGACCGAGGGAGGACAATGTATCTCATAAATCCTTTCCTCGACTTCCGGATCTACACCGCCTTTCGTTAACGCTGCTCAGCTCCTCGGTCGTGGGTATACCGGTTGTCACGCCCTAGTACCTTGGCCTTTGCTTGATATGAACAGCCTTTTACAAAATGGAGATCACCCGTTAGGCCCCTATTGTCCATGATCTGGCTGAGATCCTTCTGGAACCCCTAGACTCAACCGAAGGCATGAAAGCCTCTCGAACAATTACATATTGACAATAATCATTTCCACTCCTCAAATCTCACCAAAAGAACTACTCACACATAATGAAAGACATGAACACAAACCGAATTGAACTCATAGCTAAAACAAAAGATATATAGATACTAGATAATAAAATACCTAGAACCAAGTGCCCGAGCTTGTCATCCTTGCAACTTTACAACAACTTGAAAATGATAAAGTGTTTAATAAACTACAGCAAAACGTAAAATGAAATTGTTTCTGGATGCAAAATGATAATGATAAAGTGGGATCAAAAGTTCAAAAGTCCTCTCCCAGCTGCATCTTCTCTTCCTTAAATACTGGCTACTGGTGGAGGGAAAACCCTAGCTGCTCTAGCTTCTATATCTTCATCATGATTTTCTTTCCTTTTTAGCTCAATCCTTGATTGATCTGACTGAAGATA
The DNA here is from genome assembly GCF_028751815.1 of Salvia miltiorrhiza. Lineage (NCBI taxonomy): Eukaryota > Viridiplantae > Streptophyta > Magnoliopsida > Lamiales > Lamiaceae > Salvia > Salvia miltiorrhiza. Next base: position 32,287,708 of record NC_080393.1, on the reverse strand, counting down.
CTCTTTCAGCTGCATTCTTGAGTCAACTCCATTTTTCTCTCGATCCTTCCAGTCCCTACTGCCTGTGAGCTTCCCTTGGTAAACTTTCATTCTTTAATTCTTTCTATACGAGCGATTGGTTGCTGCTTCTGGTAATGGTTGAACTAATTATTTCTTCTGGTTTGCCTCATACCTGGTGGTACACTTCGGGTTTCCCACATCTCAGATGTGATACTGAGGGGTACTTCGCCTTGGCTTCTTCCTGGTAAACATGACATAATGCAACTATGGGCTGGTAACGCCCATTCCGACAACTTTTCTCTCGTCTGCCCCTTACTGGACATCTCCCCCTGTAAACCCTATTTTCTTCCCAAAAGATTCTGAAAGACGCAATAAAATGAAAAAAAAAATAAGGCCAAATGGCCCAAAAGTCAAAAACGCATCAATAAACATGAGAGTTTTTTGTTTTTCTGGCCTTATTTGGTCGAGGTGGCTTCTCACTAAGAATCATTTCTATGCTCAAGATTGAGAATTAGGGTTGATTTTCCCCATGCAATAGGCATAAGAATTTTTGGTCTTCTCATATGTAACAATATTTTCTAAATCAAGGCCAATTCACTTGCACATAAGCATGAGAGTTTTCGTTTTTCAGGCCTCATTTTATCAGTGGCTTCTTACTATGGATCATTCTTATGATGCAGGTTTGAGAATCAGGGTTGATTCCCCCACGCAATAGGCATAAGGATTTTTGGTCCCCTCCTACATTCCCCATCTTCCTCCTATCTACCAAAGGTTTTTGAATCATGGTTGATTCACCTTGCACATAAGCATGCATGTGTTTCATTTTTCAGACCTTATTTTATTGAGGTGGCTTCTCACTAAGAATCATGTCTATGCAACAAGTTTGAGAATCAGGATTGATTTGTCCCACGTAATATTCTTAAGGATTTTTTGGTACTTCCCTTATGTAACAAGGTACCACCTGACACGCACTCGTCGTATGGTACAATCAAAATACTTATTTTTGCCCCAGATGGACAAATCACTCTCCTATGCTCACAACCAAAGATCAGTCTTAGTAGCAAGTATAGGGTCGAATCCCACATGGAGTGAGGAACCACTTTGTTCTCCGACAACAAACTGAGGTGTCACAAGTCTCAATCTGTATAACCTGCGCAAAGAAACTAAGCGTAGATAAAAAAATAACAAGGGGTAAGGTTTTAGGTTAGGTCATAACCATTGTCAATATTTATTTCGGTCATAGGCATACTGAAGATCCACCTATGATCCGTGTAAACTCAAGGCGTGGCCCAAAGACATTGGGACGTTTCAAGAGATTACACTTCACACTTCAGATGGTTGTGTCCATTGTAATCACTTGGTCCGAAGTTCACACATTCCCCGGTCACAAGGTAGTACTTCATTTCTCCGTAGGTAGTAGTCATACCCGATACTCTCCAAGTATGACCCTCACCAACCTTCTCTCCTGAGGTCCCCGACTCCGCACTTTGAGTGACACATGCCTCCCGAATACAAAACTTTTCGGCTTGTAAGCCGACCGATCATAGGCATGCTTCGGCGCAGTAGTCGCTTTCCTCATTTGATAACCATAGCTTTATGCCTTGTCACATCTGATGGGTAGTTGCTAGAGAAGCCCAAGACCAAGGAAGGACAGTGTGTCCTATCAATCCTTTCCTTGCCTTCTGGATCTACAACGCCTTCTGTTGACGTTGCTCAGTTACTCGGTTGTGGGTATACCGGTTGTCACGCCCTAGTATATACCCTGGCCTTTGCTTGACACAGATAGCCTTTTACTGAACGGAGATCACCCTTCAGGCCCTACTGTCCATGATTCGGTACAGATCCATCCAGAACCACTAGACTCAACTGAAAACACAAATGCCTCACGAATGTTTACATATTGACAACAATTATTTCCACCCCTTATACCTCACCAAAAGAACTACTCACACATATTGAAATACATGAACACAAATTGAAATGAATTCATACTAATAAACACAATGCAAAGTAGAAATAGATAATCAACAAAGTACCCGGATCGAAATGCCCGAGACTGTCGTCCTTGCAATTATAACTATTAAAAGCGAATAAGTGTATGATAACTAATAGCAAATGTAAATGAGATTGTTTTTAGATGTAAAACAAATGCCACAGATCGGCTAAAAAGTCTAAAGTTGCAAAAAGTTCTTTTCCCGCTGCTCTTTTTCATCCTTAAATACTGCAGAATGGTGAAGGGCTAACCCTAGTTGCGTCAGCTTCAATATCTTCAATCTTGATCTTCTTTCCTTTTCTGGCTCCTTGCTTGATTGATTTGATTGAAGATCCGATTGAAGCTTCCTTCTTGCTTGCAAATTTGGGTCAACTCTCAAGGTTCTCGATTCTTCCAGGCTCTTCCTCTTGCATTCTCCTGTCAAATCTTCCTTAATTCACCTTTCTTTCTCGGCTTCGGTTGGCTGCTTCATCTGGTAGTGATCGAACGGATTGCTTCTTCGAGTTTGACTCATACCAGGTGGGTTGCTTCGGGTTCCCATGCCCCAAGTAATACTTGAGAGGTACTGCGCCTAGGCTCCATGCTGGTAAATATGACATTGCAATCTGGGCTGGTTGTAACACCCCGCCCATTTATATTATGATTAGAAGTATTTTTTGAACTTAGATTTAAGATGATTCACGCCGGATTGAGAAAAAGAAATTATTTTAATTCCAACAAAAATGATTTACAAAAGCATTTGTAAATTTAGTAATTTAATTTATATGCATTGCATATTTTTTTAATTAAACATTCAAGCATTTTAGGTGTGTTGAGATTTATTTCATGTTGGGCCTTATGTTTTATTCACATTTGAGTGCATAAATGAAAGCCCAACCCATCATCTTCCATCAAGGCCCGACCCACCTCTTTCCTTGATATTTTCGACCACCACCACCGCCTCACTGTTCTCTCTCTCTTCAATATATATATATATCTCCTTCGCTGCACTCCGATCTTTCTCTTCTCATTCACTCACTTCTCTCTCGTTTTCTCCCGGACTGAGCTTCAAACACTGAACTCCAAGAACAACAGCCAACGATTCACCCAGCAAATCCAAGCCAAGGTTTCACCTTTAAACTCCTCTGCTTCTTTACTTCACTTTTCGTCCAATAATTCAAAATGCATGTTCATGTATTTGTGTGTTTATATGTGTTTTAGCTTCATAACTGTTAAATGAATAAGGAAAGGTAGAGTCATGAACTGTGCTGCTTTAGTTTCGAGTCTTGAGCATGGTTTTTATGGAGTTGGTTGTGTGGGTTGAATGGTGGCTAAATTGGAGTTTTGGATGAGAGTCGAGAGTAGATGAGAGTTGAGGGGGGGGAAGGCCGTGGTTGCTGCGGTCGCCGGAAACAGAGGGAGGTACAGGTGCTTCGCCGTTGCCAAGGAGATGATCGGTGAGGTGTTCAGAGGTTGGAAGAGCAGAGCAGAGAGATGAGGGCAGAGCATGAGAGCAAGGCCAGCGGAGTCGAAGCCAGCGGAGTCAAAGGCCAGCGGAGTCGAAGGCCAGCGGAGTCGAAGTCAGCGGAGTCGAAGGTCAGCGGAGAAGTGATTTCTCTGTTCAGCGGGGAAGTGATTTCTCTGTCAGCAGGGAAGCGATTTCTCTGTTCAGCGGGGAAGCGATTTCTCTGTTCAGCGGGGAAGTGATTTCTCTATCAGCGGGGAAGTGATTTCTCTGCTCGAGAGACTCGATCCCTCTGCTCGGCCAGAGACGACTTCGCAGAGCTGGAACGAACCCGCTGGAACGCCCAAGCTGTAGGCCAGAGCTGGTAGAGACCAGAGCTGATTAACGTAACCGAGCAGAACAGATGTAGAACTCTTGTGCACTTTTTAGTAAATACTCTTTATGCTTAATTATGAAATGAGTCATGCATTGCATCACGTTTTAATTGGTTTTATTTATAATTCCAATTACAAAGGAAAGACGAGTAAGAATATTGTTGGTGTTCTTGACTCAAGAGAATTGTTTTCAATTATTTATTCTTTAAATTTTGAAAACCCGGCTAAGTGAATCATAGAATGTAAGCACTTTACCATGACTTGAGTTTAGATTTAAAAGACCTATTATGAATAGATTTCTTGTAGGCTTTGAACGTCAGGAGGATTAGTATTGCTATTCCGATTCAGAGTTAAGATTTAATGACAGGCATTGCCTAATCAGGTGGGCTTACTTTCCAAATGTATAAAGTATGATTGAGTTATTAAGCTCTAAATGTTTCAATGAAATGCAAATTGTTTATTTAATAAAATGCAAACTGTTTATCCAATAAAATGTTTATGTGCATTCTGCTCTGTTTAAGGCTCGCAATTCATGGATCGATCGAGGTTCTCTTATGGCCTAACACGTTATTTGAGAATTGTGTACACTTCTTAGTTGTTTCGGTGGGTTGATCTCCATCGGGCACTAATTCATGTATGAGGCGTTATAAGGGTGCTTGGCAGGATGTGTTCCGGAGCATGTATCATGTAAGGCCTGCCTGGGTAGCGTCCCGAGGTCAATTCAACTTGTCTGAGTTACGTCCTCAGGGCAAGTGCAATGGGATAAATGGATCCGTCGGTGGCTAAAAGGTCCGGGATCACAACGAGTAACAGAAAGGGAGTGTGACATGTGCGCACAAATGAAAGAAAATATTTTAACATGTTTAGAAGTCTTTTAAAATCTTCTAAGTCATGTCAAGTATAATTGGATAAATTGCTCTTATGATTATGAAATGTTTATAAAAATGCTAGCCCACTAAGTACATTAGTACTTAGCCCAAAATTACTTTCAAATGTTTTCAGGTTGATTGGTCGGTGCTGACGGAGCGAGCTGAGGCTAGGGTTCAACTCTGTATTTTGTCTTCCGCTGTTGCACTAGCTCTTTTGTCTTTTGTTTCTCTGACTTAAGACCTATATGTAAATTCTGAATTATGTTTCTTATCGAGCTTTGACTCTCAACTTATATATATATATATTTTGTTGAGCCGAGACTATTATTTCACAAGTATTTCATTCTAAATGTTGGTTATCAGAAGCATGACACTAAACTTGTGATCCAAAAGGGACTAGCCTGACTTGTTATTTTATTCGGGTTTTAACAAGGTTGTTCCTTGTTTATTTCTATGAATTAGTTGCACCTCGATTATATTTATTCATTCAAGAATTGGGGTGTGACACTGGTAATGCCCATTCCGACCACATTTCTCTTCTTTTCCTCTTATTGGACCTTCCTTCATCCACAATATTATCCCCCGGAACGACTTGAACTGACACAAATAAAGGGAAAAAGTAGGGTCAAATGGCCCAAAAGTTGAAGACGCATCACCACCCCACCTCATCCTTACAATAATGGGTGAATTTTGATTTGAACATATCATAACATTGACAACACCATATCAGATAGCACACATAAGTGATAAGTCGGCTACGTGATACCAAGATATCCAAAATCAAGAGTATCTATTTTATTAAGATAATTTGGCCTAAACCTCGTTAAATTCTAATGAAAAAAAGAGTGCTTGGTAGCATGATAAATATGTATATCTCGTGTTACAGAATTAAGTAAGTAAATTAGCGCAGCACGACAAATGAAAATATTGCGCCAGTTGCTATAACCAAATTTAACCATAACAAAATAGATAATTCGGAAGAAAAAAAATGAAATTTGGTATGGAAATCAAGCAAGGAGCTAGGAAATAAGGGAATCAGACTAGATATTCGAAATCGAGGACGTTAAATTGAATCTACTGATAATTTAGGATAGATTACTCAGAGAATGGCGAAAGCTCGCTCGATGATTTGTAGGAGAGACATACGACAAAAGTAAATAACACAAGAACACTTGATGATTATGAGAGGAAAAGTATTTGGATTGAACTGAGGCCATTACAATATATTTCTACAAAAATGGGAGAGCCTGAATCCAACGAGATAAAACTTATATTTATAGAGGGAAAATCTAGACTACACAAAGTCGCGCACTCCTTATACTTAAAAATGTCTTTGCACGAGCTCACGAATGAGACATGTCTAACCAAGTTAGTTACACTGAAATCACCCAAAAAACCATCTTCTTATTCTGTTCCTGACAAGGCCGACGTGATCCAACATTGTTACTCAACTGGACCTGAACTTCCTCTATACTTCATTGATCCTCCGATCTTTGGGAAAGACTAGCAGAGTTGACTTCTTGATCAATTCACATGCTATCAGCGTTGACTTTCCCGCTTTTTCCTTAATTAGCATATTTCTTCCATCATTCCATCATAGTCCAACAATTTTCTACAGTTTTAACGAGCCATCAGGTTCAATTATTATGCTCTTTGTTGAGATGCCCAATTTGTCAAGGGCCGCACATATATATTCACCTCACTAAAGATGGAGTTAGGGATGTCAATAAGTATGTTTCACCTGATTCAGAACAATTAAAATTGTTTCTGAAAATGAAAAAAAAAAAAAAACCATTAAGATGGATTAATTACCCATGGTATTATTTAGGGAATACCCAAAATTAAGAAACACATAATACTAATATCAAAATGCACACGGCAGAATCCTTCTTCAATTCAAAAACCCAAATTTCATCGTCGTTGCTCGCCTTCGTCACTGAGTCTCCTTTACTAACCGTCGTTGCTCAAAAATTTGAGTAATAGTTAAATTTTGTACCTATTTAAGTTATTTGTACTTTTTCTTTTTGGTAGAAAATATTATTGCAATATTATTTTCTGAAATCATTTTTAAAATGTCATTCCCAAAAGAAAAAAAAATCACAAGTTGGGTCAAACCAGACCCAAAACAAACGGCTCAGATCAGGTCTAGACTGATTAGGTCTCAAGTCTGAGCAAGTCGAGTCTAGAACTAAAATCAAAACCATTACTCTATAGTTCAACAGTTTCGGATAAATATGGATGAAACCCATCCATTGACACCCCTAGATATTGTCATTGAACTTACAATGATTAAATCCCCCGTCAAGGCATCAGCTTCTAAACATAAGTCCCCGCAAGGAAATCAAGTTTTCATTTAGGCTCACATATTCCATAATCCGCCGCACTTCATTTCCAAAGAAAGGTAAAATATTCAACAAATGTTTCAATAATAAAGATATTTCTCAGTTTACAAATGTATAAAGCTAGTTTAAATAAATGTTTTCAGGCTCTGCATAACAATCCTTTTGGGAGGAAAAGAAGCAAACAAAGTTTAGGCTCTGTTTAGAGCATACATGGTCATAAATTCAAGAAATGTGTAAACATACAACTCTAATGTAAATCAGGAATGGATCATCTAAATTGGATCTCCAAGAATTTTTAGATTCAGATATACTTTGCTAACCAAGGTAGGTCCTTGCTATCTTTCAGTGCAAATGTAACATCATCACTGCCAAATAAGGGGAAAAAGGTATACGTGTTACTGTTGTAAATAATCCATTGATGTAGTAAACAAGAATCGTTTTCGGAAGTGTATATTGATAGACTATCAACGCTTGGTTTTGTTTTTAAAGGGACTCACTTGGGATAGTTCAGTTGCAATTTCTGCAGTTTGTGCCGTGTCCCAGCCTCGCACAATAGTAGTCTGCACTCCCCGAGTTTACATCTGCCAAGATATTTGAAGGATAAGATGATCAATAAGTTCAAAAATTAATCAATCTATCAAAGTGGTAGATTAACCTGAACTATTTTATATATCCATCCTATCACTCAACGTAAACATCCTCGGAAAAGAACACCTTGCCACACAATCCTATCTCGTGTGGTTCTTGTTTTAGTTGGTAAAAATGCAACCCTTATGTGCATGGACAATTTCATGAAAACAAAATATTGTTTCAAGAATTCAAGTCTAGTTTTCCTTGCATTTCACTTAAAGAAGGTAATTTTCATTTCTCATCACATCACAGATGAGGCAAGTGATCTTGAAAGGATGACAAAGATAAGTCTCCACTGTCGTATATTATAGAAAGAGGCTTTTCTTAGCTTCTTTAACATAAGCTCCAAGCACTAATGATAGGTAATAATGTGGCGGTAAACTTCCCCAATCCTGATGTGTTAAGACCACACTGTTCATTTTAATGCTAAAAGAATATATAATGACTTACCCGACTTTCAGGAGCATGTCATATCCAGGAAAGGTTTCTCCATTGTTAGCACAGAAGCATGAGACCGCCATTGCTAACTGTAGAGATGGAACAAGCTATTAAAGAAGGCACTCGTTGGTGTAAAAAAGATTGAGCAAGCTAACATTGCATTTTCAATTTAATAAACTGGCAATATCTGTAGTTTTCTTCTGGTTGATTCATGTACACAATATAAGGGAAGACAGTCTTGGCTACTTAACCATGTATAGTTAGTTACTAAGGAACCAAACCAATTTGATCTGTTATCTTTATGTATCTGCTATTTGGCGAAACTGTGCGGATGTTATTAACATGACTTGCATGACAAAAATCTAAGCTCTTGAGCAGAGTTGAAGTACCTTTTCAAAGGTCGTTTCTCCCATTCCTGTTTTATAAAGCTCATATACCATAGCAGCCAAGAAGATTTTGCTTAGTTTACAAGAACTTCTTATCACCTGGTGGTGGAAAAAGAAACAAGAAATAGTAAAGGATCAACTTTTTATTGCATGATTACTACTCCCTCCGTCCACGAAATAAAGGCCTACCTGCCAAAACACGGGTTTTAAGAAAAAGTGTATTTTTATTAGTTGAGTGGAGAAAGGGTCCCACAAAATGTATTGTTTATTAGTTGAGTGGAGAAAGGGACCCACCAATTAATGTATTGTTTATTAGTTGAGTGGAGAAAAAGTATAGTGGAGAAAGGGACCCACCAATTAAATATGAATAAAAACTTTCCAAAAATAGAAAGTAGAAAGTAGGCCTTGTTTTTGTGGACATCCCAAAAAGGCAAGTAGGCCTTTATTTCGTGGACGGAGGGAGTATTTCATTGATGTAATTGTAATATAAAATGTCATTCAACTCACTTGGATATGAGGAGCCTGGAACATCTCCTTAATAGCTGCTTCAACATCTGCCATACCAGCAACAACTTTCCCTGCAAACCAGATATTTTGAAGTCTTAGCCATCAACAAAACATCCATAACATGGCAGTGATAGGGCATTGCGGAGATAGCATGGGAAACAAGAAGACTGTGCTAGGATGTACCGACTTCTTTAACAAAAAACAGCCTAATTTAAGTTTATTTTCTACCAAAGTGTTTCAAATCCTGCATATTCTATTCCTTTTTACAGCTTGATGATCTTCTCTAAATACATTTGCGAGAAACAGAATCTTATGAGTAATTTTAAATGGTTAGACTAACCCACCCTTTAGTTGGAGCAAGTGAACTAATGACACAAGATTTGAAATTCTTTTTGGAAGTAGTTAGTTGCTTCAATGAGATGAATGGTAGATTTATCGATTGTTAATTCATGTAAATAAACACCGAGCTTAATGGGATAAATTTCCATGATCCAACATTATGAGATGTCATTTATATCTCTTGAAGCTGAAGGGTGCAAGACTATGAGTATCTAAATTCTAGTCAGACCTACTGCCAGTGGAACAATAATGTATTTTATGGATAGATCATGCTAGAGTCTTTTAAGTCTTGTGGTCTTTAGTAGTGGCAAAAGAACAATTGTGCTAGAGTGTGTATAATTGAGTGCAGTATTTGGTTTAATGAATGAAGGAGGAACCACTTAATCTGCAACATTGTGAGATTTATCTTCTACAGTGCTGGGTGATACAAGCTATCCTGTTAAATAAGTCTGAACTTGATATCTTAGACTATCCAAACTCCTGGTTCAGTTTTATATGCAGGTTCGTTTTTTTAGAGGCATTAAAATGGAAAAAGATAACGACTTTCAATCAAACAACTTAACATTCTGCAGAAAATAACGAACAGAGAAATAAATGTCAGAGAAAAAAGTCCTGCCTGAAGCATCTGAGCCAGAAAGTGCAGTTTTTTTAGCACGATAGTCTGCTACTTCTGCAGCTCGCCTACATATCTCTAGTGCACGACGAGCATCTCCAGATACAGCAGCCACCTAAGGTCAAGTACAGTATGAATACCACACAAAAAAACTTCCTGGTTTTATCATATCATATGTCACAATTGGCATCCACCCTCTAAAGTGAAGGATCAGAATCCAACTTATTCAGGAAATATAAAACAAAATACGAACCTTCCTTGACGCAAATTCAATTGCAACTTTTTCAAAAGCATCAATTCCTTTTAGGCGACTAGAAATTATTTCTTGAAGTTGCTGGTAGTTATATGGACCGAAGCAAAGCCTCTGTATGCCCATACGACTAGAAATGCGAGGCAGCAACTTCTCTGGAAGATCCATAGTGTTTGCTATCCCTGAATTTGTAAAAATAAAAATAAAAAAAGAAGCAACAGAATCAGGTCAACCTGTTAGAAACTTAATAAAACTTATTGACGGCAGCAACATTTCCTACCTATCACAATCAGTTTCGAATTTGGCTTGGTAGGCCAATCAAGAATATTGTATAGAACCTGCAAATGGAAATTGCCTATTACAATATTGAACCTAAGAGCATATGGGTTATGTCACATATATGCACAACGTACAGCTTGATTCCGGGTTACTAGAAGATCAAGTTCGTCTATGAGAAGAATGCAAGGCCTAGTATCTTTTCCACACTTGTTTTCATTAGAAAATCGTGCATTCAGGAAATTGAGAGCCTTTTTCCAACCAACTCTATGTCCGGTTAGTCCCTCATAGATTACCTGGAAATAATTACCTCAATAAGTTAACAAAAATTAGGAACACCAACAGAAACTGCAAAGTAGAAGAAGTTATAATGCATCCCTACACTGTATATATTTTCTGGTGAAGCCAGTTTAAGACCATTAATCTCCACGAAGCAGTAAGGCCTTATGCTTCCTGCATCAACCTCAGACTTCAAATTCCTCATCACAGCAAGCACACTCATGGTCTGCAGTGTGGTCCAGAAAACAAGCAAGTTATACCGACCCGATTTAAAAAGTATGGATGGCTAGTTGGTTTTAACAACTGATTGTCTTATACTATATATAATACGAAAATATTTTACCTTTCCAGTTCCAGGGACACCATGAACATACAGGCATCTTCCCAGGCATTGCTCATCACATATAGCACCTTTGATAAATGTGGTTATCTCATCCATTTCCCTGCATAAAGTGTGTATGATTAAAGGAAAGGTACTGCATTAATCAGTGCTCCGATACCTTAGTAATACATACCTATCCCTACAAGGTAGAGACTTAGGCAGTGTTGCAAGCAGAAGCTTTGATTTTGCCTTTTCCAAATCAGTCTGCTTATGACATCTTAAATGTTCTGGTATTTTCTTTGCCCCAATCTTTTGCAGCCCGAAAATCCGTCCCTTGCGCGAGTTCTGTATAAGGAATCCAAATCCAATGGCTGGTTATGTAGTAAACAAACATGGAGATTCGTGTGGAAGCAATGTTGAAGTTAGAATACCGCTGCTACAGGGTGGAGCAAAGATGCATGAGATAGTCTGGTTTTCTTTTCATGCTCGTACACTACATCTTCTTTTGAGTCAGAGTCGAACTCATCACAAGAACTCCAATCATTATCATCATCATCATCATCATCATCAACTCGTTCACCATCCTGCAAATAAAATAAGAATGTATAAATCCTACAAGAATACGGAATTCCTTTGGATGGAATCCACCCCCAACTTACATCTTCATTGTTATCAATCTCTGCAATGCGCCTGAAGTTATGCCACTGTATGTCATACTCATATTCACAGATAAACACATCATCTCCTTCACTGCCAGCATTAGCAAAGTCCTTTGGGCTCATAACAGAGCAATGCCTAATGATTGACTCCATCTAAGAAAATATTACTTTGTTAGAAGAGTAAAATGGGAATCAACCACAGGAAACAGAAATCCTTGTCTTTCGGCACATCACTAACCTAAGAGAAGGTGTTCGCCACTTAATAGCAATAACACATACAGTTCATCATAGCTCCCTTAACTAAATAAACTCAAGGAACATATAATCGAGTTGAATAACAAGGTACATTACCATTGCAACTTAATAGAATTACAAGCAAACCAATCTTATTAGAGAGAAAAAGATGACAAAATTCACCTCAACATCAGCAAAATCATTGGTCCTATAGAGCTCCCTCCTCAAATTATGAGGTTGTCTCCCCACAGCAGTCTCCTCCGGAATAATATACCACCGAGCTCGAAACCAATACGTACCATCCACTTCCTTCCATAAACTTCAGAGATCCAAACGAAAATCACAAAACAGAAGATTAACCAACCAGTGAAAATTCCGCAGAAAAAATAAGAATTTCAAAGAAATTGACAGCACAAACCTCTCAATACGTGCAGCCCATAAATCACTTGAAAGCAACTTCTCCCTGGCAGTCCTGGCCCTCTTCTTCCCCGCCGGTGGCTCAGCAAATTCCACCATTTCTCCATTCTTTTTTGCCACGCAATAATTACACATCCAATCCCCTTCGGGAACTGCCCTTAGCGGCGGGCTCAGGCACTTCAAATGAAACCCATTCAAGCAATCATCACACTCGATCATAACCCGCCTCCCAGCCGGCTTAAAGCACACTCTGCATTCCTCCACCTCCGGATCTTCATCATCCGAGCTAGCGTCGGACCGTTTCTTCACGTACACATCGTGCCCTGCTGAAAACTCGCCGCTGTCATACACAACTTTCTTGTAATACACCTTTTGTTTGACTTTGTTATCAGCTCGTCTACACTTGCCACTCGTTAGATCCTTTTTTCTCTCCGCACTCGCAACCGATTTTTCTTGAAATTTCCTCTTCCTCCGAGATTCTGTGGGCTGTGGAGATGCAGGGGTAATTGAAATGGTGGTCGGTAAAATTGAGGTCGGATTCTTGAGATTTTTCGTAGTTCTGGTAACAGATTGAGGAGTATCACAGGTGGATAATACGGGGTGACTCTCCGGCGTGGCGGCGCTGAGGCGGTGAGAGCGTCTGAGATTGATGGCAGCAGGTGTAGCGGATTGTGGGGTTTGGGGAGCAATCAGGTGGTCTGAAGAAATGCGCTGCTTTGCTCTGGGGGTTCCTTTAGAGGGCGTCTTAGACTTCTTCATTTGCTGAGTCTCGGCCATCGGCGGGCGGTTTGCGACTACGGCGGGGATTGCGGCGGTTTTCCTTTTCACGGCGTGGGAGAGAGGGAGGAGGGGGGGCGGAAGTCTAAATTGGGGGCGGAAACTGGCGGGAAACCGCCTCCCATCACAATCTGGCGCCTCTTTTTCTTTTTTTGAATTAGTTACTTATTAAATTCATGGACAGGGTCAGATTTGTCTCACATTTATTTATTAGCATCATTTATAGTATCTTCATTGCTACGTGGACGTGAAATTTATATTTATGGTGCGTTGCTTTCATGGAATGAGAGAATGAGATAAAAAAAAATGAAAAAAAGATTAATATTTTCTCATTTTTCTTGTCCATCATTTTCCAATAACAAATTTACAACCAAGTAAGGACCCTTAAGGGTTAATTATATACTAATTATTTTATTTTCATTATATTGAAATTTTTTATATAAACTTTAAAATGTTTGTGATGACACAATGCAATTAATATTTGAAAAGTATGCAAAATTATATTATTCGGATAGTCATATCAGGAGTAAATTTGATCGATATTTTGACTGATAACAAAATCAAACTAAATCAATAACATAATAAATATTACACTCGAGATCGTAATTGGTAAGAAAATCATATTGACTTAATAGCTTAATAATTACCACCCTACATTATAAAGTTTATATGTAATATTGTTAATTTGATAAAAGTTCAATAATTTATATACAATTAAGCTTATATTTAATTTTGTTATAATTTCTATACTGATAGCACTCACTTTTCTTAACAAAAAAAAAACACTCACTTTTCCATAGTTTTTAATGTTCTTATGGTATTAATTTTATAGGAAATTGAGTACTATTTGATAGTTGTTTTGTGCTTATATTATTTTATCTTGTGAAATATAATACTTTCTCAAACTTTGATGGTTTTTACAGAAATATGAAGGCTGAATTTGGAAGCATGGTCTTGTGAAAGTTGTAGATCATCTCGATACGAGTTTGTGAGTGTAAACGAATAGTAAATCGGAGTTAGGACGAGAGAGATATGGCCAAAACAAAAAGTCGCGTGCAGCAGCGGAGGCGCGGCGACCCCGCAGCGATCCAGTCGGCGAGCACCCCCTCAAGAAGACATTTTGGCCTGTGAGCGGCGACCCATGCGGTGATCGCCAGTCGGGTCGCCGAAGTCGTTGTTTTCCACGTGTTTTTGCGGATTTTTGGGCTTTTATCAGTGTTTTCGACTTTTGTACTATATTTATTTCTTGTGCCTATATTATAAAGTTTTACACCTTTCTTCTCCATATTTTCATATTTTTCAGTTTTACATTTAGAATTTATAGCTTATATAGATTAGATTTATTTTTAGCAAGATTCAAGATTTCACATGTTACTTCAGATTTCATTATGGGTTTTATCTATTTCATTTATTTCTATTGCTTTCTTTTTATTTATGTCTTTTATTTGTTTATTTATGTCTAGCTCGTTTTCTTTTATGATTCTAGGGTTCGTAAATAGCTGATTAGATTTGTGTGTTTGATTTGTTGATGTCTTTTTGCCTTCCAGATTCTGATTCATAATTTCTGGTGCTTATTTCTTATGGATTATCTGGCCAATAATTTGCATGTTTAGCTATTCGGTTTAAGACCTAGCGGAGATAACTGTTTAGCGGATTCAGAAATGTGCGATGAGAACTATTCTTATGTGCTTTTGAGAGTTAGTAGATTTTTTTGAGACCTAGCGGAGATAGAGAATTTACTAATCTACTATCATAAACTGCTCTAGCGAGAGTGTATGATTATCTATGTGATCTCTCATCATGATTGAATTAAATTGGTAATTAGGATTAATAGATTAATTGTGTGAATTTGATTAACAAAAGGGTTATTAGCGTGTAAATACACAAACTTAGTGTTTTTCGGATTTTTTTCCATGACGAACAATTCCGGTCAAATTAAAACTGATTTGGCATCTATATGGCCTATTATTATTTAAGTGTCATATACACGTCAATATTTTAATTTCTATAAAAAAAATTAACAAAAGATGAAATAAAATTAAAAGAGGTACCCCCTTCCCCACCCCACTGCGTAAAACAACAAAAACCCTTAAAAAGAATAAAGCCATATAATTGATCTCACTCTCCGTGTAAACAACACAAATTCTTAAAAAAAAAAGGTAAACTCATTATTCATGACCTATAAAAAATTTACATGCACGCATGCAGATGGGGAGCTAGAGATCAATCGTTTTGCATGCATGTAGATGAACACAATGCAATTCATATTATCTTGCTGATGAAATTGGTGATCACTATGCGTGAGTCTCAATTTTAGTTTTTTTCTCATTAAGGCCTAACATGTCCATCTCACCATCTTTATATCACCTAGACTCTGTGAGGACACAAGGAATTAATTTTAGGAGATCGTGCACCTGTCTTACTTTATGTGCAAAATAGGCAAGTCCATGACGTTAGCAACTGGATTGTACAATTCGCAAATTCTTTCAGTCATTATTGAGTTGGGTTTTAGGCTCAACATCAATTCCTAATGACATTAATCATAGCAAATTTGGACTCGATTTGGTGAGGGAAACGACATCAGAAGGAAGTGAAAAATAAAGGATTCGCGAAGCTAAAGTAGACTCAACACAAGAAGGATTAAATGAAATTCAAATGTGAAACATAACAGTCTATTCATAATTATTCAACTTGCTTTTACAATTAAAACACTAATAATAGAGTTTACAAAATGGAGGGTAAACTAGTCTTTCTGCTCTACTCTTAGAAGGCTATTTTAGTCCTTTTAGATTTGCCCTTCTTTGTGTTGAGGGGCATTGATGCGTCTTCGACTTTTGGACCATTTAGCCATATTTTTTCCCTTTTTGTGTCAGTTCAGGTCGTTCCTGGGGAAAACAATATTGTGGAGGAAGGAAGGTCCAGTAAGAGGAAAAGAGGAGAAATGTGGTCGGAATGAGCATTACCAGCCCAGATTGCAATGTCATGTTTACCAGCATGGAGCTAAAGCGTAGTACCCCTCAGTGTTTTATCTGAGATGTGAGAATCCCAAAGCATACCCCTGGTATGACCTATACCCAAAGAAGCAATCCGTTCGACCACTACCAGATGAAGCAGCAAGCCGTAGCCGAGAAAGGAAAGTAAATCAAGGAAGATTTGACTGGGAAATGCAAGGGGAAGAGCCTGGAAGAATCGAGAACCTGGAGAGTTGACCTAATTGGCAGCAAGAATAAAGCTTCAATCTGATCATCAATCAAATCAATCAAGCAAGGAGCCGGAAAATAAAAGAAAATCAAGATTGAAGATATGGAAGCTGGCGTAGCTAGGGTTAGCCCTCCACCACTCTGCAATATCTAAGAAGAAGGAGATTTTGCGAGCAAGAACTTTTTGACTCTAAGCCGACCTGTGGCATTTTACTTAGCATCCAAAACAATTTACATTTCAAGTTATTTTTATTTCCAGTAAAAACAAGTATCTTTTGCTTTCATTTCGATTAGTAGCAAGGAGCAAGATTAAGGCTATTGCCTTATGTATTTTTCTTATCAATTCAAGTATTTCTCTTTTGTTACATGTTGTGTTTATTTCGAATTGCATTTATGTTTACTGCTATGTGTGAGTAGTTCTTTTGGTGAGGTTTAAGGGGTGGAAATAAATGTTGTCAATATGTAAACATTCGTGAGGCATTTGTGCTTTCGGTTGAGTGTAGTGGTTCTGGATGGATCTGTGCCGAATCATGGACAGTAGGGGCCTAATGGGTGATCTCCGTTCGGTAAAAAGCTATCCGTGTCAAGCAAAGGCCAGGGTATACCAGGGCGTGACAACCAGTATACCCCTAACCGAGTAGCTGAGTAGCGTCAATAAAAGGCATTGTAGATCCAGAAGGCAATGAAATGATTGATGGGATACAATGTCCTTCATTGGTCTTGGACTTCTCTAGCAACTACCCATCAGCTGTGACGAGGCATAAAGCCATGGTTATCAAACGAGGAAAGCGACTTCTGCGCCGTAGCATGTCTATAATCGGTCTGCCTACAAGACGGAAATGTTTGTTTCCGGGAGGCATGTATCACTCAAAGTGCAGAGTCGGGGACCTTGGGAGAGAAGGTTGGTGAGGGTCATACTTGGAGAGTATCGGGTATGACTACTACCTAAGGAGAAGTGAAGCACTGCCTTGTGACCGGGGAATGTGTGACCTTCAGACCAAGTGACTACAATAGACTCAACCATCCTAAGTGTGAAGTGCAATATCTTGAAACGCCCCAATGGCTTTGGGCCACGCCTTGAGTTTACACGGATCATGGATGGATCATCAGTATGCCTATGACCGAAATAAATATTGACAATAGTTATGACCTAACCTAAAACCTTACCCCTTGTTATTTTTTATCTTCGTTTAGTTTATTTGTGCAGGTTATACAAATTGAGACTTGTGACACCTCAATTTATCGTTGGAGAACAAAGTGGTTCCTCACTCCCTGTGGGATTCGACCATATACTTGCTACTAAGACTGATCTTTGGTTGTGAGCATGGGAGAGTGATTTGTCTGTCTAGGGCAAACACGAGTATTTTGATCGTACCACACGACGGGTGCGTGTCAGGCACCCTCGTCCTTTTAAGGCCTTTCACTCACTTATCGTAAATAGATGATATATATGGTATGTCGTTGTTGTGAATGATCTTCTTCTAACGGTCCTCTGTTCGCGTATGTGACAAGTGTAAATGGATGATTGCCACGTGGTGCACTCTAACAAACTATTTTGTCTTCTTATGCCAAGATGTCAGGTCTGCATTAATCACCTCAGAGTGGAAACTCTATTAGGTCTGCTCTGATTTAGGTTCCTTATTTATATCTAAATATGCATCTTCCTGTCTTCTATTCCTTGGCCTTCTGTTCGGATTTGAAAACATCTTATGCCAGATATCGCCCTCATAAACCATTTCCCCAAGTTTGGTAGAGATACGATGCGTATATCCATCGGACCAAAAATTTCAATGTGTATGCCATTATTATTACTCATATTTGCGAGAACTCATGCCACCACTACCACTTTACTCACACATTATGCTTGCCTTTTCATTTGTCATGTACTCGTGATTTATTTTCCACGTAGGCCCAATTTTTCCCAATTTCAAGGACATCTCTTCAACTGCCTTGTTGATCTGGACTCTTGACCTTGACCGTATCTTTCCTATTTTTTTAAGCAGTCGATCCAGACTCTTGTTTTTTCGCATGGAACCCTAAGTTATACATATAAATTGCAAAAAAAAAAAAAATCATTCTTTTCCTTTTCCCTTCCGCCATTGTTACTTCTCAGTGTTCTTGAAGAGAAACTTCCACTTAACTTTTCATCTACTTGTTTACTTCATATTTATCTTTTGCACAGATACTTGGTGGCGACTTTGTTCTTCTTCTCCGACTTCTTTAGCGATGATTTCACTAGATTTTATGGCTTCTTCTGGGAAAGGTACCCTCTGACTTGGTTTCTCATTATTCTCTTTAATTTTGCATTAGTTCTAGCTTTTTCGCGAATATTTTCCTTTGCATCATCCCTTTCATTCCTTTTCTTTTCTTCTTTTGATTTCCAGGAGTTTCTCTGATGAAGAGGATACTCGTCAGGCAGCATTGATGCCAAGAACTATATGGGCTTTCGTAAATTATTACCTTTATTATTAAAAATTGAATTAAAAAAACATTCGCAAACTTTTACGTTGCTCTGTCACCCTAGATCTTAGGATGCCTACTCGTAACAGGGATGTGAAATTAAAGACTCCCAATATTGTACTCCCTCATATAATTCCCCTTTGGAAGCAACAAATTGAGGCAGGTCTACGTTTTTTCCATCCCAATTTCATCAGATTAGTCGCTAAATTTTTTAAGATCCCCTTCTTTCAGATCAGTTCTTTTGCTTTGCACAGAGTTTTAGTTAGGGGCGAGCAAACCCAATCCACCTGTTACACTGACCCAATAAATACACACGGTCCAGACCGAGTTAGTTTTAGGGATCGATTATTTTTTGGGTCGGTCCAAGTCTAAACCCGCTCGAACCCACCGAACCCGAACCGACCCCATACCTATTAAATAATTATTTAATGTATATTTTATAATGAATAAATTGATTTTTATATAATATCTAATCTAACTAAAACTTGGTAAAGCCTAAATAAATTTGTTTCACGTTGGTCACCGGCATCAGCCTCCCAAGAACTGAGGACAGTGTAAGAATTTTGAACAAATTTTGCAATAACTTCGTTAAATTACTCCAATTGCAACACTAATAGGAATATGAATATTTGGTAACTAACTATGAGAGTTTCCATCTCTCAGCGTTTTTGGAGGTGTAATATTCCTTCAGTACTTGTACCCAAATCAAAATTTTGTATGCTCACAGATCTAATTTATTTTGTAAGAATCACATTAAATTATGTCTCCATTATGTATACATTTATACATATAAAGCATCCAAGAAATAAATTGCAGTACTCTTAACCTGACTTGGTGACCTCATGCATAGCATTAGCCAAGTAGTGAAAAGTAACTTACGTTGCCAGTAGTGACTCTAGCCATACTGTATTGGAGTTTATACGATATATAATGGATTAATTTTAATTTATGTTTGTTGTTGTGGTTGTGATTGAGAATATTTGAGACTAAGAAATGTGTTTGTATGGAAATTTTCAAGTTTTAAATCTAAAAAATTGAGTACAAAATAGGAAAAATCAAAATCTAAAACTTCGGCGGGTAACCAGACCCAAAGTTCGGTTTCGATCCGGTCTAGGGTCAATCCTTCCCTAAATTTTGTCCGAGTCAGTCCATTTATTGGAAATTCCGGGTTATCGGTCCAAGCGGGTTTGTCCGGGTTGGACCCGATGCTCACCCCTAGCTTCAATCTTTCATATTCTCCTTCACTTGCATGGTGTGACCGACACAATCATGTTATTTAACCAAACCCAAGCTTTGAAAAAGAGTGATAATTTTTATAGCTTCTCTTCCCTTCCTCGGTATGACATTAAGTTTTTAGGATGAAACCCCTAAATAATTTTTCGCCGAAAGGTCTAGCCGAAAACAATAGTGCTTTGGTTGGTTCTGGTTTGTTCTCAGCGTTTTCCTCCAAATTAATCGATAACCCCACTAATTATTCATTTCTATTGCTATGTGTTCAAATCATTCATATCCGAATAATTGTTTCTCGTTTTCTAATGTTCATGTAGAATTGTCGTGGCAAGAAAAGACCAAGTTGAAGCATCAATTTGCTCTGGCTACTAAAGCCATGTCTCAAAAGAAGACCCCCTTTGATGAATCCTCAAAATGGTTCGTAGATCCAGATCCTATTAGTGTCGTTCTCCCTACTCCCGTTGTGACTTCCCCGACCTTAACTCCAACTGATGTTTTGATATCCCAAATGGCCAAAGTGACTCAACCAAAAAAAACAGAGTTCTGCTTCCGTTGATTCCCCGTAAAAGAAAGCACAGACAGATTCCTCCAGCAAATCAAGCAAAGAGTCTTCGCAACCTCTTTCCAAAGAGACCATTTCCAAATCCAAGGCTCCTTCCGACCTACCTCTTATTTCGAAGGAGGCTCCCTTTGATGATAATCACTTGATCTCCATGAAATGGTTTAGGGCTTTGACATCCTTCAATGGTTCCGAATATTTTATATAAGTATAAAATATAAAGAATGGATTTTAAAAATGGCAACTTTGAAATAGTAAAAGTAAAAATTGTCCACTAAGATAAAAAAAAAAATTAAAAATTAACCATACTTACCATTTTGTCCTTCACTTAAAAAACTTAAAAATTATCCCTAAATTTTTTGTCTTGAATTCGAGTTTTTGAGCTACAATTCACAACTAATAATATTTCTAGTCGTGAATTCGAGTTTTAAAGCTTGAATTCACAACTAGAAACAGTGTTGGCTATAAATTCAAATTTTAAAGCTTGAATTCACGATTAGCACTATTTTTAGTTGTGAATTCAAAATTTAAAACTTGAAGTCACAACCAACACTTCTTATTCAGTTGTGAATTCGAGTTTTTTTTTTGAACTAGAATTACAAGAAGTATCTAAATATAATCAAATAAGCAACCCACATACAGGCAGGACATCTACATCAGTGGAAAAATAACTACATGCAGGCGGAACTACTACCCGCAGAAAGGTGAGAACATTTGTAATACTCCGTTTCCTTATGGCTAAGTTTAGAGAAATTTCGAACTTAGAATTAGGATGATTCACGCCGAAATAGGAAAATGATCAATTTTAATTCCAACAAAAATGATTTACAAAAGTATTTGTAAATTTAGTTATTTAAATTTATATGCATTGCATATTTATTTAATTGAGCATTTAGTATTTACACGAGGTGTTTAACTAGCGAACATTGAACAACTATTACAGTCTCAATAATTTTATCCTGAAGGATTTTAATTGTCTAATTACTCCCCTCATGTATCCCATGCTCTACCCCCACCAGCCACCCTACACCATGCCTTTCCTTTCCAAGCAGCCCCAAAAGTACAGTGCAAGCCATACTTTGCAGAGGCAATCAACTCCAACACTCCTCCGCCAATTTAAAGTTTAAACTACAGCCAAGTCTCCATTCTTCCATTTCCTACAACCAAACTCCTCTACATATTCGAAGCACACTACCACCGTTTAATAAATTCTCTCAACTTCAAGCAATTCTCCAAGTTCTTGCCATAATTCAAGTGTAGAGGTAAGAATACAAAATCAATTCTTTTACCTTCTCTTAAGAACAGCCCTCGTTTCAATTTTTTCATGATTCTAACTCTTTCCAGCAATCAAGCCAATCAAAACAGCCACACATCTCAAATTTGAGCAACTTGAAACTTTTAAAGGTTTCATGTTTTAACTCCTTACTTATTTCATTTCATAGCATGATCAATATATGAATCCTACAACTGCCCAACAAAGAATCACAAGTATCCATACACTCACTAGGTTCTGTTGAACAAGCTTTTACACAAAAATACATATTTATGATAGCATAACTTTTGAAAAGAAAAGAGAAGAAGTAGAACTTTCAAAGCTATGTTTGCCCTTATATTGTTATGGTGTTGAGTCGAGTTGTTGCCCCTATTTTGGTACGAGAGTCGAGACCTTGTAGTGTTGTGTTTCTTGCTGGGTTGAGTCAGTGGAGGGGAAGGAGAGAGCGGCGACGGCTTGGCGGTCGTTGTCCGTCGGAGCAAGAGGGGAGGTGGAGCGGCAGCTTATCGCTGTTACTTGTCGGAGGGAGGCAGGGCACGGCGGCTGTGCTGCTGCTGCTCGGCCACGGCTGGAGAGAGAAAGGTGGGCTGGTCTAGGCTGGGTTTGCTAAGAATGTGACCGGAGGACGGCAGCGGCTATGGGTTGCTGTCCCCGGGAGTTGGAGAGAGAGAGAAACCGAGGGAGGCGGCGGCGCTTCACCGCCACCAAGGAACGAGGCAGCGCGGGGTGACTGTGTGGGCAGGATCTTCGTGTTAGAGGGAGAAGCTGACTGGCGGCGACGCGGCCTCGCCGGAGGGGCGACGACTTCGCCAGGTAGATCTTGGGAGTGAGAGAGTGATAGTTTAAATGTGTGTGTGCGTTAGGGCTGCCACCGGTTTAGGAACCGCCGGTTCTGGTTCAAAAATTTCATGAACCTGAACCGGCCCACCTAAAATTTGAAGGGCCGGTTTTCGGACCCTGAACCGGCGGTTCTGGGCCAGGCCGAAAACCGGCGGTTCACAGGCTTTTTTTTATTATTTTTTTGTTTTTTTTATGAAATTAAATGATTTGTGATGAAATTTCAAAATTTTTATTCAACTTAAAATATAAAATATAAACATGTGCTGAAATTGAAAATATAAACATGTAATACTTTCTAGAGTTAATATATAAAACTATCTACTTTCATATTGTAAAGATAAAAATTGTCCACTAAGATAAAAATAATAAAAACTATCCACTTTTTGATTGAAAAGACAGAAATACCCTCCTTTAAAAATATGTACTCTCTCTCTCTTTCTCTCATTCTCTTCTTTCTCTCTCCACTCTCTTTCTCTCTTTTCTCCCTCACGGTACACTCCCTTCCCCCTTCTCTCTCTCTCCCTCCCTCCCTCCCTCCCTTCGAGCTCAGATCACTGGCGAAGCGCAGCCACCTCAGCCTCGTCACCTCCGCCATCTCTCTATCGCTGTACTCTCTCTCTCTCCCTCCCTCTCCATCTCTCTCTTGCCTCCCGTCTGCCGCGCCGCCGCCACTCAATCTTCGGCAATCGCAGCGGCAGCATCGTATAGCCACCACCACCGTGACGCCTCTTTCTATCTCTTTCTCTCAATTCTGACTTAGAGTCGTTGGATTCAATTTGTGGAGAAACGCAGCCGCAGTTGCGGTGGTAGATCTCTGGCAATCACAGCGGCAACGCCGCACAACCACTACCACCGCGATGCCTCTGTCTATCTCTCGCTCTCGATTCTAACTTGGAGTCGTCGGATTCAACTTGTGGAGAGCATAGATCTGGTGGCCTTGGGGTGGTTGAAGTGGAAAGGGAATAGTCGGTGGCTGGGGTGTTGTCTTCGACATCTTGCTCCAAATCTGGAGAGTCGACGGCTGTTGTCTTCCAATTATTTCTTTTATTTGCCTTGCTTCCAATTAATTCACATGGGGTATGTATTAGAGTATATTAATCATGCACTTGTTGGGAAAGGAGCAAAGCAATGGCGTGATGGGGATTGGATGTGTTCAAATTGCAATAATCAAAATTATGCTTCACGAGAACAATGTAATAGGTAGAACAATGCAATAATCACAACCAAATCTATGAGGGTTTAGGGTTTAGGGTTTAGATAGGATTTAGGGTTTATGGTTTACGGTTGTGAATTAAATTTTCGTTGTGAATTCGTCTGGTTTTGAATTCACAACCAATTTTTTTTTATTGTGAATTAAATTTAGGTTGTGAATTCGACTTGTTGTGAATTCACAACCAAAAAAATCTGGTTGTGAATTAAATTTTGATTGTGAATTCGACTGATTGTGAATTCACAAACAAAAAAATTCTAGCTGTGAATTAAATTTTAGGGTTTAGGGTTTAGGGTTTAGAGTGGATTTAGGATTTATGGTTTAGGTTTTAGGGTTTAGGGTTTAGGGTTTAGAGTGAATTTACAATTTAGGGTTTAGGTTTTAGGTTTTAGGCTTTAGGGTTTAGAATGGATTTAGGGTTTAGGATTTAGAGTGGGCTTAGGCTTGTGAATTCACAATCAAAAAATTCTTGTTGTGAGTTCGACTATTTAAGGTTCAGGGTTTAGGGTTTATGGTTTAGACTGAGTTTATGGTTTAGGGTTTACGGTTGTGAATTAAATTTTCGTTGTGAATTCGACTGGTTTTGAATTCACAACCAAAATTTTTTTATTGTGAATTAAATTGAGGTTGTGAATTCACAACCAAAAAAATCTAGTTGTGAATTAAATTTTGATTGTGAATTCACAAACAAAAAATTCTGGTTGTGAATTCACTGGTTGTGAATTGCGGGATTTTTTTAAAGGGGTGATGTAAAGTGGACATTTTTTTAATTTTTAATGTGAAGGGTATTTTGGTAACACTGGCCATTTTTTAATATTTTTATCTTAGTGGACAATTTTTAATTTTACAATATGAAAGTGGCAATTTTAAAAATCACTCTATTTTTTATGTCATATTTTTAAATTAAATGACTTGTGTTGAAAATTTATAAACATGACAATTAATATATTTTTTAAATAATATTTTTTATGTCATCTTAATTCTTAAGTAATACTTGTGTCATCTTAATTAATATCATGTCATTTTTTAAAATTTATAACAAGTTATAAACTTATAAAGTCGACAATCAAAATATTTTTTAAAATTAAATGACTTCTGTTGAAAATTGAAATACAAAAAAAGAAAAATAATTCTAACACATTGACAATCAAAATAATGCATAAAAATTGATATCTTTATTGAATTTATTCTATGTACAAAAAAATATTACAAGGATACAAATTACAATCTTCAAAATTGAATAAGTAAACTAAGTAATACTAACTAAATAACTAATTCATTATAATAATTTTGAAAGAGAGTTGTCTAAAACAGGGAAAAAAATAATAATAATTAAGGGCTTGAGCTCAATTTTAATATAAATATTAAAATTGAGTGGCTTACGCGCCGGAACCGGCGGTTCAGGGTCAAACTGCCGGTTCAGACCGACGGTTCAGGGTTGACAAATGCTTGAACCTAAACCGGCCCTCAACTACTGGCGGTTCAAGGTCGAACCGTCGGTTCCGGTTGGCCCTTGGTAGCCCTAGTGTGCATGTCTGATGAGGGGAAAAAGGGTAATAGGGTTTGGGGAGTGGGTTTATTTTGGGTGGTGGGCTTGAGTGTTGGGCCTTTTCTTTTAATTTCAGTTGGGCCGGTTATTTTAAGTGTTTCGGCCCCTATTTTATTTAAACTTGGGTTGTCCTTATTTATTGGGCTACGAAATTATATATATAAAAAAAGAGGTCCTCGATTTAATTATTTTAAATAGGCTGCCCAATATTTATTAATTAGACTTATAATAAAATTTGATTAATTTTTTAAAAGATGATTTGCATAATAAAATAAATATTATTATGTGCATATTTTAAGTAAACACTTATTATATGTTAAGCATGACATGAAATTTGCATTTGCATTATGCAATAAAAGTATTTATGATTTAAAGAAAATTGAATAAGGATATTGTTGGTGTCTTTAGCTCAAGAGTTAGTTTTCAATTATTTATTTATTAAATATTTGAAAAACCCGGCGTGATGAATCATAGTAGTTAAGTGCACCCACTAATATTTTAAGTTAGCTTCACGAGACCTATTAAGAATAGAATTTCTTGTAGGCTTTGTGGACCAAGGGGATTAGCGTTGCTTTCTCAAAATGAGTTCATGTGATAATGATCTTCAGGCTTTGCCTAACCAGGTGGGCTTACTTTCAAAATGTATAAAGTATTATTGAGTTATTAAGCTCTAAATGTTTCAATGAAATGCAAACTGTTTATTTAATGAAATGCAAACTGTTTATCCAATAAAATATTTATGTGCACTCTGCTCTGTTTAAGGCTCGTAAAGTTAATCAATTGAGGTTCTCTTATGACCTAACACGTTGTCTGAGAATTGTGTACACATGCTAGCTGACCTGGTGGGTTGCACTGGCCAGAGGCGTTATAAGGGTGCTCGGCTGGATGTGTTCCGGAGCATGTGAAATATAAGGGCCTGCCTGGGTAGCATCCCGAGGTCAAAGTAAACTTGTCTGGGTTACGCCCTCAGTTCAAGTAAGCAGGAGACAGAGATCCGTCGGTGGCTAAAAGGTCCGAGATCACAGCGAGTAACAGAAAAGGAGTGTGACATATGCGCACAAATGAAAGAAATATTTTAACATGATTAGAAGTTCTTTCAATTTAAAATCTTCTAAGTTATGTCAATTATAATTGGATAAACTGCTCTTACGAAAATATGAAATGTTTTAGAAAATGCATGCCCACTGAGTACATTAGTACTTAGCCCAAAAATACTTTCAAATGTTTCAGGTTGGCTGGTCAGTGCTGACGGGACGAGCTGAGGCTAGGGTTCAACTTCTTATTTAGACTTCCGTTGTTGCAATAACTCTTATTCGTCTTTTGTTTTCTCAACTTAAGACTTTCATGTTAGATTTTGAATGACATCTTGATCGAACTTAGATTTTTAACTCATAGTTGTATGCTAATGAATGTTGGTTATCAGAAACATGAACAAAACTTGTGATCCAATGGGGCGTAGCCCGACTTGCTATCCTATTATTCGAATTCAACAAGATTTTTCCCTTGTTAATTTCTATGAATTAGTTGCACCTCGATTATATTTATTCCTTCAAGAATTGGGGTGTGACAACATTACCTACACAAAAGTGGGAAAACTACACTTCACACCGGCGGGATTGAATCTAAGACCTATCATAAAGTAGAGTCTTTGGGTGCTTCAGCTTTGCTACTTGAGTTAGGCATCATTGACAGTTGTGAATTCGAGTTTTAAAGTTTGATTTCAACACTAGAAATAGTGCTGGTTGTGAATTTAAACTTTAAAATTCGAATTCACAACCCTTACTATTGGTAATCGTGAATTCGAGCTTTAAAAACTCGAATTCACAACCAACAGTAGTGATTCAGTTGTGAATTTATTGAATTGATTGTGAATTGTAGAACATTAACAACACAAACAGACCTTCACAACAATTGATAACATACATCTTCGAATATTTGATTAAATCCACATCAATTTCTCCATCGCTTGTATTTTTCCTATCAAATTTAAATCGAGTTTTATATGTTCATAACAATTGAAAAGGAATTGATCGGTTCATCAATGGAAACCATCCAAAAATAAATCGATGAAAAAGCTACTAGATTTGGCTCTTCGACACTAAATACACAGAGATATCTCCATACTATGTATTCGAGTATATTTATTTTCCTTTAGTTTCCATGCAGCAAAGGTGGTTACAGAGTTAGTTAGAGGTGTTAGTTAGAGTGCTAGCTAGTCTATTGTAACAGCCGTGTATAAGTAGCTCTTGTTTCAGCTTTTGTAAATCAATTTTCACATATGAAATACAATATATTTTCTCTGCATTTCTCTCTCAAAATCTCTGCTTAGGGTATCTCTCAAGATAGTATCGAGCCTGAGTTAATTGAGATCATCTCTCATTGAGATTAATTTTCTCTGCAATTTATCCAATTTCTATTCATGACAACTGCTACGCTATCTTCTGCTCCATTCACTCTACCAAATCTTCATCCTATGGTGTTACACTTGGATCGGAACAACTATGCCTTTTGGCGGATTCAAATCCTCACAACAATCAGAGCTCACGACTTTCACGATTTTATATCATCAACTACCATACCTCCTTCTCCTTTTCTTCCGTCTCACTCTGCTATCACCGTCCGAGAACAAATCCAGAGTATCAACAATGGCTACGTCGCGATCGTTTTCTTATGAGCTGGATGCTCGCTTCGATTGGAGAAACGATGCTCGGACATGTGGTGCGATGCACCACAACTTGAGAAATCTGGAGCGTGCTAGAACAACTCTTCAAGTCGCAATCTCGCACTCGAGTTTTACAACTGAAGAAGATGTTACACTCACAAAAGAAAGGCTCAATGTCAGTTGATGATTACTTTCTACGCATGAGAAGCTATGCGTATCAACTCAATGCTGCTAGATGTTTTATTCCTAATGATGAACTTGGTGACTCTATTCTAAATGGTTTTGGATCTGAGTTTGAATTTGTTGTGGTAAATCTAATGCACAGATCTGAACCTCCTACTTTGCAGGAAATGCAGTATCGCATCACAATCACGTGAGATTAGATTACAACACTCCTCTTATGCTATTACAGATCCAGCTTCTCACTATATTCAAAGAGGTGGAGGAATGGTTGGCAGAGGCAACTATAAAATCTCTAGAAAATCACAAATCATTTGTCAACTTTGTGGAAAACCAGACCATGTAGCATTGAAATACTACAAACGATTTGATGTGCACTTCACAAGTTCTAAGAATCAAAATTCCTCTAGTCCTCAAGCTTATCTTACTGACTTTCAACATATACCAGAGTATGAATATGATGATGATGAAGGAGCCTAGTATGTGGATAGTGGAGCCACAAATCATATCACCAACTCTATGGCAAATATGCAGATTCAAACACCTTACAGTGGAACAGAGAGTCTCACAGTGGGTAATGGTAAGTCGATTCCAATAGCTTCAGTTGTTACCTTCTTGTTCATCTACTTCTTCCTCACTCCTCCTAAATCAGATTATGTTTGTACCTCAAATCACCAAAAATCTAATCTCAATCTCACAATTCGCAAGAGATAACAATGTTATTTTTTAATTTCATAACTCTTGTTGTCTTGTGAAGGACAAGAACACTCAGCAGATACTACTGAAAGGAAAACTTCACAAGGTCCTCTAGAAACTTGATTTGTCTCAAATCTGCAACCGGTCTGCCACTCCTCCACTCTCTCTTTTGTCATCACATAATTCCTCAGTTTCTTCCACATGTAATTCTGCTTGTTATCATTCTAGTTGTTCCATAGATCAGTCTAGTTCAAATACTTCAGTTTGTAATTCTGCTCCAGCCTGTACTTCATCTAATAACTCTGCTAATAAAATGAAAATTTGGCATCAAACAATGGGACATCCTAGTGCTTCTATGCTTACTCGTGTTCTTAAATTGCAGCATGTGTCATCAAAAGAGTCTTCTATTAGTTTTGTAATGCTTGTAGTCTTGGTAAACTTCATCAGAAACCACATACTACCCAACCCCTCTAAACCACAAAACCTTTTCAATTAATTCACTCAGATTTATGGGGACCTGCTCATATACCTACATCACAAGGGTTTAAATATTATATTCACTTTGTTGATGATTTTAGTAGGTATACATGGATATATCCACTCACTCTTAAGTCAGAAGCCTATTCCATAGTAAAACAGTTCTTTGCAATGATTAAATGTCAAATTTCCACCACCATTCAGTCCTTTAAGTCAGATTGGGGAGGGGAATATCGCAAACTCACTTATTTTTTTTTTTTCCAAAAATTAGGAGTACATCATCAACATCCATGTCTACATATTCACTCTGGTAAGGCCGAGAGAAAACACCAGCATATAGTTGATATGGGACTTACTTTACTGAGTCAAGATTCTCTTCCATTGGATTATTGGTGGCATGTATTTACTATATCCACATATCTCATCAATAGGTTACCCACTCATTCCCTAAACATGCAGTCTCCATACTTAGTTCTCTATGGTAACTACCTGATTACTCAACTATGCATGTCTTTGGTTGTGCATGTTTTTCTTATTTGAGACCTTATAATGCTCATAAGCTTGAGTTCAGATCTACCAAATGTATATTCCTAGGCTACATCTCTAATCACAAAGGCTACAAGTGTTTAAACTCTAACGATAGACTTTATATTCCTGACATTGTTACATTTAATGAAACCGAGTTCCCACATTCTGAACTGTTTCCCACCACTTCCCCTACAACCTCTATTTATGTTTCTCTTCCATCTCTCCCTTTCATTATCCCTACTCCACTCCCAAATCCTCCGTCTCCCTCACCATCACCTGATCCAGCCACACCTCTCTCTCCTACTCCATCACATGCATCAGTTTCCTCCTCTTCTTCTACAGATTTTGTTCCTCCTGTTCCTCTTGTCTCAAATACACATGTCATGGTTACGAGAGCCAAGCAAGGTATATTCAAACCCAAAGTATATGTTGCTCTCCTAGATAGTCCTTCTATTCTATCTACATATGATATTCCAGACTTACCATTGACACTAGAAGAAGCTCTATCTCACAAAGGTTGGTTTGATGCCATAACAAAAGAGTTTAATGCCATATTGGGTAAAAGAACCTGGAGTTTAATACCTCCTGACCCCAGTCAGAAAGTAATCAGTAATAAATGGGTATTCAGAGTTAAGCTTAATCTGGATTATACATTGGATAAACTCAAAGCAAGACTTGTTGCTAGAGGTTTTGAGCAGTTAGCAGGTGTGGATTTCATTGAGACTTCCAGTTCTGTGGTAAAACCCTTTACTATCAGACTGGTTTTCTCTTTAGTAGCAATAAAGGACTGAGATCTCAGGCAAATTAATGTTAATAATGCCTTTTTGAATGGGGATCTCACTGATACAATTTATATAGCACAACCTGCAGGTTTTCAAGATCTTATTCATCCAAATTATGTTTGCAAGTTGGAAAAAATAATCTATGGTCTTAAGCAAGTCCCTAGGGCATGGTATGATACACTTCGAAATGAGATATATCAATTGGGCTTTTAAAGATCAGAGTCAGATTTCTCACTTTCCTTTCACAAGAAAATTTCATCTCTTACTCTTATCTTAGTTTATATGGATGATATTCTAATTATAGGAGATGATGCCACAATGGTGAACTCTGTCATTGATACTCTTCATGATAAGTTCTCAGTTAAAGATATGGGACTGGCCAATTACTTCTTAGCTATTGAAGTTCATAAGTCTGAAGGAGTCTTTCACTTATGTCAGCACAAGTATATCAGTGAGCTTTTACACAAAACTAAAATGCTGGATTGCAAACCATGCTCCACACTAATGACACCAACAACCAAGTTATCTAAGGCTGATGGAGTTCCTTTTGATGATCCCACACTCTATAGAAGCACTATAGGTGCTTTACAGTATCTCACACTTACAAGACCTGACATAGCTTTATCTGTGAATAAGCTTAGTCAGTTTCTCACTTCTCCTTCCATAGTGCACTAGACAGCTTGCAAGAGGCTTTTTGGTTATCTCAAAGGCACCTTCACACTTAAACTTCAGTTCTTGCCCTCTACTTCCTCTGTACTTGAAGGTTATTCTGATGCAGATTGGGCAAGTTGTCTTGATGATAGAAGATCAACAGGCGGGCACTGCATATTTTTGGGTTCTAATATTCTCACATGGTCTACTAAGAAACAAGATGTGGTCTCTCGCAGCAGTGCAAAGTCAGAGCATCGCAGTATGGCGACTGCTACCACTGATGTCATTTGGCTCAAAGGCTTATGTGCAGAACTTGGCATTGCTCTTCGCACACCACATAAGCTATGGTGCGACAATATCAGTGCTCTTGCGTTGGCAAATAATCCAATTTTTCATGCAAGGACCAAACATATTGAAGTAGATGTTCACTACATCAGGGAAAAAATAACAGACAATACTATTGAAGTTGGTCATGTACCCTCTTCCGATCAGATAGCAAATGTGTTTACTAAACAATTAGCTGACACCAGATTTTGAGTATATTTATTTTCCTTTTTTTTGTCATGTCAGCAAAGGTGGTTACAGAGTTAGTTAGAGGTGTTAGTTAATTAGAGTGCTAACTTTTCTGTTGTAACAGCCATGTATAAATTAATAGCTATTGTTTCAGCTTTCGTAAATCAGTTTTCACGTATGAAATACAATATATTTTCTCTACATTTCTCTCCCAAAATCTCAGCTTAGAGTATCTCTCAATACTATGAAATGATTGATCCATCGCCGCACATCAAAACACACATAGTACTAAAATTTGAATTACATAAAATGAAAGGTAGGTAGTAATTAATTAGATTGAAGCTGCAATTGGATGGATATGAAAATTGATACGGGAATTTAGTTATTCTTTGAGCTCGGGAATTTCACCCATTTTGGTAGTGGAGAAATACTTGGATTTGTAACTGCTCATTTCGACGAGTTTAGCCAACATCGAAAGACGGTGAAGATAGATATAGTAGAAGTGGAGGAGAGAGAGAATATTAGCCATTTTTTAGATTTTTGTACTATTAGAAATAAATTTGTATTTTTACATGGTTAACTTTTAAGTTTTTTATGAGTGAATAATTTTTATTTTTATTTTTATTAGAGTAAAGCGGTCATTTTCAACTCAAATATATATATATATAGGGAGAGGTTCAAGAAAGAACCATAAATAAAAAAAGAACGGAGAACCATTTTCAGCTATTCTATCATCAAGATCTATGGTGGATGTATCATCTTGGTGGATGAATGCAAATCCTGGGTTCGAATCCTGAAGGAAGCAATTTTTTTTTATTTTTTTGAATGCATTAATTTTAACAGCGAATGCATTAATTTTTACAGTGAATGCATTAGATTTGATGGTTCTCACGTTCTCACAAATAATGTAGTTCTCTCTAGAACCACACCCTATATATATATACATATATAGGGGAGGGCTACAGTAAAAACACTTCTTAAAATATAAATATAAACGTTTTTTAATGTACGAATTTTATCCAACAGGGTTACAAATTCATCCAACATGGTTACGAATTGTGAAAAATAAATTTTTGCTACCTTTGGGATTCGAACCCAGGACCACGAATTCATCCAAAAGGGTTACGAATCAACCGTAGATCTTGATGATCTAAGGGCTGAAAATCATTTATATTTTATACACTTAAGAGTGTTTTTATTCTAGCTCTCCCCTATATATATATATATATATATAGGCTAGGCGCGCTCCAGTAAGACCCCCTATTTTTCGTGTAACATGAGTACAATGAATAAGACATATAATACTAATGAATAAAACGTATATCTAATGAACAAGATGTATATACTGATGAAAAATAAAATTTAAAAAATTCGTAATGAATAAGACATATATACTGATGAACAGGGCCTATATACTGATGAACAATGCAGTACATACTGATGAATAACAAAATTTAAAATATTCTGCTCCCTCCAGGATTCGAACCCTGCGAAAAAAAATCATCCTCCAGATACAATATCAGCCATAGGATTGATAAAATAAACGCACCAAATCGTGCCCTAGATCTCACTAAAATTAGGGGGTCTCATTGGAGCGGCCCCTATATATATATATGAATCCGAAAACAGTTCATGTCTTTAATTATGATTAGAAAAAAAAAGTATATATGAAATATAGTCGCAAAAAGAAAGATAAAAAGATTATTTAGCTGTATATCACACATTATCTTGAGCACAAAAAAAGTATGCCTGTATATAAGCCGTAAAGTAGCCCACCATAAGAAATAAGTTGAATGCAGTTGTGGCAATAAATTCAGCAAAAGAAAATGTATCCGGTTGGTGGGAAATCTATTTATTTATTTCGCAACATTCCCTTTGTTTCATCGAGTTTACATATGATTATTCGAATTTTAGGTAGTCGTAAATTAATAATTCGAATTCTCTCTCACAAACATCCAGAATATTCTTCATATTTTACCTTAAGTTTTCACCTATTAAACAGACAACACAGGTTAAAATCCAGAAGGTTCTACACTGTCGCAATTTACTTTGGACACCTTGCAGATCGCAAACGTCAAAAAAACTAAAAGTGCATATTTAACTACTTTTAGAATATATAAAAGGCAAATTCTGGCTCAAAGTTTTTATTGTTCGACTTTTACTTATTTTCATTTTTTTTTTTATCTAAAGCAACAAAAGATATTCTCAAGAGTCAAGACCATAAAGGAACGTGGTCTCTCGTTCTAATACAACAGTAATGTCATTTCTAAAGATAATTAAGTAATTTCTCTCAAACAAGCTTAAATATATACATTCGTTATGACAAAAAACAGTAATTTCTTTCAAAAGCAAAAAATTGATTTTGCACCATTATTTCTGTCAGAGCAGAAGCATCCAAAATTTGGTGCTCACATGCGATACAGGATTCAAAGAGAGGTCATAATGAGATTGTGCATTTGTGCTAGCTACCTCATCACCACATCCACAATTTAATGATTATATATCAAATGTGGTGATGCTGAGCCAAGACGAGATTGCAAGCCCTCAATTTCCACTTTCATCAGTTAATAATTAAATTTGTTATATATTACTAATATATGATGGTACTATCTAGTGGAACCGAATATACCATACAATAATATACAGCAATTTTATTAAAATTTGTATCATTCATAATCTCACAAATTTTTTATGGACGAAATAATAGCAATTTAATTCAAACACTTGAATTGAATATATTCGTACATAAGTACATCAATTTATTAGTGGAACAAACAATAATAGCCATCACATCATGAAAATCAAGAATTAATGTATTTTAACCTTTTCCTATATTTATATGATGAACTCGGTAATATTTGCAATTATATGAAAAATGAGAAATTTTTGGCTTTCGACAAAAATAATCAGACTGAAGGAATCAGGGTACGTATACTTGGCATCTCCAAATAAGAACTAAATAAGTTCAATTTTGCAAAAGTCGTACGTACGTCGTCGACTACTTCTTACAAATACTCTATCCAACATATTCCCAAAATATTTTGGCAGAACTAAAATTTAGTTGCAGACAAGAAAAAACCACATGATATCCCTAAATTATGGGCATATATAATTAATTAAGGCAACACAATCAACGTTATTGCGCAAGTAATGCTAATTAATTGATGATGCGCACATAGAAGTCGTGTTGAGGATTATGAAAGTGAAGAGCTATCTCATGGTTAGCATATATATAATATTTGGCATGATTACCTAAGATTCGTCTAGACGCCAATACACAACCCTACTTACATAAAACAATTTTTTGCGACCCTACTATACCATTACCAAAACAAAATATTCATATTCACATGATATAAGCTTCCCTGTCACAAGGGCATAATCGTCATTTCGTATCCTTAGTCGCTTTACGTTGCCTCCCTACTTAAAACTCCCCAACAATTCCATCAACTAACTCATTGCAAAGCCACATATTCAATTCAATTCGATAAAACAAACCATGAGAGCTCCACGCTCAGTTTTCCTAACAATCGCCCTCTTCCTCACGGCCTCCGCTGCCACGCCGCCCGCGGCCGCGCCGGAAACTGCAGCCGCCAACGGCGCCGAGTTCATCCGCACCAACTGCGAGTCCACGCAATACCCGGACCTCTGCTACCAATCCCTAAACGGGTACGCCAACGTGGTGCAGCAGGACCTGGCTCGGCTGGCGGTGGTGGCCATCGGCGTGAGCCTCTCCCGCGCCACCATGGTGGCCGTGTACGTGGCGAACCTGAGCCGCCTAGCGGAGGCGGAGCCGCGCGCGTCGTCGGCTCTCCGCGACTGCCTCAGCGTGTTCCGCGACGCGGTGGGGCAGATGCGCGGGTCGGTGAAGCAGATGCGGCGGCTGTCGGGGGCCGGGGAGGAGCTGCGCTTCCAGATGAGCAACGTGCAGACGTGGATGAGCGCCGCGCTCACCAACGAGGACACGTGCACGGACGGCTTCGAGGGCGTGGCCGACGGCGCGCTCAAGGCGGACGTCTGCGGCCGGACGGTGGAGGTGAAGGAGGTGACCAGCAATGCGCTGGCGCTCGTCAACAGCTTTGTTGATAAGGTTGTGGTGCCATGATCAAGCTTTATTTTTTTAGTCGAACCTTTTAGGTATTTCATATATATATGATATGTTGGGAACATGAAAGAGATAAGATGTGTGAATACAAGGCGAAAAGTTTGATGATGGGTTGAGGTTTTGGATTATGTAATTAGATATATAGAGAAATGTGATTCTGATCATATGTTTAGTTTGGAGTACTGTGTGTGTCATTGCTGTTACATGTAATTATTTGGATTAATTGTTGAGAAATTATGGGAAAACAGAATTCAGTTATGGTGCGTTGTTTGATGGAAAATGGTACAACTTTTCTCGAACAGGACATAAAACAAATCTGGACAGTCTCTATTCCCTCTTTTTCACTCTAATTCGCAATAATATTGTCATGAAGTAATGATATGTTAATATTTTGTTTTTATACTTTACTCTCTAAAAATTATGAAATAAAAAAGTAATGTGATAAATGTATAATTAAAGGAATTTTTTTTTTATAGAAATTGGTGCGCTTTTATTGTAAAATGAAATTTGATAACATGTTTTGATATTTTAGAGTGTATACTGTTGCGCATAATTAATATTGTCGATTTATATATATATATATATATATATATATATATATATATAGATATATATATCTGGTACGTAGGGATTCAATGAAGTGAAATATTATGATGAACTATGCCATAAAGGGTGTATTCGAATTTATTGATGCTTGACATTCTCGGATCTTTCACTTTATGAATTTTAATATATGTTCGTCAAATTGACGTACGTCTTGATGCCAGGGTAATAGTAATAGACAACAATACAATAAAGGAAATTTGAACTTTTACTGAATGTCAGCATCATCTTTAACGAATTAGTTTAGCATCACGGGCGAACTGTCATTACCGAGTATATTGAGTTTTTATAAAAAAAAATATTCATGATAAGTCAAAGTAATGTACACTAGCAAACACCGATAAAATCTACCCAAAATTTAGACCAATAAGCTATAGAGTCTTTAGTTATCTTTTAAGGTAAGAGAATGGAGAACATATGCCTCTTTGTGATCGGTTCAATATGTTAGTATAAACAAATAGTCAAGATAAACTTTTTAGTTATCCACATCTTATACAAGTAACTCGTCCACAGTTACTTAAGTTGACTGTTTATATTTCATGAGATGTTGATTATATGGTCTTCGGTGATCTTCAATACACCTTAGAATCTATAACGTTGAGATAATGGAACAACACTAAATGAGGTTATGTAATTAGCAATTTGAGAGTTCATCCTTCACCATTTTAATACTTGTTTGTCACAAATTTCTTTTTGGTGTGCTGACTAACTTTAGCTGAAATAAAGATGAATTTTCTCAACAATGAGACGTCTTTTTTCTGAGGTTGAGCCTAGCTGCATTCCCCTTTGATCTGATATCTAAGCTTCAGCTTGAGGTAGGGAATTACTTATATCTTTTTCACTTGACTAGTGTCTATGTTAGATCATGGAGACAGATTGATCATAACATATGATAGTTGACGATCATCCATTTTAGACCGACTGAGGAGTGATGTAATTTCATCCACTGATAATCTTCGAACATTTGGGGAGTCAATGTCCAAACGTCTTCCTCAGTTGTCCTCTTGTTGCACCTATTTTCACTTTTTTCTTTTACTTCTTGCAAATGACATTTTCTCATGGTACCCCATTTCTCAAGATGGGGTTCGAAGTAGTTAGTATGTCTCAGATATATAACAAGACTAGTTCTTATGGTCTTTCACTAAAGAGTGATACCAGAGTTAGGGTGAAATCCCAAGAATCAAAGAACTGAATTTGTCTTGTTAAGCAATTAAGAACAATTGATACATCATTTATGAATAAATCATATTATGGTAGACAAAGAAGCTAACCGGTCATTATACAGATTAGATCATATACGTACATAAAGTGAGGTGCCAGCTCATGTCAATATGCGATACATTTAATCAGAAAGATACAATACAATTCTATGTAAGCTTTTGGCTTTGAGATTCTATTACTGATACTGACTTGTATGCTTAGACAAAATCTCAGCTGATTTTTTTGAGGTTGACTGAAGCAGTTGGCATGATGAAATGAGATACATCCTCAATTGGATTTAGCAGCTAGTGTACCTTTTGTGCCGATGGATAAAAGAATTAGGTTTATAGTTGCCTCTTCTGGGTGATGTCCTGAATCCATCTACACTGTTCACATGTCGTAAGAAACTTTGTTGCTGATGAGCTCTTTCTCTGGCAAGAGCAGCTTCGAGAAGAGATTGGATTATTTTAGCTTCGTGATAAACTTTGCAGTACTTATCAACCAGCTTCTTCAGACTCGTTTCCTTGTCTATACTGATTTTGTCTCCGAGCTCGATCTTGTACTTCAGTTCGAAGTTCTCTTCCTTGTGCTCATTGATTTCCTCAACATGATAGGTTTTGGATTGATGAAGCTTGTTCTTCAAATAACCAATCTCATGTTGGGCTTTATTTAGAAGATCAAACATTTTTCATTGTCGTTTTTAATATGTTTGAGTCTTCGTTTGTCAGAGGAGGTTTCCTCTGACTCAGCTTCATGTTCTGAAATAACTGATTACTGCTAATTATCTCTTGCTCATTTAGCCTGTGATAAAAATCAGTTAAACTTCTATCTTGATTGATGTATCGTTCAGCATCAGCTCTTGTGGAAATGAGGGGGTTGCCTTCATCATCTGAGCTAGATGATTCCTCGGATTGCTTGTTGATCCTTGATGATTGACCACGAGTCTTAGAATGATGATTCTTATAAATATTGAGCTTAGTTTCCATTCTTTTGTGTCACTTGACCATGAGATCGTAAGTCTAAGTCGGTGTATCACCAAGTTCCTTGGACGACAATTTATCCATAAATCTTTGATTTAGCACAGGTATCGGAACAACTCCAAGTCTTCTTACTTCAGTGAATGATCCAAAGAGAGAAAGAGTATGAGAATCAATCTTTCAACTGAATGAGACTTTATTACGTACAAGGCAAGGGTGAGTTTATGAAAATAGTTCTATAAACTATTCGATGAATGATAGTTATTCAATTAAAAGACCAGTCGACACGTAAGGTACAAAAACTATTTTTGACACTTTCGAGAGCTCCAAATTTTGTTGCACAAATCACAAACTGACTTTGTAAAAATAGAAAAGATTTTCTAAGATCAGTTCTAATAGACATAATATTCAGAAATTAATATCATGACATTAGTTCAACCAGAAAAGAAGTGACTAGGTTTTCAGAAGCATATGTCCGTAGAACAACCTTCTCTGATACCAATTGTTGGTCCTGTGACAAGTATATACTAGTGTATGGGGTAGAGGGGGAATACACCAGTTTGTAGCTTTTCGTTGTTTTCTCATTTTCTCAAAGTATTGAATAGCTCACTGATAATGAGTCAGTAAGTGAAGAAAAAGTCTCCTGACTATCGACAAGCTTACTGATGCATCAAACAAGTTGACAATTATTAGTTTAGATATGTAAGAGATCATATTCATTTGATCATGCAGAATTCGATGGACTACGAGACTCGCTTAGTAGAAAACCTTTTCTTTAATTCTCGTATCAAAAGATTTGAGTCAGTTTGATGTGGTTTTGATAAATAGTTTGAGGTCAGCTTGCTGAAAGGTTTTGCAAGTAAGGCAAGTCTGAAACCTAAGTAAAGATTGTAGAGCACAATCAACTTTCTTTTTCCTAAGTCTTGACCACTAGACAATAGTTAGCTTAGCAAGATAAGCAAGCAAGCAGCAAGATAGGGGAAGAAAAAATTTAAGTACATCACACAAATATTTTTATGTAGTTCGGAGCAACTCCTCCTACATCCACGACCCTGAATCCACATGGTAATCCCTTAACTTTAACTTAGCAATTTTCGCGGTTACGAACCCGTTAATTAGCAAGTAACACGGTTGCAGTCCCGTACTTGGCAATTTTCACGGTTGCAGTCCCGTTGGCAATTTACGCGGTTGTGATCCCATTCTTGGCAAATTTTACGGTTGCGATCCCGTTTCTTCTCCAACTTTCAGACTTCTCACTTGAAGCTTACTCGTCAACTTCTCCTTACTTCTTCACTTCGTCTTTACAACTTTGTCAGATGTTGCAGAGGGAGGGCGACTATGTGAACACACTATTACACTGAAGAACAATATCTAAAGATCAGTGTGTTTAATGCTATGCTTAAGATGTTTACTTTGAAAACGCCTATTCTAGGAACTACAAATATATTCACAAGTTATTCACTTGAAATTTACAATGAAGAACTAGTTATAATTCATGATAGTTTGATCCTAAACTTACACAACAACTTGATGTTTTCCACCACCATCACTGATTAGGCGTATATATACGCATTTATTTGGGGGATTTTGGTGTGATTTCTATGCTCTATTGTTGATATTTATCATATTTTACCATGAATTCAGTTCTTATGTGAATTTTGATGGTCTTTGATAGATTTTAATGAAGAAGCTCGATTTTGAAAGATTTAGGAAGAGTTGATCTTGAAGTGCTAGAAGTTGTGCGCATTTGCTGAGCGGTAATGCCCATTCCGCCTGGAAGTCCGAACTTACTTGGATTTATGATGACTTGGCGAGAGATATTGGGCTGCCATTGACTTTCTTTTGTGGGCCCCATCATCTTATTGCCGGGGAAGGTTTTAGGCGTTTCATTGTGTTGCTTTGTTTTCTGTGTTTCTTTTATTTCTTTCTTTAGACTCGGTTATTTTCTCCCTCCGGTGCGTTTGATCTGTTTGCTAGTGTTGTGTATGCAGGGTCGCCGAAGTTTGAAAAGAAAATTGGTGCCCTACGTCGACAACATTAATCGGCCTAGCGAGGTGTTTAGAAGTTGCAGCAAGGAAGTATTTAGAAACCGCTGGGAGGAGTCTGAGTCTAGTTCAAACAGTTCTGTGGAAAAGGAGCGTGAACGTGCAGAAAGTTTTTATTCAGATACCAATCTGGAGGACACTGCAGATACTGACTCTAATCATTCTGAAGAGTCCAGAGGTGATCAAACAGAAGAAGAAGTGCAATCTGACTCAACTCAAAACACCTATTGAATTGACTCGCAATCGTACGAGGTCAATTGCAGTGGAATAAGCTAACCCAAGTCGTCTCTCAAGGAATGCTAAACAGGGTGTTCTCTCGTGTTGCACACAGATACCAGAAAATAAACCTAAACACTCTAATCAAGATTTTAGGGGCTTACTCTCTCTCTCTCTCTCTCTTTATCTAGCGCGTAATTAAACTAAAGCATGTAAATTATCTTGGCAAGGACTAAAATAATACGCAGGAATAAAAAGCATGGAAATCTATGCTAGAGTTCTTGAGGAAAAATAATAATTCATTAAACTAATTGCGCAATATAAATAACAATTATCTAGACAAAGAATCAAATCATTAACTAGAATAAATCTAAAGAGCATACGGAAAGAAATAATAGAAACTGTATTGAAAGCATAATTCTCAGAGTTTATCTAGACAATAAATAAAAACTTACACTAATTTATAATCACTGGAAAATAGTCTCTAACTACTAATTATATAAATAAACCCTAACTAAGAATCTGGCGTCTGGAACGATGGCTAGAACTGCCTCTGGGAAAGTGTAAGTGTCAGCGTGCCCTAGCAAATAAGAATTTCCTCCTTTTATACTCCGGAATGTGAAATACATTTTTTCTCTCCACTACTGAACTGGGACACATGGCATAAATGGATTGGAGCTTAAAAGCTCGAGTGCGGCTTGAGTGAGCGGGCGAGGGAGTTGTGGTGTCGGGCACTAGGGCATGCTGGAGCTCGGGCGAGGAGGCTGGAGCTCGGGCGAGGAGTGAGGAGCTCGGCCGCTGGGTGCGCCGCACGGGCAATGGGGTAAAGAGGCCCCTCGGGCGCGAGATTGCGCCATCGGGCGAGGGAATGAAGCTGCGCGGGCGAGGAGAAGGGGCTCTCGGGCGCTGGGAATGCGCGCGGGCGAGGGAGAGAAGCCAGCGGGCGAGGAGTGGTCATCGGACGCTGGGAAGAGGCTCTCGGGCGCTGAAAATCACGCAGCTCGGTCGCGGGAAAAACCCAGCGCACGCTGGGTCGCTCACGCGCGGACTGCACTGCACGATGTTTTTGTTTCAGCCCGTTCTCCCTCGTTACAAGTCCGATTTTGGATCCGTTTTTGCCTACGAACTCCTATCGAGACGAGATACGATTCTTGTGAAGACCAATCAGCCAAATTGGAACTCCATATTTGTCCACTAATTAATCAATTAGAGCATCCAATCTTGAGACAACAAAATAAGCACATAAGCTCAAATCAATCAATTACTGAGTGAACGAGACCAAAAATATAAACTCATAGCTCACCTAAACACCCATCCAATCATCACAAAAAAGGATAAAACAACCCCCCGCACTTAGTCTTTTGCTTGTCCTCAAGCAAAATCCATAGGAATCAAATAAAGAGATGGTTTGTCCCCTTGGGATGGCCTAGTGGTTAGGGTGGTTGCCTGTTGTCCAAGAGGTCACAGGTTCGAGTACTCTCGGCCACAATAACCACTAGGTGGGGTGTGTGTGTGGTTTGTATTATTTATAATGTAATTTCATAAAAAAAATAAATAAATAAAGAGATGGTTCAACAATGCTCAATTCCAACCAAACATTCGCAAATCAATTCAAGTTTTTCACTCAACACATATATCTCAAATGGTATAAGTAACTTAAATTTTTAAGAAGCAACACCATTATAATACAAATGATTCGATCAGACTCAATTCTACGCTATAAGTGAATTCCCTAATGTGATTGCCTTTATAATCATTATCTTATGTTTTCACTATTTTCTTTTCACAGACTTCTGTACTCTTGAGAAGTTATTCTTTTATTTTCAACAGTTAAGCCACAATTCATAAGATCAAACCTTTTGGAGGTAATCCAAAGTCTTCTCACGTGGTTTCTCATGCTCATAGTAACACTAGAGGAGCAGAGACTTAAAGGTGTCAAACATTTCAACATCCATACCACTCCACACATAAAGATAAGATCCTAGGCAATCACACTGACAACACTCCCTCTAGCATCTACCAGACAAATCACATTTTAATCGCTTACAAATGTATTGCAACAAAACTCATAATTCATCGCACCAAATAAGATATATGTGTAAAAGAAAAATAAGAATAACCATCAAAAGCCCAAATTCGAATATCACATCGAGAACCACATCTTCAAAAGTCAATACAG
The DNA here is from genome assembly GCF_028751815.1 of Salvia miltiorrhiza. Taxonomy (NCBI): domain Eukaryota; kingdom Viridiplantae; phylum Streptophyta; class Magnoliopsida; order Lamiales; family Lamiaceae; genus Salvia; species Salvia miltiorrhiza. The sequence goes on along the minus strand of NC_080393.1, from coordinate 32,244,424 downwards.
ACAAGCTCAATTTCATGCTTTCGCTAAATTCAAGGGGGGCATTTGCCCCACCAATGAAGCACAAAAAGAAACTCTCCCGCATTTTCCAAAATCAATGAGACCAAGGCTCTCCCCCCCACACTTAGAACAAAACACAGCCTGAAACAAGAGTGTAAGAGAACACTTCCCTGAACATCAATGAAGGAGGTGAGCCCCTGGAAATTCACATTGCCATGCATTCTTCTTCTCCACACAAAATAACTCTCCCAAAAGCACAGAACCTGCATCGAACACCAAGAATACAACCAAAACAAACATCAACAAAACAGAAAGAAAAATAGAAACAAACAAAAACTAAGAAAACATGGGTTGCCTCCCATGCAGCGCTAGTTTTAAAGTCGCCAGCCCGACTTAGAGAAACCCTTAACCAAAGTCAGATTGAAGCTTCAGCTGCCTTAATGCCTGTGACAACACATCCTTTTTAATTGCAGTTGCGGGCCCTCCTAATGAGCATACAATGCTCATTGCATCCAAAGACTTCCTTACAACTCTTCTTCGGGAGCCAGATTTACAACTCCCATCTTTCTTCTTCTCCAAGGGTAGTACACACTTCAACCCTTGCTCTACATCATCCTTGCGTTGCAGCACGTCCAGAAATTCTTCTTCAATGACTGTCTTCTCTTTCAAGTGAGCTGGGAATTCTTGTACTATATCAACTTTGTGTGGCAGCTTGTCCAACGATTCTTCTTCAATGGCCACCTCATCTTGCAGGTTATCAAGAAACTCCTGCACAATATCGTCCTCCCTCTGCATAATGTCATCTTCCTCCTGCAGGTTGTCAAGAAATTCATGCATAATACAATCCTCTTCTACAGTGTCAAATATCTCAACATAAGAACAATTATGTAACGAAATAGTAGAAGTAGTAGGTTTTTTATAAAAAACTGAGGTGGGAAATACTGCTGCTGATTCTGATATCCCATCTGCTGTGGTCTGCGGAACTGATTTTCTTGATTTGATCTTGATCCTCCAGGAGCTTGATTACTCCATCCAGAATTCTGTTGACCTTGATTAAATTAGGATCTGTTTGAATATCCTTGAGCAGAATAAACTTCAGCTTGTCCTTCTGGCGTGTAATCTTCCATTATGTGACACTCATTAATTCCATGGCTAAAATCTCCACAAATTCCACAGCCTTTTGTATTCTGCTCTCTCACAGGAGGGGTCTCCATCTTGCTCATCTTGAGCTACTACAATTCTCTCATAATAGTCGCCATCTACTTTTGCAGCTCGCTAGTCGGTGCTATGGCATTTGCTTCAACCCTTTTTCTACGGATCAACTTCTGTTGGAAACTCTCAGCTAGAGTTTGGAAAATCTGATTAAGCTCTGCAGCTATTTTCCTGGCTATGTTCCCTCATGCAGTACTGTCCACCATGAATTGAGCAGTCTGAACAATCCATCATAGAAAAATTGACTCAACATCACATAAGGCAACTGATGCTAGGGGCATTGTCGGAGCAGCTCCAGAAATCTCTCCCATGCCTCTTGGAATGGCTCATCCGCTCCTTGGATGAAATTCATAATCAGGGTATGAATTTCCTGCGTCTTGTGATTGGGATAAAATTTCAGCATTAATTTTTTGCATGCCTCTCCCCAAGTTTTGATGGAATTTGGCGGCAGGGATAACAACCAGGTCCTTGCCATATCCTTTAATATATACTGGAAGCATTTAAGCTTCAGCTGATCTTCTGTGATATCCAGCAGCGGGAAGGTCTGCACTTGGGTGCAGAAATCTCGGATAAACTTCAGAGCGTCTTCACTAGGCAGCCCGTAGAAGAAGGTAGGGGTGAGCATTCGGTTATATGGTTCGGTTTTTGCTAAAACCAAACCAAACCATATTTTAGTTCGGTTTTTAAAAAAAAACCGAACCGAACCGAATTAACCGAACAAACCGAACCGAATTAACCGAAATTTTTATAATTAAAACCGAACCGAACCGAAAAACCGAATTAATCCGAAGAAAACCGAAATTTTCGAAAAAAAACCGAAAAAACCGAAATTTTCGAAAAAAAACCGAAAATTTCAAAAAAAAACTATAAAATTAAAAAAATATTAGAAGCTAGAATTTATAAAATTATAATTCAAATATTATATATATATATACATATATATATATATATTTATATATATTATAAATATAATTCGGTTTTTCGGTTTTGTTCGGTTTTAAAAAATCCGAACCGAACCGAACCGAAAAACCGAAATTTTATGAAAAAAAAACCGAACCGAACCGAAAAACCGAAAAAACCGAACCATATTTTAAAATTTCGGTTTGGATCGGTTCGGTTATTCGGTTTCGGATTTTTTGCTCACCCCTAGAAGAAGGGCAGCAAGTTTGAATCCTGGGCTTTCAGGCTATAATTCCTGACTGCAGTAGGAAGAACTATAGCTGAACTTGTGGCCTCAATGACAAGCCGGGCAAAATCTCCCATGTACTGCAGATTTCCTGCAGCCATCTCTTCTTTTTCTTTTGCTACAGACTCTTCAGAACAATCAGAGTCAGATTTTGCAGTATCCTCCAGATTAGTTATTGAATAAAAGTTTTCTGCTCTTTCACGATCTTTTTCCATAGAACTACTTGAACTGGACTCAGACTCCTCCATGCGATTTGAAAATAAATCCTTGCTGCAATTTCTAAACACACCACTGGTGTGATTAATGTTGTCTAAGGGAAGCACCAATTTTCTTTTCAGACTTCGGCGACCCTGCATGCACAACACTAACAAACGGATCAAACGCACCGGAGGGAGAAATAATTGAATCAAAAGAAAGAAATAAAATAAACACAGAAAATAAAGCAACATAATTAAACGACTAAAGCCTTCCCCGACAACGGCGCCAAAATTTGACTCAACTCAAAACACCTATTGAATTGACTCGCAATCGTACGAGGTCAATTGCAGTGGAATAAGCTAAACAGGGTGTTCTCTCGTGTTGCACATAAATAACAGAAAATAAACCTAAACACTCTAATCAAGATTTTAGGGGCTTACTCTCTCTCTCTCTCTTTATCTAGCGCGTAATTAAAATAAAGCATGTAAATTATCTAGGCAAGGACTAAAATAATATGTAGGAATAAAAAGCATGGAAATCTATGCTAGGGTTCTTGAGGAAAAACAATAATTCATTAAACTAATTGCGCAATATAAATAACAATTATCTAGACAGGGAATCAAATCATTAACTAGAATAAATCGAATAGCATACGGAAAGAAATAATATAAATTGTATTGAAACCATAATTCTCAGAGTTTATCTAGGCAATAAATAGAAACTTACAGTTAGGTCATTTTGTTCGCTTTTTGTTGATGGAACAAAAACATATGAATGTTTGATGGTAGCATCTGTAATGTATTAAGCAACTGTAGAGACTACTGTTATGACTTTGATTTATGAAGGCTTTATTAATGAATCATCATTTCAGGCATTCATATTCCACCAAATTTACATGTTTGCAAATTTTAGTGTTAAAGACAAAATGACCACTTTTTAGGCATTCATATTCCACCAAATACTGAAAATCCAACACCATATAACCTATTACAATTGTTGCTCAAAATCATACAAAATTCCATGGAGGAATCTATCATACTGCAATATATCAAAATGTAGACTCCAAGCTATCCATCTCCACACCTATCTATCTCCAACCTATCTAAACATTAGACCAAACACAAGCATCTGCTGAAATAGAAAATTTATTGAAAATAGAAAATTCGAAACCCTTGAGAACACAGGCGCAAACCAAGGGCAGAGCCTAAAAAAAGAGAGCTCAAACTAAGGAACAAAAAACGAGAAAACAACAAAGAGCAAAACGGGCGATGGCAAAAAGTTAAACCTCAGGGGCTCCGGCCGAACCATCGCCCCTAGGAAAACCAGCCCCAAACCTCGAAACAGAGAACCAAAAAATAAAAACTCAAAAACCACAGAGAGGCCAACAGCCAGATCAGCCAAAGCAGGGAAGCGCCAGAACTAGCAGGAGCAGGGACGCCCCAAAAAGACTCCCAAAGCACACGAAGACTACCAAAGCTACAGAAGTAGGAGCCAGAAGCACCAACTCAGAAGCCAAGCCCTCCTAAAACCTGCAAACCAAAGAAGAAAACAAAAGTAGCCGAGCAAAACAGAGAAAAACACAAGAACCCCACGAACGAGCCCGACCACAAACTACCAAAAAACCGACCAAGGAAAAAAACCTTTCCAAACAAGACCAAAACAAGCTCCCAACGACCACCTCCAGACCAGAGATAGAACACAAGTGGTGCCACATCAAAAGGCCTGCAATTATAATATGCTGAACTCGAATTTGTCTCTCATTTCCCTTCTTTGCAGACTCCAAAATGGAGAGTTGAACTCTTAGATCATGATTACGCTTCAAGAACGCTGCATTTGACTCAGAAATCTTGAACTATTCCCCAATCCAAAACTTGAGCGTTTTCAGGCAGTTCTCATGTAAAAATGAAGAATCTAATAACATTGCTTGAGAATCAACCCACCAAAAATAGTTACACTACAAGAAAATTGGAATAATTAACACAATCTTTCAAGAGGTAAAGAACAATTCGAAATTAACATCTACCGCTCCATAAGTGCAGTAGAAAAATTTGCGCCCAGGATTCTTCGCTTTTTGACCAGAGCATTACACTGGCACTTCCGTGGGTACGTGGCTGAGGGAAATTGGCCGGATGTTGCGAAGGAAGATGACATTTCAGCCTTCTCAGTGAGGAACCCTAGAATTTGCGAAATAGGAATGAAATTGAAGAAATTCTTGACATTTAAACCTAATTCTGCGATTTGGAGAGAAACATCGTCGTTTATCACTTTTAAAAACGACGTCGTTTATCATATCGGATGGCGGTTTAAATGGCACACTTCCGGCTTCCATATAGGCGCCACATCATCATCAAATTGTGGGTAAATCAATTTTAAGGAAATATTGGAACAAATACAAATTTCATTATTAAAAATGTAAGTTTCAAAGTTCGTGTGCAGAATGAAAAAATTACTATAGTTCGTGTATTTTCATGCAATTAACCCTTCTTTTTTTTACCTTTTTCTAATTTATATCTATAAATATTGACTATTTTATTTTGAAAATATATTATTTTATTCAAAATAATTAATATATTAATTATTTTCTTATAACATACAGAGTTAATTAGAGATTTAATACAATTATTATTAATGTTAGTAGATAAATATAAATTGTACTTACTAATAATTTATATTTAAGCTGAATAACTTAACGAATATGTTAATGAGCTAACGAGTCGAATATTATTAAGGTCAAGTTTGACTTCTTTATTTATCAAATTTTACTAAATGAATTTGAATGAGACTTTTTTTGAGGCTAACTCTGAATAATTTGTGAGCAATTTGATTTGTTTACTGCCCTAAATGTAACTAACTTAAATCCAAAATTAAATTAATGTTCGATGATTAATCCTATATATGCGAAAAAGCGTGCACGAGTATATGTGAAAAAGCGTTCATTAAGTATTTGAACCTTCGAGATCTTGTTCTCTTATGTCAATCTACTATTCAATTTGTTGAGTGGTTCTTTTCTTCTTCTTCTTTTATTGGGTGAAAACAAAACCAAGTTATTCCCAATTTTGAATCTAAAACATTAACTTTTACGAATCTAAAAATAAAGAAATTAAACGCCTCAAAAAAAAGTAAAGAAATTAAAGTTCCGTAAAAAGAAGTGGTGAAAGTTCATCATGAACTAAGAAAGTTATATCACGAACATATGGCCGAATTGATGAAGCAACACATACTATCTATCGTGAGCATGGCGGACACAAGGAGGGTTCAGAGAGAATTATTCATTTTATATAAATTATTATACAATAACTCCATCATTCGATCAAATTATAAGAGAACTATCTTTTCAAAATATCAAAAACTTAAAAATATTCAAGAAATATAGCCTTCATGTCTGCCCTTAATGTGAGTACCTTTTTAGCCACATACTCATATCAATTTTGAAGATAACACATACTTTTAGATAATAATAAGTACAACTCTTCAAAAAAAAAAAAACGAGAATGGTCTCTGTCACCAAATTGCCAATAATGACAAATATAGTTTTGTCTCAATTGAGCATTAATGGGAGGTTAGCATTAGAATAAATAATTGTTTTTTTTTTTCTTGAAAGAAAATGATTCTTCTTATAAAAAATATCTCTACATGCACAACACGTTTTATAAACGCTTGCAAATTAAATTACATGCATGCAGTGCACACTGAATCATATTTTTTTTTTTTTGATCGGTCAAAGTCATGTTAGATGTTAGTAATTAGTTCCCCATCCACTCCAAGAACCACCTTATCTTCTCATTCATCAAATCCACCTTATATCTTCAATCTCCAATTCGCTCCCAAGAGGGATCGAACCCGGGTCACTTCACTTAAGTAATAGGTTTCCAAATAAATCTTATCTAAATTAGAATATATATATATATAGTGGTAAGTTTAGTAAAATTGTTATTTTTGGTAAGATCGTGAGATTAATAAATAAGACAATATATAGTGTTGAATAACGATATTCAAAAAATTAGTAAAATTTTTCCTTCCTTCAGGATTCGAACCCAGGTAAATTTTTCCCCCTCCAAATAAATATCAATCGTAAGATATATTAAATCAACATTTACAAATCAATCTAAGATCTCACCACAAATGGAAGATTTCATTGGAATGCTCCCCTATATATATATATAAAAGGTTAGTTTATATGGAGAAGCAAAAAAATAAGTAGAGAATAGAGAAGCATTGAACATGTCATGAACATATCAGTAGAAAAATAGAGAAGCAATTGAACATGTCATGAACTTTTGGGAGCTGGGGGATTCGATGGTTGTTCATGTTCAACACAAATTCCCGTTGAACATGGCGCGAATCAATCTCAGCCGTTAGATTAAATAAGATCAATGGCTGAGATTGATTTTCCTTTCTTTGCAAATATTTGCTTTATATATATATATATATATATATATATATATATATATATATATATATAGGGAGAGGTTCAAGAAAGAACCATAAATAAAAAAAGAACGGAGAACCATTTTCAGCCATTCGATTATCAAGATCTACGGTGGATGTATCATCTTGTTGGATGAATGCAGATCCTGGGTTCGAATCCTGAAGGGAGCAATTTTTTTTTATTTTTTTGAGTGCATTAATTTTAACAGCGAATGCATTAACTTTTACAGTGAATGCATTAGATTTGAGGGTTCTCACGTTCTCACAATAATGTAGTTCTATCTATGTAACACCCCGCCCATTTATATTATGATTAGAAGTATTTTTGAACTTAGATTTAAGATGATTCACGCCGGATTGAGAAAAAGAAATTATTTTAATTCCAACAAAAATGATTTACAAAAGCATTTGTAAATTTAGTAATTTAATTTATATGCATTGCATATTTATTTAATTAAACATTCAAGCATTTTAGGTGTGTTGAGATTTATTTCATGTTGGGCCTTATGTTTTATTCACATTTGAGTGCATAAATGAAAGCCCAACCCATCATCTTCCATCAAGGCCCGACCCACCTCTTTCCTTGATATTTTCGACCACTACCACCGCCTCACTGTTCTCTCTCTCTATAATATATATCTCCTTCGCTGCACTCCGATCTTTCTCTTCTCATTCACTCACTTCTCTCTCGTTTTCTCCCGGAGTGAGCTTCAAACACTGAACTCCAAGAACAACAGCCAACGATTCACCCAGCAAATCCAAGCCAAGGTTTCACCTTTAAACTCCCCTGCTTCTTTACTTCACTTTTCGTCCAATAATTCAAAATGCATGTTCATGTATTTGTGTGTTTATATGTGTTTTAGCTTCATAACTGTTAAATGAATAAGGAAAGGTAGAGTCATGAACTGTGCTACTTTAGTTTCGAGTCTTGAGCATGGTTTTTATGGAGTTGATTGTGTGGGTTGAATGGTGGCTAAATTGGAGTTTTGGATGAGAGTCGAGAGTAGATGAGAGTTGGGGGGGGGGAAGGCCGTGGTTGCTGCAGTCGCCGGAAACAGAGGGAGGTACAGGCGCTTCGCCGTTGCCAAGGAGATGATCGGTGAGGTGTTCAGAGGTTGGAAGAGCAGAGCAGAGAGATGAGGGCAGAGAGATGAGGGCAGAGGATGAGAGCAAGGCCAGCGGAGTCGAAGCCAGCGGAGTCGAAGGTCAGCGGGGAAGTGATTTCTCTGTTCAGCGGGGAAATGATTTCTCTGTTTAGCGGGGAAGTGATTTCTCTGTTCAGCGGGGAAGTGATTTCTCTGTCAGCGGGGAAGTGATTTCTCTGCTCGGGAGACTCGATCCCTCTGCTCGGCCAGAGACGACTTCGCAGAGCTGGAACGCCCGAGCTGTAGGGCAGAGCTGGGATAGCCAGAGCTGGTAGAGACCAGAGCTGATTAACGTAACCGAGCAGAACGGATGTAGAACTCTTGTGCACTTTTTAGTAAATACTCTTTATGCTTAATTATGAAATGAGTCATGCATTGCATCACGTTTTAATTGGTTTTATTTATAATTTCAATTACAAAGGAAAGACGAGTAAGAATATTGTTGGTGTTCTTGACTCAAGAGAATTGTTTTCAATTATTTATTCTTTAAATTTTGAAAACCCGGCTAAGTGAATCATAGAATGTAAGCACTTTACCATGACTTGAGTTTAGATTTAAAAGACCTATTAAGAATAGATTTCTTGTAGGCTTTGAACGTCAGGAGGATTAGCACTGCTATTCCGATTCAGAGTTAAGATTTAACGACAGGCATTGCCTAATCAGGTGGGCTTATTTTCCAAATGTATGATTTAGCTACTGAGCTTAAATGTTTCAATGAAATGAAAACTGTTTATTCGATAAAATATTTTGTGCACTCTGCTCTGTTTAAGGCTCGCAATTCATGGATCGATCGAGGTTCTCTTATGGCCTAACACGTTATTTGAGAATTGTGTACACTTGTTAGTTGTTTCGGTGGGTTGATCTCCATCGGGCACGAATTCATGTAAGAGGCGTTATAAGGGTGCTTGGCAGGATGTGTTCCGGAGCATGTATCATGTAAGGCCTGCCTGGGTAGCGTCCCGAGGTCAATTCAACTTGTCTGAGTTACGTCCTCAGGGCAAGTGTAATGGGATAAATGGATCCGTCGGTGGCTAAAAGGTCCGGGATCACAGCGAGTAACAGAAAGGGAATGTGACATGTGCGCACAAATGAAAGAAAATATTTTAACATGTTTAGAAGTCTTTTAAAATCTTCTAAGTCATGTCAAGTATAATTGGATAAACTGCTCTTATGATTATGAAATGTTTATAAAAATGCTAGCCCACTAAGTACATTAGTACTTAGCCCAAAATTACTTTTAAATGTTTTCAGGTTGATTGGTCGGTGCTGACGGAGCGAGCTGAGGCTAGGGTTCAACTCTGTATTTTGTCTTCCGCTGTTGCACTAGCTCTTTTGTCTTTTGTTTCTCTGACTTAAGACCTATATGTAAATTCTGAATTATGTTTCTTATCGAGCTTTGACTCTCAACTTATATATATATATATATATATATTTTGTTGAGCCGAGACTATTATTTCACAAGTATTTCATTCTAAATGTTGGTTATCAGAAGCATGACACTAAACTTGTGATCCAAAGGGGACTAGCCCGACTTGTTATTTTATTCGGGTTTTAACAAGGTTGTTCCTTGTTTATTTCTATGAATTAGTTGCACCTCGATTATATTTATTCATTCAATAATTGGGGTGTGACACTCTAGAACCACACCCTATATAGGGAAGGGCTACCGTGATAACACCTCTTAAATTAAGAAATAAGAACTAGGAAAAATGTATGAATTTTATGTAGAATATGTATGAATTCGTTGTACAAAGGTATGAATTGCGAAAAATAAATTTAGCCCTTAGATCATATAGGAGAGGGCTAAAATAAGTACACTTCTTCATATATAAAATAAAAATCATTTTTTGCCCTTAGATCATCAAGATCTACGGTTGATTCATCATCATGTTGGATGAATTCGTAGTCCTGAGTTTGAATCCTAAAGGTAGCAAAAATTTATTTTTCGCAATTCATACCTTTGTACAACGAATTCATACATATTCTACATAAAATTCATACATTTTTCCTAGTTCTTATTTCTTAATTTAAGAGGTGTTCTCACGGTAGCCCTTCCCTATATATATATATATATATATATATATATATATATATATATATATACCCTATATATATATATAGGGTTAAGATCAATGAAGAATTTCCTATGTATTAAGAATAAAGAATAAATATATACCCTAGATTACTAGAAATCCTACGGTGAAGATCAAAACAAATTGGAAACTGCTCATCACCCATTTTGTGTTTTCACACGGTGGAAGGGTAAAAATGAGTTTTTATCCCACCGAATCACCTCCATTCAAAATCAAATCCCATCAATTTTGGCTTCCAATTTTGCTCCAATAATGAAGGATTTATCCACCCCCACTAACACCAATTTTCAATCATTCGTCAAACCCTACCCACTCAACTCTTTCAATCAGTTTCAGTCGGCGGCTCCTCAATTATTCTTATTTTTCATTCGGTTTTCATCAGCGGCTCGTCGCTCGCTCACCATCTTCCCTTCGGTTTTCGCCAGCGGCTCGTGAACAGCAGGATGTACGGCCGATGTTGGCGGAGCACGAAAATGGAGTCGATGAGTTCTTTAAGTTTATGGCATGGATTACACCTTTTCAATTGTTTTCGTTCCTTTTGTTTGTTTTTTACTTTAGTGTTTTTAATTCAAATGGGGACATTCCTTTGTTGTGTCTAATTCTTTGAAAGTTGAAACCTTGACTTTTTGGTTGGGATCTTATTATTTACAGAATTAATATTAATATTGAGAAGATTGGTTTTTGTTATTTTTTCTCTGTAGTTTTGCAGATTTTTTTTTTTTGAATAGATTGGACGAGATGAATGTATTCAGGCAATTCACGAAGCTGGAGGTGAAGGTGATCGCCGATATAATTCTCAAGGAGGTCTTCGAGAGGCTTAAAACCAAGAAAAATCGAGCTTCAGGAGATTCAGATTTCAGAGATAGGTTGGTCAACAAAGGATATAACCCGAGCTACGGAGTTCAGCGGAATCTGAAGAGCTATCATGAGACTGTTGCAGGATAGCATAGCGGAATGAGTTGGTACTCTTGCAGGGGTTATGTTGTTTCAAAATGGTGATTCACTTGAGACATATTGGAAAAATATGTCTTGGGGGCTGTATTCAATAAAATATTTACCTTATTCATAATGTATGAGTAGTTATTCAGCAAATTAATATCGTTATTTGGAAAAATAATTCTTGTTTGGTATGTTTTGAACAATATTCAAATACAATATAACTATTGTTCATCGTACAGAGAAAGTTATTCAGCAAATTAATATCCTTATTCGCAAAATATAATTCTTATTTAGTATGTTTTGAACAATATTAAAATACAATATAATTATTGTTTATCGTACATGGAAAGTTATTCAGCAAATTAATATCCTTATTCAGAAAAATATAATTCTTATTTGGTACGTTTTGAACAATATTCAAATACAATATAATTAATATTTATCGTACAAAGAATGTTATTCAGCAAATTAATATCCTTATTCGCATAAATATAATTCTTATTTAGGTACACTATGAACAATATTCAAATACAATATAATTATTGTTTATCGCACAAAGAACGAAAATTAATATATATAAGTTTAACATAAAATATTTTGAATCTAAACAAAATATATTGTATAAATTATAAATTTCGAACATAAAAGATTTTTAATTTTTATGTCCATGTATTTTTAATCTCTGTATCAACAACAATGGAGTATCCGAGTATGATTAGAGTCTGATTTTAGTGAAATATGCAGTTAGCTTATGTGTTATTCAGTATATATTGTAGTTTATTTGTTAAGTTTATATATTTATTCAGTATAATTTATAGTTTTATTTCATTTTATAATATTAGTCTTACTGAATGGATTTGTATTAACACATGACATTTATAAACTGAATAATCTTTCAATGTTTGAGAATAAAGTGAAAAATATACTGAATATGTTACAAAATATGAAATACAGACTCTGCTAAATGAATATTTAACCGATCTTAATAATTTAACATATTGCATTTATAAACTGAATAAACTTTCAAGTTATGCGAATAATGTGAACAATCTGCCGAATAACTACATTACGATTCTGAAACAACAGAAAAACTCAGTTAAACAACAGATCACTCTCTCTCTCTCTCTCTCTTTCTCTCTCTTTTGCATTCACCAAACACCGCCGCCTCACGCCGTCGACGCCATTTGTCTCGCTACCTCCGGACAGCAACGGCACGCCACAAGTAGCGGCAGCAGCACAACAAAAGCAGCTGCACCACCGCTTCACTCTCCATCCTCCCTTTCGCCGAGCTCCATCTCCCCTTCACCGAGCTCACGCCGTTTCTCGCTATCACCGCGAACCACCAGCACCTCTTCCTCCTCGCACTGAACACATCCTCTGAAGCTCGCCGCCTCCGTCGCTCCGATTCCCCTCGTTTAACCACTGGAACTCCAACTGAAGCTCCTGTGCTAGCTCTCTTCGCCGCCTCACTTCACATGGCGACCGAAGGCCAAAATAAGCCTCTCTCTTTCTCTCTCTTTTGCATTCACCAAACACGGCCGCCTCACGCCGTCGACGCCATTCATCTCGCTACCTCCGGACAGCAACGGCACGCCATAAGTAGCGGCAGCAGCACAACAAAAGCAGCTGCACCACCGCTTCACTCTCCATCCTCCCTTTCGCCGAGCTCCATCTCCCCTTCACCGAGCTCACGCCGTTGCTCGCTATCACCGCGAACCACCAGCACCTCTTCCTCCTCGCACTGAACACATCCTCTGAAGCTCGCCGCCTCTGTCGCTCCGATTTCCCTCGTTTAACCACTGGAACTCCAACTGAAGCTCCTGTGCTAGCTCTCTTCGCCATCTTCACACGGCGACCGAAGGCCAAAATAAGCCTGTTCTTGAAGGGGTTTTTTTTTCACAGAGTCGACGTAAATTAACGAGACTCCGATGAGGATGTTTGGCGCCGGAAAAAATAAGGTTGTTCTTCAAGGTTTTTTTAATCACAGAGTCACGTAAATGAACGAAACTCCGATGAGGATGTTTGGAGTAATTGTGGGGAATAAAGGATATTCACGCCTGCTCACTAAGGATTGTGGTTTTGCTAAGATTAAGGAAATAATCAAATCTTGCCATATTATTTAAAGATATTTTCGGATCACTTAAATATGTTATGACAAATCTATCCTTTTAGTGAGTTATTAATTCAGATTATTAAGAAAATCAAGAGCCGTTGGATTGGCAGATTTAAAGGGCCGAGATTCATTCCTTATTCTTCTTACATTTAGCTTTCTTTTTTGATCCATTCCCTATATATATATATATATATATATATATAGGGAAGGGATCAATGAAGAATGCTAAATGTAGAAGGAAATAACGAAGGCTGAATAACTCAATACATTTACTGAATAAATCACGCGAGCGCATGAACGAAAATTGTACGTATTTATTCAGTAAAATAACTATTCGTGCGGTCGCGTGTTTTATTCGGTAAATTTATTGACTTATTCAGAACGAAATATAGTTGCTTCTTCATAGATCTCAACCATATATATATATATATATATATATATATATATAGGGTCAAGTTAAACAAAGAATGATCATAAGTATAGAGAATAAAGAATTAATCTCCATCATTCAAACCACTTAATCATGCGGTTGAGATTAATTTAGTTTCCAGCTTTTAATGTATTAAACCAAATTTTGAAATATTAATTTTAATTAGAAAAGGGCATTAAAGTAACTATCTATTGGGTAAAAACTGAAAGCACGGAAATCACTCCCCCATTTTATGCGGCCTCTTCTCTACAAACCTCTCTATCTCTCTCTCTTTCTCTCTCATTTACAGATTTTGAAGCATCAAACCTCCCTCTACCTCCGCCGATACAGCCGCCGCCACCGCACCTCCTTTCTTCCTCCTCCCTAAACCGTCGGAGGCCCAGCAAGATCGTCGGGCCGTCACGATTTTCACCATCAAAAACCTCATCTTCCTCTCTATTTCAATGGCGAGCGGCGAGAATCCACGCCGCCCCCTTCTCCATCAAAAACCTCATCTCCCTTCTCTATGTTTAAGCGTTTCCAATTGGGGTTATCTGGAGAGATTGGAGTTAGTTTTGTTAACTGAGGAATGTGTGTAATTTTGTGTTTGGGATCTTGTTGCTTGGATATTCTTGATTGTTGTGGCTGCTGGGTTTTGCTTGATTAAAAAGAAAAATGTAATCTTGGATGAAATGGCATGTGAATTTTGTTTCTTTTAGTTTGCTTAATTATTGGATTTTTTTCTTTCTCGCTGTGGGTAATATTGCAGGGGAATTTCAAGCAAAATCAGTACCTGATAACCCCTTTTAATTGTTTGTGTAGTTTATATTAGATTCTTGTTTTTGTTCTTTTTGTCACTTGGGGCTTCTTTCGCCAATGGATTTGATTTTTGGGTGTTTTGCAACTAAGTAGTTCATTCTGCTTGCAGGGGGGATTATTTATGTTCGATCTTTAGCTTCCATACTGGTTTTGTGACTCGACGCAAGAACTCATTGGAGGCCAGCGCAACCGTGGAGATCCGGTGTCTCATCTCCAAAGAGATCTCTCATAGTCGGATTCTTCATCTGGGAATTAAATCTCTTTGCAGTCTCTGTCTAATCTGCACTTTTATTTTTCTTTTCGTCAAAATAAATGATCAATTTTGGAATTTGGGGGATATTCACGTGTCCATTAAATATGAATATATCTGTTCATTTAGAAATTGTGTTCTGTTCATTTAGAAATTGAGTTCTGTTCATTTATGTTCATGCGTCCAGTAAATCTAAATAAGAAATCTGAATATATTGTTCATTTAGAAATTGTGTTCTGTTCATTTAGAAACTGGGTTCTGTTCATTTATGTTCTTGCATCCAGTAAATCTAAATAAGGTTTTCGTTTCTGCTGTGAAATCTGATTTTTTTTCGTTTCCTTAACATAAACATTTTGAACATGCTTTAAACAATTACGAACACTTAAATAAACTATTTGAATTTTTCTTACTAACATAAAATATTTAACATAAATCATTTCGAACAAGTGTAAAATAATTACGAACACCAAAATAAACTATTTGAATGTTCATTGAAAAAATGTTTATAGTTCATTGAAAAAATGTGTTCTGTTCATTTATAAATCGTGTTCTGTTCATTTAGAAATTGTGTTATGTTCATTGAAAAATCATGTACTATTATATTTCTGAATAATATTATTCATATTTGATTGATTGAGAATTGTAAAAATATTTAATATAAATTATTTTGAATAAGCATAAAAAAGTTACGAACATCTAAATAAAATATTCGAATTTTTCTTGTTGACATAAAATATTTTGAACAATCTTAAAAAAATTATGAACATCTAAATAAAATATTTGAATTTCTTATGACATAAAAATTTAACATAACTTTTCGAACAAGCGTAATAAAATTACGAACATCTAAATAAAATATTTGAATTTTTTTTTCTGACATAAAATATTTAATATATAACTTTTTGAACAAGCATAACAAAATTACGAACATCTAAATAAAATATTCAATTTTGTTTACTGACATAAAAATTTTTGAACAAGCCTTGTGAACATCTAAATTAAATAATATTATACAGATTATGAAAAGATTTCCTAATTCAGCAAATTAAGTTCGACAAATCAGTACAAGTTGTTCGATATAATTATTAAAATGTTCATATAAAAAACAACGAATTAATTTAATAATTTGGCTGAACAAAAAATGTCGGTTTCAATAATGTTTATGGGTTATGAGTAATAAATAATATTATATTTTAATGAAAGAATATATTGCAAATAAATGAAAAAAATATTGATTTATAGCCAAGGAAAAAAAATTCTGGTCAACCAAACGTGATTAAGGAATTAAATGGCTATTAAAAGAAAATACGAAAAGATACACGGTCTTACCAAATATACTTGGATCATGAGTATCTTTAGATGAGGAAAATCGGTTACAATAAATAAGTCTATTACTATTATAACCTTTTCATCCATTATTAAATGATAAATACCGAAAATATTACAACCGTGAGATTAGAAAGATTGGATGCACAAGATTAATTCTCTATTCTCTAAATACTTATCATTCTCTGTTTAACCTTTCTCTATATATATATATATAACCATATATATAACCCTATATAGAGAAGGGTTCAAATAAAAACCATTCTTAACGTAAGAACGCAGAACCAATCTTGTCTGTTTATTTTTGTAAGTTAGTGGCTGATACTAATTATTTTTTTTTTGTATTATTTCCTTTCTTATAATTAACGTGGGGTTAAATATGTCAATGACTAATTAACTGTTCAGTTAGTGCCGTTTTTTATGGCTTTAAAATATTTGTCTACGGTTTTTAAATCAGCGTCATCTTCTTTCTCTATGTTTTCATTGTAATTGATTGTTCTTCCATTAGCATTCTAATGATGGAGATCGCTTAGTTTCTTATGTGAATTATTGAATTTGTTGTTATTGCATTATAAAAGAATTCAATGTCTCCTTCTTGTATGATAAATTCATGCAGTTTATTATGTACTGTAGTGCATATGAATTTATGCTTCTGTGCATATTAGTTCTACAATATTTGTTTAAATATATGTATTCATGCAGTTTATTATGTATTGTAGTGCATATGAATTTATGCTTATGTGCATATTAGTTCTACAATTTTTGTTTAAATATATGTATTCATGCAATTTATTATGTACTGTAGTGCATATGAATTTTGTTTCAATTCAAAATTAAAAAAACCCACGAAAATATACTTACACTCGAAGAACCATCAATCTGCACACACAAGGAAATCTAATACCAAAACAGATAAATTTTTTTTGAGCGTTTTGATTCTTCGAAGTGGATTTGGTCAATTCATTTTCTGTTGGTGAACAATAATGAATGAATCCATGTATCTTTTGCAAAGGGGATTGGAAAATGACGGCTATGGAGTTTTACTTTGTGGTTGAATTTGTTTTAATTAATTCCACCTACTTTCTCGGCACTATCTTATGTGATCACGTTTTTACCCTTTTTTATTTTATTATTATTTTATTTAATAATTAATCACATATATATAAAGCAATTAATCGTAACCATTAAGATATGTTTGATTAAGGGTGTAGATTAGTTCTACATTCTTATCTTAAGGGTGGTTTTTATTTTAACCCAACCTTATATATATATATATATATATATATATATATATATATATATGATTGGGTTCCGGTAATACGATTTCCTTATTACCAAATTTGGAGCACACATATATATATATATATGATTGGGTTCCGGTAATACGATTTCCTTATTACCAAATTTGGAGCACACATTTTATATATGTGGTGCGCTAAGAACACGACACATGGCAAGGAGCTTCCAAAGCAAAATTCGCGCATGGGTAAAATTGAAATATAATTTTTGGATATAAAAAAATCAAAAATATTTTTTTAGATTTTTTGAAGGTGACATGTTTTTGATGCATAAGTTTTCATACAAAAATGTATAATATTGCACACAAAAATGCATTGCATTTTTCGACCAATCAATTTTTTTTGCCGCTGATCTTATCTAATCTAACGGTCAGCATTTATTCATACCATGTTCAACGGATTTTTATGTTGTAACATATGAACGTTCAACGAAATGACTGATATGTTCAATATAATTTGATGAATATGGGTGTGTTTGTGTTCTCCATTGAACGCAACCCTATATATATATATATATATATATATATATATATATATATAGGGGTGGGCTAGGGTGAAAACACCCTTTAGTGTATAAAATAAAAATAACTCCTAACCGTAGATCTATTGTATTGGACAGTCTAGATTAGAATTTTATTAATTCATCGGTTCAAATTCAATACACTACTGAATCATGCATAGTTTTTTATTGAGGCTACTTTGGGCAAAAAACACAAATCGGCTAGTAACCTTCTCCGAAAATAGTGCCCAATTAATATGGAAATTCAATATGACCATATCAATATTGCAATCACCTTGAAGATTCGCCACTGGACATGATTGCAATCACTTTGGAGATCAAATAATATATTAAAATAATTATTTGATTGCATGAATTAAAATAATTATTTAATCATTGATTCATTAAATTTTTTAAATGAATTAAAAAGTTTAATTGCTTGAATTATTTTTATTTTATTAATTTCTGAATCAGATTAAAATATTTTTTGATTCGTGTTGTATCAACACGTGATGCATGCAATTTAATTTTCAATTCGTGATGTATCAAAACGTAATTCATAACTAATATGGCTACAATATTCACATGGGCAATGAATCACACAATTGATTGCATGAATTATTTTAGCAATTTCTGAATCGGATTAAAATAATTTTCGATTCGTGTTGTATCAACACGTAATGCATGCAGCTTAATTTTCAATTCGTGCTGTTCAATTCAATTATGCATGCAATTTAATTTTCGAGATGTTCAATTCAATTTTCGATCTGCTCTATGTTATTCTTCTATGAAAAGTGAAATCCAAATTTAAAGATATTTTATTAGGTTAGGATTTAATGTTGCTGCTTTCTCTCAAAGAAAAGATCGCTGCTGATTTGCTTTGATATGGTAATAATTTATTAGTATTTAATAAGATTATAGTAACTGAATTAGAGGAATTAAAATGACGAAAAAAACCTCTAAGTATTTGGGCGTTTATTTGTAGGCTAATATTTAGGATGAAATCAGGCCATAGGATCTAGATAAATCAATGGGCGAGATCCGTTTCTATTTTATACAAAACATTCTGTTTTTATTTTAGCCCATATACATATATATATATATATATATATATATATATATATATATATATATATATATGAAAGGGCTACCTTGAAAACACTTTTTAAAATAAAAATAAAAATGTTTTTCAATGTATGAATTTTATGTAGAACACGTATGAATAATTCATCCAACAGGGTTACGAATTGTGAAAAATAATTTTTTGCTACCTTTGGGATTCGAACTCAGGACCACGAATTCATCAAACATGGTTACGAATCAACCATAGATCTTGATGATCTAAGGGCTGAAATTGTTTATATTGTATTCCCTCCGTCCACGAAAGAACTTCTTATCTTTCTTTTTTGGGACGTCCACAAAAGAACTTCCTACCTATTTATGGACTATACCCCACCACTTATAATCCTCTTACTTTTCACTTTTCACAATTGCCAATATTAATTATAACACTTTTTCACCACTCCCAATACACTCAACTACCTTTTATCCACTCTTAATATTTTTTCTTAAAACTCGTGCCACTCCCTCCTAGGAAGTTCTTTCATGGACGGAGGGAGTGTATTTTAAGAAGTGTTTTTATTTTAGCCCTCCCATATATATATATATATATATATATATATATATATATGTGTGTGTGTGTGTGTGTGTGTGTGTGTGTGTGCGCGCGCGCGCGCGCGCTTTATATAGCAAATTCATACGTGCTCTACATAAAATTCATACTCCCTCCTTCCCAAACGAAATGTCCTATTTCTTTTCGGCACGGAGATTAAGAAATGTGTATAAAGTAGGTAAAGTGGGTTGGTGGAAATTATTTAAATATTAAGTATAGAGAGAGAGTGTATTGCCAAAAAAGGAAACAAGACATTTCGTTTGGGACAGCCCAAAAAGGAAAACAGGACATTTCGTTTGGGACGGAGGAAGTACATTTTAACTAGTTCGTGTTTTATATGTTAAAAAGTATTTATACCCTAGCCATCCCCTATATATATAGCATTGATGAAGTATCAAATAAAGTACTGGTGAAGGCAGTACCACATTTGTATGAATATTAATATTACGCTTCATATATGTAATGTAATCTTAATTGGTTAATATGAACTTTCATGTTTCACTTAATTAATTAAGAGGGTGTTTGGCTAATCTTATTTTAAAGAGTTTACAAGTTCTAGGAGCTTATAAGATATTTTAAGAGCTTATAAGATGTAGTTTTTTAATATAAGTTGTCAATGTGTTTGGATAACTGAGCTTATAAGCTAGAAAGAGAGAATTTTTTGTTAGAAAGAGAGAATTTTTTGTTAGAGAGAGAAAATAAAAAACATATGAAATTAGAATGATATATAACGAAAATAAAAAAATCATAGTTGACTTATTTTTGTAAAATGAGTGTTGCTTATAAGAAAATGAGAAAATAAGGTGGGATAGATGAACTTATCTTTTGGGGAGCTTATAAGCTCTTAGAGCTTAATTTTACAGCTTATAAGCTCTTTGAGAGCTTATTTTGCCAAATACTTTGAAAGAGCTTATAAGCTCAGTCAAACACCCTCTAAGTTAAACGAGCAACCGATCATAGTTAATCTTAAGAGCACCCACATCGGCTTACTCAAGAAGCCTTACTCGAGTAAGCTGGCGGATGTGTGGGGGGGGGAGGGGAAGGGGCTTACTCAAGCCTTACTCATCCGAATGAGTAAGGTTCATCGGCTGAAATATAAGGCATATGCAATACACGCGCCCATTAAAAAAAATTCTAAAATTTGAAATGCAATTCGATCGCTTCCTTTTTTTTCTTTTATTTAATTGCAACGGCTCATTCGATTGTTTTTTTTATTGCAACGGTTATGTCTTTCTTTTTTATTTAATAAATTTTCATCTATTTAAACCCCTTTCCTCCACCAAAATCATACCCCCATAAGTCAATTATCTTCATCCTCTATATCTCGAACTCTTTCAATTTCAACTATCAAAATGGATCCGAATAATCCCGACTACTACTCTCCAAATTAGATCGATGATCTTTCCGGCGACTACCATCACGATTTATCGGGATTTAACTTAGGGGAGGAGTCCCTAACGGCCGAGGAGGCGGCGAGGAAGGGCGGCGCGCCAGCGGCCCATAGTGAGTAGCGGCCCCGAAGCATGGCGGGCGGCGAAAGGTGATGGCCTTCAAGGAAAAGGCGTCATCGGCGGAGGTCAAGGGTCGTCATACTTACACCCTTGAGGAGACAGACCTCATCGCTTGAATTTGGGTGGAGGAGATGAACGACGCCATCCGTGGTACCAATCAAAAGGGTGAGGCCTATTGACAACGCGTCCTCGATCAAGTGAATGCCATCATGGGTATCAACCTCAACCACCGTCAAATCAAATCTCACTGGGCCCGTGTGAGTTTGGAGGTCAAGTTTTGGGAGGCGATTTGGGTTGAGACCAACGCAAAGTGGCCTTCCGAGCACTCCAACGACATGACTCGGGAGAAGGCCCAAACTCTGTATGCCTTGCGAAGCGAAGGCGTTGCCTTCAAATGGTGGAACGCTTGGAAAATACTCCGAACGAATTGGAAGTTCAAGTGCTTGTACTTCGACAAATGGGTGGAAATTAGCTAGTTTTAAATTTATGTAATTTTTAATTACGTCTTTAGTTTTTCTTTTATGTATTTTTAGGAATTTTAAAGTGTGCGTGTGTTGGCCAAGTGGTAAGGGGTTATATGCCTAAGGCCAAAGGTCTTGGGTTCGAGTCCCCTGTGGCACGGCTTGTTTTTCTTTATTTAATATTGTAAGTTCATCAAAAAAAAAAAGACATACCCTTAATATGTCATCTCCCAAAATAATTATTTATTGGTGTATTTTTAGGAATTTTAAATTAATTCAATTTTAATTTCAAGTAATTGTGTTATTTAAGTTGGTGCAATTTAAATTAAATAAAAAATAAAATAATCAAAACTAATGAATATAAGTAAATGGACGAGTCTCTCCAATACAAATTGCTTACTTATAAGTGATTTCTTACTCTATTAAATAAGCTCCTACTCAACGAATGTAGATGCCCTAAGTTATTATAAAATTGTGGGCGGATATGTTAGATCTAGAACCGTGACAACTTAAAACAAGGTATTGTTGCTGTAAAGTTGTAGAAGACAAAAGACAAAGGTCCCAAATTTGGTGGTTCAATAATTGTGTGCCTCACTAATATTTCCTAATCCGACTGAATCAGTTACCTAATAAACATGGGTGGAGCCAAAAATATAGTGTGGACGAAGCTAAAAATTAAAAAAATAGTTAAGAATGCTAAAATCATATGTTTCCAAAAAAGTGGATGAATTATAAGGTTGAAAAATGAAAAATAAAAAAATAAAATTAACCGAGGATGCTTAATTGAGCTCACTTCGGCTCCGGCAGTGCTAACAAGTGTCTATTTAAGTGTACTCCATCCGGTAACCCAACTACAAAATTAGGCATTGTTTCAGCTTTCAACCAACCATCCATGATCAGTAATTATTAAATAGGAAAGCAAATTAATTAATATTATAAACTAAATAGGATTAAAACCATCGTTTTTCTTTGGAGATGCAATATAAATATCATTCATGAAGATTGAATATCTTTATATATATAAAAAGCAAAGTAAATGTAAATAAATTTAATTGCAAGGATATAATTGGAATTGAGAGAAAAAAAATACACCCACTACCTAATATACTAACTACCGAAAATATTGAAGAAAAAAAAACTGTCAAAGTGATGATATGTTTCAATACTAGCATGATGGTATTGCCTTGGTACGTGAAACATTTATACAAGTATTAAGTTTAAATAATAATAATAATAATAATAATAATAATAATAATAATAATAATAATAATAAAATTTATTTGTATACATTTTTTTGTTGTCAGTTAAAAAGTGACATAATGAAAATCTCAAGCCCTTTTTTTCTTCAATCGGTGATGTTAGGATGAAGAATGCCAAAATGTAAATTTATTTATACACAGAGAAAGGATCAGAATTTCAAAAGAAATAACAGAAGAGGCAAGAAGGGACGTTTTGTTGATGAACACACTATCAAATTCATTTAACTATAAAATTTGAAGTATATTTTATAGTTAAAAATTTATATACTTCAAATTTTATAGTTAAATGAATTTTATTGAATCAAAAGTTATAAGCGATAAATACCATACATGTTTGAAGTTGTTCAAAAAAATTTGTTGCTTTTTAAATATGATATTTTTTTTTATTTTCTATTAATGTATGTATTTTTTGTATTCGTACAATTATCTTTTATAAGTACTAAATTAAATTTGGATATTTTACGTGTCTATTAATATTTCAAAATAATGTGTTGAGATATGGTCTGTCAAGGACCAATATACTTAATAACAACTATTTTTATACCTTAAATTGTGAAGATCTTTGATGGAATTATAGCTCCACTAAATAAATTTTTGGTCCAAAGTTTGAATCTCATAGGTTGAATTTAATTAAGCATTTTCACAACAAATTCATAATTTACGTAACGAATTTATAGATAACTTATTTTATATGATAAATCTGATTTAATTTGTGTAATTATATAAACTCCCTATATAAATGATATTATACCTATATATAAACACATGTTATATTTTTTATACGAATTATTTAGGTTATATTAAAATATTATATCACTTTGCAAATAATAAATTTGGTATAAAATTTTAATTTTATTAGTTTATATTAATATTATAAAGCATATATATACACAACTTACGTGATGAGGATGAAATTGGGCACTTAAATATATTCAAATCTAACTTCAGCAAAAACACGAAACATCAAGATAAAGCCGCAGATCTGAGGCTAAAGGGGAATCAGAATAAAAGAAAGAAGCGAAAGATTTATATTATAACTACATAAATGCAAATTTTAAACACGTGGCAACCAAGGATTTGCACTTCTCAAATATTATTATTTGGGCCTCGAAACTAGACTAAATGGGTCTTAGTATAGTATCTAATTAATAGACTATAAATAGAACCCCTAAGATTAAATGTAAACAAGTCCTTCCATAGGAGGAAATCAAATAAACAAATGTTATCTTCTCTTTTGCGCACTCAATTTCTTTGTTCTTAGCTCTTAGCTCGATTTTCTTCACTTTTTCATAAATTTGCCATTGAATCTAATACCCAACTCAACATTACGCGAATCTAAAATTATATTTGTCGCGCATAGCGCGGGAGGTACACTAGTATTACATAAAGAATGAATCAAATTAATTCAAACTAATTCATACTAAAATTAATTATCAAATTAGGAATATCAATAAGACTAATTATCCAAATGAATAAATATATAACCTATATGTTGGTGGCACTTGAACTAGCACCAATCTCTTTCATGAAGAAAAAGAAACTTTAATCTTAACCACCTCAGCAAGTCTTTTTTTTTTTTTTTTTTTTTTAGAACCAAGTCTTTTTTATTCATTACATGCATCTTCTTTAGATGGAAATCTATCTATTATATAATATGCTACATATTTGAGAGCCCACATTCATTCTCTATCCTACGTGGCGCTCTTACAATTGAGCATTTTCTTCACTCTCAAATGCACACTAATATATGCCTTCAAATTCAATATTTTATGCTCTTTAAATTATGCGCTATATGCCTTCATAATTGTCCAACATCAATCTCCACCCATTAATTTCTCTTCTAAACGCGTCAATTTCTAAATACATTAATTTATCTTCTAAACATATGACTTAATTTATCTTCGAATCAAATACGAATTAATCCCACATCAATTACCCATCCTTTTGAAGTATTGAGATTAATTTGTTATCTCATTCGCCCCAACAAATCAATCGCCACACATTCGTTAATTAATCACCGAATCACGTGATGTGGCCGGTCCCGGATCACGAGAGAGCAACGATGATGATACTGAAACACAAGAAAATGAAATCGACATAGATATTCTTGAATCAGATGAAAATAGTCAAGCTGAAACAATCCCCTCTATGGAGCAGGACGAGGAAATGAACCATGATTATTAAGATCACTGTATAGGTATCACTCTGCTCTATAGCCATCTATATTGTTTTGTTAAGTTAAAAGAGTCGACATTTTCATGAAGAGCATAGCTTATCAATCGAGGCAGCAATGTAACAGGCGATGCATTCACTTGTCGAGGTATACACACAGGTTTTGGATATAGCAATTTTTCTTATGTTATTTTTATATTTTACTAATTTTATAATTAAACACAACACAATTAAGTTTGTCAAAAATAATAGAAATCCATATGTTAGAACAATGAATTAACAAATTCTATTTTTCGGGTTTAATCTTTGCGGCTCATTTTCATTTCTCAATTAATCAACAAAATATCGATTAAGTATATAGATGATGTTTATGTACATGATTTTTGTCATATGAATTTTAAGAATTTGTAACTACTAACATGTGTAAGACTCATATTTCATTAACTTCTTTAAATTAATAAATTTAATTTTTCTTATGTTATTTTTTAGTTTACTGATTTTATAATTAAATATAATATAATTAAGTTTGTCAAATAATAGAAATTCATATATTAGAACAATGATTTGACAACTTAATTTTATTTTTTAGGATTGATCTTTGTGGCTCATTTCTATTTCTCAATTAATCAACAAAATATCAATTATGTACATGATTGATTTTTATTATATGAATTTTAAGAATTGGTAACTACTAACCTATATAAGACTCATATTTCACTAGCTTCTTTAAATTCATATATTAGCTTCTTTATATATTTGTTGATAGTAATATATTGGCTTCAATTTTTTTGAAATAAAATTTGAATCCCACATTAATTTTTTATGAGACTTCATCAATTGGAATCTCACATCAATTTTTTATATAACTTCATTTTAAATGATAAACTAAATTGATGATCAAATGTAACATTTTATTAGATTAATAGGATAACACATTGTTGTTAATTTATTTGAAGTAGTTAATTAATTAGTTCTATGTTATGCTTCATTGTATAAAAAAAATCAAATAATTTAGTTTTATTATTTCTTAAAAAATTAAATCAACCAACTTCAATATGAATTATTACTATATTTTTAGAACTAAAAATGTTACTTGATTTAACTGGATTAACCAACAACCTGATTAAGAAATTCAATTATTTGATGCTGGTTCTAGGGAAATTCAGTTTAGCATAGATGTGAAAATTCTAAAAATTTAACTTACCTAATTCAATTCTAAAAAAATGACGAGTTGCCAACGTATCAATATTGAGAAAGTTGAAAATTATGATTGTCTGGTAAGCATAAGATGATAATCTAAATAGTACTAATATTTATATATGAAATAAATTAAAGTATATAAATTTGGCTTAATATATTTAAAACTAATTCATATTGACATGTCTGCATAATATTTTTATTTGTTCAATGTGGCAAAATTATCTTTGTATTAAATTAATGACAATACAAATTGGTCAATTAATTGATAAGCATTTATCTTAGGTATATACTTCGTTAATTGGTCAATACAGATGAGATGATTCTCAAAATTAACTTTTGATTTTTCAAAGTTTAGACGAGATAATGGTAAAAAGTTAAAGGTTGTTTAGCAAGCTTCATACGAAATGTACCCAGAACTTAGTTTTAGGTTTAAATAATATGATCCTCACAAGTTAGAAGTGGATTTGTCAAGCTCTAAATGAGATGATGCTCATAACTTAATTTCGGCCTTTTGAGATGATGCTTAGCACTCAACTCCGGTCTTTCAAGCTTCAAACGAGTGATGATTAGAATTTAGCTCTGATCTATCAAATTATGAACGAGATGATGCTCACAAGTCAGTTATGGTCTTTCAAGCTCTACGGGAGATGGTGTTCATAAGTCAATTATGGTTTTACGAGCTCCAGATGAGATGCTGCTCACAAGTTAGTTATGATCTTTCAAGCTGTAGATAAAAAGATGCTTAAAAGTTAGTTATATTCTTTCAAGCTACACATGATGATACTCATAAGTCATAAGGCAAATGTAATATTTCAAACTTCAGACAAGATGATGATTAGAAGTTTCACGTACAAAAGTCAAATGTAACTATTTCAAGTTACACACAAGATGATGCTCAAAAGTCTCGAAGGTTCGAATGAGATGATGCTCAGATAAAAGATGTTGTCTTAAATTATTTCTTATATGTTCATTTTATAAAAATTAGTCCTATAAAATTAACAAATATTTTCTATATACGATTAACAAGAAATACGATGTATCCATCCTCCATCATATTCTATGTTAAATTTACATATATTTTTTCCTTCTTATATTTCTAAAATCCCCAACTCCACATCAATCCATTATAGCTCTCAACAAATATATATAAATATATATATATATATATATATATATTAATTGACGCAAATGTTTGAGATTATTATAGTTTGAATTGCACCACTAATTTAATTTAATCAAATAAAATTAATTAAAAAATATTTTATGTAAAGATCATTTTATATGTTATGATTATAAATAATGTACAAATACAATGATCCAAAATTACAATATAAAGTTTGTTTCCCGTCGAAATTTCGACGGGTTACACACTAGTTCTATGAATTACTCCCTTCGTCCCACTGTATGTGAGACCTTTTTTTTGGATATGGAAATTAAAAAGTGTATTTTGTTTGTAGGTGAAAAAGTGAAAATATGTTTAAAGAGTAAAATCTTTACCAAAAAAGGAAAGAGTCTCACTTACAGTGGAACGCCTTAAATAGAAAAGAGTCTCAGATACAGTGGAACATAGGGGTATATATTATCTGGTTGGAAATAATATGGGAAAAGGAAAAGGAGATGGGGCAGAAATTAATTAGGGATGCATGTGAAATTGGTAAGGATAGATTGTCTAGGACAGGAAAAGGAGAGAGCAAAAAGATTTGTTGTGGATACATGATTGGCTAGAAGGAAGGGCTCACGAGTCTGCCATTCTCACTTTTTAAGATAAATATACACGTGGGACTCTCTGTGTGTCACAGTGTGTGTGAGAGAGAGAGAGAGATTTATTAGTATTTGCTGAGAGAGGGAGAGATTTATTAGTATTAGCCAATCATAGTTGAATTTAAGTGAGCTAATTAATTTGGGTGACCGAAAGGCGAAAACCTGCTACTGGAGCAGGAGAGAATGGAAAACAGAGAGATATAAAAGAAATGAGTAGGATTGTTATTGGATAGAGCTTTTCGGATTTCAATTTTATAAAAAAAAAAAGTTTATAATCCGTCGAGATTTAACAGAAAATTACTTTATACTAATTTTTTTAAGAAAATTATAATTTGGTTCCCAAACAAATAATATGGACAATACTTTTACATATTATATATAAGCAGTATATTCTGGAGTTTCAATGGATAATTTCTTGAGTGGATTTTGAAAATAGCCACTTTTATATAGTAAAAATAAATTACCCACTAATATAAAAACTTTAAAAAATCTCATATTTATCATTTTACCCTTGCATATAATTTTTTTACAAATACCCACGAATTCACAACCAGTGAATTCACAACCAAAATTATTTTGGTTGTGAATTCAAGCTTTAAAACTCGAATTCACAACTGAATAACAAGTATTGGTTGCGAATTCAAGTTTTAAAGTTAGAATTCACAACTATAAATAGTGTTAGTTGTGAATTCACAACCAACACTGTTTCTAGTTATGAATTCACAACCAACAAAACTTGAATTCACAACCAACATTATTTTAAGTTGCGAATTCACAACCAAAGCCAGTAAATTTAGTTGTAAATTTATAAATCTAGTTGTGAATTCAAGAACATTAAGTTGTGAATTCATAAATCTAGTTGTGAATTCAAGAACATTAACAACAAAAACTCACCTCTTAACAATTTTTTAAAATTCCTCTAATTTTTATTGATCATCTATGCTCCAATTACAAAAATCCTCAAATACGGAATCCTCATCTTAAAAATTCACTAAATCAGATCAAAAACATTCTCCAAATTTCAAATCAATTTAGATGCTCATCTCAAATTCAATGAACATCTGAATTTCGAAACAATATTTTACTAAGCAATTATTAAACACCAATCCTCCTTGCATTGTGGCTGAAAATGAAACAAGAACAATCGCAATCTGATTCTTTCGGCGAAATAAGCAGTTTTTGTAGCAAACACGGAAATAGTTCGTGGACAGATGATTACTATCACACTTCTTTGACACGAGATCAAAGGCACAAAACCATTAAAGAGCATCAAGATAGGTGATTATTTGAATGGATGACAAACAAGGCAAGATTTAAAACTTTAGACAGTCCGGCAGAAATTTCTAGAGAGAGAGAGAAGCATGACCTTCACAACCCACAAGAATGTCTACACAGAAAGCAAAACTGGTTTCCTATTTTCTTTATTCTCACTTCTTTATGAAAAACTCATATACATAACAAACCATTTATGAAAAGCTTGAATTCCCAACGATGGTTGTCCAAACAATATCCTTGAGCGTCGACAAATTGGATTAGAAGTAGAGCAATTGACAGAGGCGGAGCGAGGTGAAGGCAGCGCGAGGCAGGGGTGACGGCGTGGAACCGCTCCTGGCCGGCGGTGTCCTACACCTGCACCTTCACCTCCTTGTTGTCGACCTCCAGCACTTACGTCGTCCGCCGTCCTCACCTCCTGCCACCGTCGTATTCCGATTCGCCGCCGGTAGAGATGAAGGAAGGGAGAGGGAGAGAGATCGAGAAAGAGAAAGGAGAGAGAGAGATGTGCAGCTGGTGAATTTTGGCGAAGAGAGAGAGAAAGAGAGAGAAATCGGCGCCGACTGAGATCGGAGAAACAGAGACGGCGGATGCGCCGCTGCCGGAGTCAGTGGCGCTGCTGCTGGCCTCATCGTGGGCGACGGAGTTGGCGGTGGCTGTGGGAGCATGCGGCGGCGTCGCTTGGAAGAGAGAGAGAAGAGAGAGCGTGTAGAGAGAGAGGAGAGAGGAGAGATTGGGAGGAAGTTAGAGTTTGTCAATTTATATAGAGGGGCAATTTAGTCCTTTAATACAAAAAGTGGATATTTTTTTATGTTTTTATTTGAGTGGGTAAAATTTAATTTTACTATATAAAAGTGGGTACTCTTATATATTAACACTAATTTCTTTATGTTATAGTTTATGAGTAAAAAATTTATAAATCCACGGTCATTGCACTACAAAAAATTGAGTTTACACCTATACACGTAAATGTGGCTGAAGATATAGTTATGCGTAGATATAGTTTTTACTATACGTGCCGCAATAAATTTATAAATATAGATTGTTTCATTGGCGAATCCAAAAATTTTAAATTAGAGGTATAAAAAATATCTCGTAAACATAAAAGTAGAAGATAGTTAATTTTATAAATAGTGCATCCCATAATAATACATTAAAGTTAATAACTTGAATTATATTTAACATACCAAAAGATAAAATGAGAGAGAATTTTGTGATTGGCAATGAATCGGAGTCAATCGTCCAAAGTCGGAACAAGGGCCGGTGGGAGCAATCAATCGCCAGAATTTGAAAGTGTCGTGGAGCTGTGTTGTGCAATGTTGTTCTATTTTTTTTTTCCTCAAACTTTCGCTGCACTCCCAAATCCCAAGGTTCACATGTGCAAAATTCTTTTGATTAATTGAGAATTGTGTTGATGGTATTGGTGGGCTTAGGGTAAAACAAAGAAGTAATGAGATGATGGGCTTTACTTTAAATTGGGTCAATAGAATTTAAGATTTTAAATTAGATTTCTATTTTGAATTGGATTACACTTTTAATTGAGGCGAAATTTTTTATGCCCATTTTGTTAAGTCAAAAATTAAAAATGCCCACTTGTTATAAAATATTGATCTTATGCCCAAAATATATAAATTACCCTTTATGTCTCAATCAGTGTACTTGCAACACAAAAAATAGTCAGTTGTCGTAAAGTAGGTTGCCGCCCGGGCGAGGTTGTCGTCCGGACGTCAAGCTACTTTTCTGACCGGAAAAGTAGCTTGCCGACGGGAAAAGTAGCATGCCGCTCGGACGGCAATCTCAGGTGGCAACCTACTTTTCCCACAGCAGACTACTTTTTCTTACATTTTTCTTACACATTCAACATCCAAGGGTAATTTCGACTCTTCACTTTAATTTGGGCATAGAATCAAGTTTTTATAAGAAGTGGGCATTTTTTAATTTTACACTTAACAAAGTGTGCAATTTTGCCTATTGACATATTTTAATTGGGGGTGTATAGTTTAAATTTAAAATAATTTATATATAAATATTAATATTATTAATTTTTTTTGGGGATGTAGTTGCACCCCCTTGTTCTACATTGGATCCGCCATTGGATTGTTTCACTCACCTATAAACTTTTATTAAGGCGAAGCATAAAGGTAACTTAAAAATATGTTTTCAGATTCAGCCACATGGATCTGTCTAGAATTTTATATACCGATACTTATTTCAAATCAAATTAATTATTTGAGCATGTTTAAATATATAAATATAAGTAGTAATAGCAATTGGTTATTCGTCTAAATAAAAGTCAAACATTACAAATTAGACATTAATAATAAATAGTAGTATAAGATTAAAAAATAGAAAAAATATCATCTAGGCTTGTAGATTAGCGGTTAGACTCGTCTATAATTTATATACTTGTATTAAATACGATTTAAAAATTATTTTATTACATGTTGATATGTGAATTATTGATGTGCATCAAAATTTCGAGCATCATCTCATCTGGAGTTTAAAATATTTGAAGTAACTTCTGACTATCATCTTATGTGGAGCTTGAAAGATCAGAACCGTCTTTTGAGAATCGAATTTATAAGCATCATCTCATCTAAAGCTTGAAAGACTGAAACTAACTTAGTAACATCTACTTTTGGACATCATCTCATCTCGTCCTCGAACAACCATATCTTATTTTTGTGCATGTGATCATCTTGGAGTTTGATCAACATTTTAGTTCGCAAGTTTTGACTCAAAGGCAGTTGCGGCGTGTCCTGGAGGCGGACCTAAGGTCTCACTGGAGGTGGACTATGCCTAGGGTTGGGGGAGGCGACTGGTCTGGGGTGAGGGAGGCATCGCGACTTGTGTGATGCGAGAAATAAATTATATATCAGAAATTAGGGTTAGGAAAATTAAAAAAATATTATATATATATATATATATATATATATATATATATTTGGTCGATTTTCAACCGACCAAATTCAGGAAAACCTAACTGATCGAAAACCGATTAGTTAGGCCTATTTTCTGTCGGCTCTGTTTTTGCACACTGATATCCTCTGTCAAGAAGTTGGCATACCCCAATGTTGTGTGGTAGAACAATATCTTTTGACGACAACTCTCAAAATTGATCCATAGAACTTTGCTGGCTTGTCGGCTGCTGGAGTTGCCCTTGGGAGGTGCATCGGTGCCGACATCACTCCATTCTTGGAGCTACCAGCTTCTCCAAAGTTGGTCCAATACATGTTGAACATGAAGGCTCCAACAGTTGATCCATACATGGATTCAACAGTGCCACTAGAAGTGGCACCCATAGTTAACCCAAATTAGGTCAAGGTGGTTGAGTCGATGGTGGCAGACGTCGTGAATCCAATGATGGTAGTCATCATGGATCCGAGGTTGTAGCAATTGTGGAACTCATCGTGGCAGAGGTGTTGGTAGCAACGGTAGAAGAGTCGTTGGCAGGTGTAGTCATCATCTCCAGTAGAGGTATTAGGTTTCGAAAATATTAACTTCAATTTAAGTGTTCAATGTCTCATCTGACAAGCACTATATCATCTTGCCACTATTGCAAATATATTGCATGTGGGCATATTACAATGAAATAAGAAAGTAGAAGATGAGACAAACAACAAGCTAAACTGAATTGAACAGATTACAAAGTAAGGTAACCGTGGATGGAGTGCAGAAAGCCGAGTCGAGGAACCCCTCTATCCACAAGACGAGATACGCCTCGATAGTACTCATAACTAGAGTGTTGTTCTAAATATGAAACGACTTTGTCTCATAGGTAGTAGCACCGTAGACCGACAAGCTCCGACGAACTAAAATGAGTCGTGAGCAGAGCTTCGACTATATGAAGTGAAGTGTGCAAGAAGTTCAGTTTGTTGGAATGCATGAGTGACTGTACTATGTATATGCATATATAGTTCAGTTATGAGAGGAGCTGGCAGGTGTTAGTACCCATTAGTACGTGCATGGAGCTTGCTGACCAATACTGATAAACACTCATTTTACACGATATTTTGTTGATCTTATTTGCATATTTATTGAGATTATGCACTTGTGTGATATCTCTTGATTTGTTTTCATTACTAGGCAAAGATGTGTGGATATAGTTTTATTTGTTTGGTTCAGTTTTTGAGTGTTTTGGAGCAACTAAAGTATAATACCCCAAATTTTCATTAACAGGATTTTAGAATAATTATTGAGTTTAGAATCAAGTCGATTCGCACCCCGGAGAAAAAAAAAATTAATTCCAATAAAGGATTTATTGAAAGTTTTAAAGCAAAAATCGAACTTTATGGTTTGCATAATTTTGATTATATTATATGAGTATGATTTAAGTTTTCATATGGATTATATATATATATATACATGATGATGAAATTGAGTTTTATTAAAAAGGAAAAAGAAAAAACCCTTGAAGGCACAAGAAAGCAAACTTAGGGCCCGAGACTCGAAAAGAGCTCGTAAAACAAAAACATCAACGCATAGGACAGCTTAAGTCAAAAGACAATACTTGGCAATAAAATCAGTCGTCCAACTCCATTTCATCCGACCAACGGCCGTGCGCGATATTGTTCATAGCACGCATAGCACTATTGTTGCTATGATCAACCACAAAGTCCCTCGGCTTATATCCCATTTCCTCCGCATTTCTTAGACGACCTTTTATGTAATCTATCGGATTCGGATTCAGTGGCACGCGCGAACGTTCCATACCCTTTTTAGGACGACCCGGTCCACGCTTAGGTGGAACTTGCTCAACGAGCAATTCCATCCCTTGAGTAACCTGCGCCTCGAGCCTGCTAATACGATTAGCAATATCCTCTTGATCCGGAATGATCCCCTGAGACTCCGCCCTATCCTTCAAATCAGGAGTAGGGTCCTTCTCCCGTTGTGTATTCATGGCAGCTGCTTTCTGAACCTGTAACTCATCAATATCCTCCGACTGCATATTTGGAGAAGTAACAACCTCTTCCCCATGCTGACCTTTGCTGCTCCCGGAGTCTTCATCTCCTATGAAAGTCGTAGGTCCCTTACCAGCCGACAAATCATGTCGCTTAGTGATGCCATGATCCTCCTGAAAATCATCAGCCCCATCCTCATTCAGACGCTCCGCACTAACCTCCCCAATTTCATTTAGAGACATATCGGGAGACTCAACAACAAAGTTTTCGTCCACCCTGTCACTATCTGTTTCGGCCACCTTCTCATCATCTTTATGAAACACGTCGTAACGGTTTTCCAATCCAATCGGCGGAAGATCACTATCCTTGACATTAGGGTAATAAACCTGTTCCTTAGGCTGCCAAGCAGGCTTCGGATCCACCTTATCATCTCCTTTATGATCAGCCGCTTCCTCATTCTTCTGGTTGCCTTTTGCTTTCGCAGCTCTCCGGCATTTATCCGTGGAATGACCAGTGATTTTACAATGAGAACAGAACAACGGCAAAGATTCGAAACCAAATTCAATATAGAAAGAATTATTACCATCATCGATGTACATTGAATTGAGAAGGGGCAGCGCCATATTGATTTCCACAAGGACCCTGGCGAAGTGCCCCACTTGGCCATTAGCAGAAACGTTGTCAATACGCAACGGATGTCCTAGGGCTCGACCAATATTAGCAATGATAACTGGAGTCCATAATTCCACCGGGAGATAATACACCCTGACCTACACTTGTGCAAGAGATGAAGTTTCTTTATAAGGATCAAAGTATCGGCACCATTCTCGAAGACGTATGTGACCCGTTGAAAGCTGGAGGACCGCATTTCCTTTTGCCTTCTTTTTTGCTTCCACCGTCTTGAATTTGATAGTAAAGAAACCCTTAGCCATAGGAATGAATTGGCAATCCGAGCACTGCCAGATACGCTGCAACTCTAGCGTAATATCCGCGAACGTACGCGGCTTGTCGCCTTTGCGAAGGATCATCCTCCCGATCAAAGCAAACTGAAATTCATCAAGACGCTGTTGATACTCTGATTTCGGGATCGATAAAGTAACGACCTCCCCCTCACGTTTTGAATGAAGTGTACGAAGACCATAAGCAGGAAAATCCGGCTTCTTGATCATGGTAGGACGAACTTTCGCGGCATAAGAGATAGGTCCGCTGCACGACGGGATTACCTGTTCCGAGTCGTTTAATCCTCCAGAAGGCTTTTCTGTATCAACATGAGGCGTCGACTGCTGCCCAGCAGCCACTGCGTCGGACGGTTGCCGATACAGAACAGTTGATTTCGAGCGAAACACGTCAAAGTTAGATGATACCGGGGGAAGGTTGAGGCCCCCCTTTTCACTATTGAAAGCCGGCGAACTCAAGTCCGTCACCGGCGGACTCGATTGACATTCGGCGGCGACTGTGCAGCTGGGGACCTGCTGCGGTGTGGTGGGCGAAGATCTGGATCGGGCAGATTTCCTTCGATCTTGATCGGCGGCGCCAAGATAAGGATCGGGCAGATCGGGATCGGCAGCGCCGAGATCTAGAGGCTGCTGACGGCGTCCTTCCATCACATCTTAGCTACTGCCGACGGAAGGAGGTGGTGGCTCCGATAGTGGCCTCGTCGGACCTCAGAAACAGCGGCAACAACTCAGCAGATCTCTCAACCAGAGTCAGCGGCCCGCGAAGCTCGGCGCTGTTCGCGGTGGGTCGTCGTTGCTGAGTCGATCTCCGCTGAGTCGTTCTCTCGGTCACCGCTCTGTTCTGAACGGTGTAGATTGCCGGTGGAAGCGTAAGGTGGGTCGCCGTTGCTGAGTCGATCTCTGCTGAGTCGTTCTCTGTCAACGATCTGGATCGCCGCGCTGCTGCTGCCTCGAACACCAGACCGTCTGCCTGGCTGTTGTTGCGGTGCAGCTGGGCCGCTGCTGCAGGCTTGCAGCGCTACTGCCGGAGGGGCGGGGCGGTCCGGGCTGCGGCAAGAGAGAGAGATCTGGTAATACACTGACTACTGCTAACTCTCCATATATATATATATACATATATATATATATATCATGAGTTTTAAATGATGGATCTTCAAAATTTATTTATTTATTTTAGAGATGAGTTGGGCCTAATTTATTTTTAGGCTATTTAAAAGTATTCACGATCAGATTCTTCATAATACAATTTTGTTAGCCCATTATACAACTATCAAATTTCTGTTATTTAACTTCCGAGATAAGTATTTATTTTCCAGTTTCTTTTCACTCCAGCCCACTTACAAATCCTCTAGATTTTTGTACAACCATGTAATTCTTACAACCATTTAAGAATTTCCTTTTCAAGCAAGCAAGTTACAGTTCATGAGTAAAAATTTATATGAATGAGGCACTTCCACATCGCCCATTTTCCCCTATAAAACCACCATAGTCTATCCGAGTTCTTCGCCCCTCGGTCAATAAAAAAATCTCCTCACACTTAGCACAGAAAACTTCTTACACTTAAAATTCTTCCTCAACCACTCTACAGAATCATCTGCATTTCTGTGCAGAAACAACAACTTCAAAACTTAATCAACAGTTCATCTGCAACCCATTCTTAGCTATACTTTCGAGAAACCAAAATTTATTTTCACAAGAGGTAAACCAACTCACATACACACTCAAAAATCAGTCATTCACTTTATAAAGAAGACCATCACCGATGACATGTTCATGTACAGAATCAACACTAACTAGGACTGCACAATTCACAGAGGATATGCACACATATTATATATACACACAATTATATGTCACAGAAATCAGCACGCATACCTTGTTATTTTCTGAAAAATGAGTTCCATAAAATGTTCTTTCTTCTACATTTAGAATTAGCACAAATTGGATTAAAGAAAAGAAAAAGAAGGAGTATCTATGCACTGTGTGTGTGTGTGGGCGTGAGTTTTGAGATGTTGTTGCTGTTGTGAGTCAGGACGGATTGGAGTCGAGGTAGAAAGGAGCGAGGACCGGAGGTGGTGGCGGGCTGGTAGCTCCTGCTGCCCGTCGTGTTGGATTTGTATACCCGAAAGCAAGAACATTTTATGCTTGTATACAATGTTTCCTAAGTTCACTATTTAATCTCCTATCTGATTGTGTCATGATTGTATATGTATGTCATTTTATCTCTATATAAGTAGATTATGTGGTGTGTTGTAGATCACAGAAGACCATATAATTGAAATAACCTTAAGAGATATAAACTGATCACAGCCGAGATGACTCTACGACGAGTCGTTGGTTTAGGCTGCAGTATAGATGGAAGTAGTTTGTCTTGGCTACTTACTTATACTGGTACGTCGTAACGTATTGATAGGATCACAGTGAGATGTATTCTTCTATCTGACATAAGTGAAGAATCAAGATCTCGGTGACTTAATAAGATCTTAATACTAATAAGGTTTCATATATATATATATATATATTGATTTGTGTATCACTTTGATTTACTATGGGTGAGAGTTATATATTAACTTGAGTACTCTGTATCTTGGGTGATAGCGGTTAATATATGATATTTGGTAATATGTATTAGAAACCGTATCAGGTATATGATAATGACATCCCCTTAAGGAGCTCAAAAAAGTTTATTGCGTTAAACTCTGCAGGTTGATTAAGTTCAGACGCAATAATAAGGATTGAGTGGTACTGCTTAAGGATTACAAAGAGATTAATTAATATAAGCTGTCAGAGCTTTAATTAATTAATGAATGTCAGATATTTTAAATACGGGGGTCAAATAAGTCTAAATACAAGCCTCGACTCATCATCGGTAATAAATGGGTAAGTCAATATTGATTCTCTAGTGGAATGAATTAATATTTATGAATTAATTATGATCTGGACTGATCATAAGAATTAATTCATTTGAGGCTCATCTTTATTCCTTGTATTTGATCCCTGAATTGGCCCAAAGTCTCCTAAGCCCAGCAATAGTAATTTTCGCCCAGCACAGTTGTTATTAAGGCCCTAGGTCTGTGTTTTGTCTATAAATACAGATATTTGCTCTCAGAATAAGACACACAAAAATTAGGATTTTAGAGAGCAGAGAGAGGGGGCGCCGATCACTGTGAAGACGAATACTGTTGGGAGTTCTCAAAGATCGTTGTCCATCCGACGTTGGAAATTGAGCGGGATACAGTTCAGAAGGTCAGAACTGGAATCTTTCGATTTGACTATCAACAGCCTCTGCGTTCAATTCACAAGTGATTCTAACATCAACGTGCAGCACTTAAATTCATAGGAGCATGTTAAGTTTAATCGATGTATAGTGAATTAAGATAATCCAAGAGACGATCTTTGGGCAAGTCGAGTATTAATTCAGTTTAATATTCCTACAATTCGTATCAGAGCCCAGATTAGTTTTCTTGGCTCTGTCTATAATTCACATTCGATTAATATACACGTTGTTTTTTATCTGCTGTTGTTCTTCATGATCTGTTGATTTGTGGGATACGTCGTTTTGACGTTGTAATCATTTTTCACCACGAGAAAATCCGTGGTTAGATTAGATTTTCAATTGTAAATGATTTTTCGGTTGTAATCTGTAATTGTGGAAAACGAGACGGAGACGGGGACGATCCAACAGAGAACTGACGTTGATGGTGGCTGCATTATGCCGAGCGCCGGATGCGGCTGCCGTGCGTGTATGCGCGTTGCTGCAGCGCGCGCCGGACTGCGAATCGTATTTTTCTTCAAACGGCACAATTTGTCGATTCCACGGGTTATTCACATGTGATACGCGAATGGGAGACGGAGCTGGAGGAGTATCTGGGCCTGGTTCAGGACTTCTTCCTCCTTCCTCAGGTCATTGCTAACTTGATGTGGAGAATCAACGTCAAACCCCTTCGGAAGCTGTACTACATTGGGATAACTTCCGTCTGGCTTCTCCCCCACGCATATGATTACATAACATTGCCCATACCGAATCCTAACTTCTCTGAGGAGTATGAATATGTGAATCCTCGGATGGATTTCTTTTCCAAGTTTGGTGATGTTGCTATACCGGCAATCGCGGTTCTTCTAGCCGCTGCTGTTTATATTCAGCAGAGGTGGAATCATGAGAGGCTCAGCCAAACGCTTCGATTGGGCAGAGCAAAGTTTCTGCCTTTGGGTTCCAAAGTGTATGAGAGATTGCCCTCTGTATCTCATGAGGCTGAGCTTTCTTCTGGTGTTAACAAGAACTCGACGTGCGAGGAAGGACGCGACGCAGAATGATCAGGATTCATATATCTGACTTCTCTGACAAAGGTGAGTTTTAGATGTAAATGCAAATCTATTCTAGCTTAAGCGCAAGGCCAGTTTCATTCCCTTTTGTCTTATAATGTGCTTTATGAATTATAAGATATATATCATCTGAATGTTGGCCTACTTCCACACTAGAACATGCAGTTGATTTTTGTTGTGTATACATTGAAATGGTGGTCATTTTAGTAGAGAACTAGCACGACCATCTGTGCGATGCACGGTGAAATCGAAATAAAATGATATGTTATTTAAATAAATAAATATAAATATTAAACATAAATAAAATATAATTAAATGATATGTTATTTTCATACACAAACATAAATAAAAGTATTAAAATTTTTAATAAAGAGAAACAAAAATAAAATGTATTAAAATTTTAATCACCTATTCGATTTAAATTCATTTTTGTTAATTTTTATACCATATTAAATATTTTTTTATAAATTATATTTGATAATGTTTAGAAAAGAATTAAATTTATAAAAAGAAAAGAGAAAAAAATAGTAAAAACTTGATGGGAGAAGAGAGAGAAAAAATGAAGGAAGAAAAGTCCTCTTTTATATATTGTATAATATAGATGAGTAGTGAATATATAGATAATTCAAAAGTTAGTTTTTTGTACACGATTAATAACTGCACTTGTTGATTATCGTGGG
Source organism: Salvia miltiorrhiza (assembly GCF_028751815.1). NCBI lineage: Eukaryota > Viridiplantae > Streptophyta > Magnoliopsida > Lamiales > Lamiaceae > Salvia > Salvia miltiorrhiza. Next base: position 32,204,344 of record NC_080393.1, on the reverse strand, counting down.
TGTAGGGGACGTGGGTTTGGGATACTAGTGTTTTACCCGTGCGATGCACGGGATTATACATATGTTGTTAAAGTTTTATTATAACATTCTCGAAGATATTTTTGTATAATCTCTAAAATAAATGAGTTTTAAAAATATTTTATTATACAATTGTTATACCAATTATATTACTACTAAAATATATTTAAGACTATCATTTTTAATTACATAAAAATCAATGTAAAAATAATAATACATGAAAATACAATTGGAAACTTCTCATCTTATTATTATAAATTTTGGAAAACTTCTTTATATACAACATTTGTAGTAGACGAACATTCTACTTTGTCTTCATTACATATCAAGATTTCAGACCCCTTCAACTTGTCTTCCATCATTGCAAAGTACAGTTTTGACTACTTTGTGATAAACCACACCAATTACATCTATATATATAAATGCATACCAATAATGTAGATATATCAAAATGTTGAGTTTATAAAAATATGAATTTTGAGATTATCAATTGAATATGCATGTATAAGGAAATAATGAAATAAACACATTACCAAATAGCATATTGTCATTGATAATATCAATGGAGGCAACTTCTTCAAAACTTTTAAAGTTAAATAGTTGGCGTGGAAAACCTTCTTCATAAATTTCAACTATATGATTACTATTAATAAATTTAATATAATAGACATTTGTCGTTGTTTTATACTTTTTGTTGGAATCATGCATCACCAAATTTTTTTTATGGCATGAAGTATGAACACTGTCTTCTTTCAAGATATGTTTGAACTTGGGGATCAACGTGTGATCAAGTGTAGCATGGATGCGGTCACCCTATATTAAAAAAAAAACTAAATTAGAAAAACATAATAATGTTGCAAAAATGCTTAAATACGTAATAGTTTAGTGAATAGAGAATTTTTACCTCACGATCATGAAAAATATACTCATAGCTGATAACATTGTTGGTGCTTTGAGATGAGCGGTTGTATGCACGCACAAGTCTCATTTTAATTGTAGATCTGACATTATTTGGTTGCAAGTTTTTTATGAGATTTGAAATGGATTTTAGTAGAGAATTTGGATGGGTTGGTAGATAGATATTCAGCAAAGCAAAATCTCACATGATATGACTAATGATCTTATGAGATTTGAGTCCGAGTTATAGTGTTTTGGGGTTCTGTTGTTAAAAAGTCAATAATTCGGGTATCAAAGAGTTGAAGCAGATAAGAATATGAATCGATTATTAGAATAAGAATTAGGATAAACTCTAAG